>NC_058094.1:210231250-210542500 GCF_020171115.1 Neogale vison
AATGTGCCCGATGATGTGCTTCTCTTGCACATAATTACACTGTTTGGGAGGAGTACCTCATCCATTTCTCTCCCCCAAATATATGATATGTATCATTCTAAAATGATAATTATCTAGATTAGCTAGCATATGTGCTGCCAAAGCGAATACGATTATCTAGATTAGCTAGTCTGTTCTTTTGTACTGTCTGTATATCATCTTAAAATAATGTGTTCCATTTTTAAGACAATGTTGGTAGAAAAAATACTGTCTACATTAAGTACCTATAATTCCTTTAGTTTGGTCTCCATTTTCTAATTTTTAGTTTTTATGGGAAACACTTTCCCATTAGACAAAGAACTTGTATAGACATTCCTTTGAGGGAGATATACAAAAGGCCAATAAACTTATGAGAAGACACTTAGCGTCTTTAGCCATGAGAGAAATGCACATCAAAACCAAAATGAGATACTCTGTGAAACCTCTTAGAAGGGCTATAATCAAAGAGATAGATAATAATAAAGGTTGGAGATACGTGAAGAAGTTGGAATCTTCATGCATTGCTAGTGGGAATGCAAAATGGTATACCACTTTGGAAATCTGTCTGCAAGTTCCTCAAAGGATTAAACGTAAAGTTACCATATAAACCAGCAATTCTACTAGATATACAACAAAGAGGAATGAAAACATAGGTCTCCACAAAATGGTACATGAAGGAATGGTCATAGTGGCATTACTCATGGTAGTCAAAAATAGAAACAACCCAGGTGTGCCTGACCAGCTCAGTCTGAAGAGCCTGCAAATCTTAAACTTGGGATCATTAGTTATAGCCCCACATTGAGGGTAGAGATCCTTAAATGAATGAATGGATGGATGGATGGATGGATGGACAAACTTTAAAAAAATAATTAGAAACAACCCAAATGTCTATTAACAAATGAACGGTTGAATAAAATATGGTATATCCATACAATGGATATTATTTATCAATAAAAAGGAGTAAAGAACTACAATGGGGATAAACCTTGAAAAACACTATGCCACTTAAAAGAAGCCAGTCACAAAAGAATGATTCCATTTATATGACATGTCCAGAAAAGCAAATCTATAGAGACAGAAAATAGAGTAGTGATTGTCTAATTACTGAGGTTTGATGGAAGAAGTTAGGAGGAAATAGCGTCTGATGGCTAATGGGTACAAGTATTCTCTATTGGAGTGATAAAATATTCTAAAATTGGCTGTGGTTATGTTTGCACAACTCTGAATATACTAAAAAAACGGTGAGCTATATAGTTTAAATGGGTGAATTGCATGGTATGTGATGTAAAGCTCAATAAAGCTGTTTTATAGTGTGTGTGTGTGTGTGTGTGTGTCTGTGTTTGTAGAGAGAGAGAACTCCATTAAGCCAAGGGATCTATGGACATCTAAACCCAGGTTTAGCCCAAGTACCACCCTAATCCCTCAGGGTATAGAATCAATTGTAATATAACATTTCATTAATCAGGTTGTGCCTAAAATGCTAAGGCAGAGCTCTCTAGTAAACTGGCCTAGATCTCAGAGCCAAGATAGAAGATTTAAGGTGCATTTTTTCCTTGCCCTAAGCCCAGACTTGAATCTTGCAATTTTATCTTCCTGTGCTGGATGTGATGATAAGAGAGCAATCAAAGCATCTGGGAAAATCCAAAAGAAGCAGCTGCCTGAACTTCAGTGCATGAAAGGGAAATGCCCTCCTAAAACTGAGGCCCCCTCAAAGAAGGAACAGAAGAAAAGAGAGGGAAGGGAAGAGGGAGGGGAGAGGAGGGAAAAGGCGGGGAGGGGAGGGGATAGGGAAGGAGACATCTAGCGACTCACTGTAAATGTGGCTCTATGCCTACAGAGTACTGACCGTCTCCTTTTGTAGAATAGGAAGGAGAGGATGAGAAAATGTGGATGGATGTTCCTCTTCAAGATGATCTTTAGTGGGAAGATTTCTGGAAGAGATACAGAGAGATGCAACTAGTGGAGAAGACAGGGTCAAAGCAAATCTGAGCAGAATGCCTTGGTGAATAACAATGCCTCACCGTTCCTTGCAAACCAAAGACCCATTAGAGGAAGCTGCTCATGTCAAGATTTCCGAGTAAAATTTTAACCCGGAAGGAAATTGCGGAATTATTAAAGCAATTTGTGTTTTATAGCAAGGTTACAATTGTTGGTATAAATGAAGTGTTTTGCAGATGTTATCAGATATTCTGTGCAGAGGAAGCCATCCATTTACATTCCTAGGGCTTTACTTTATTAGTGCTTTGCGTGTTTTTTTGTTTGTTTGTTTTATTTTGTTTTTTCCCAAGCCTTCCCTTCTCTTCTTCATGCACTTCTAGTTAAGATACACTAAAGTTTTATTCATAAAGAAGAATAAGGATGGCAATGAATTTCATGATAATCTGGAAGAGACACAACCAAGTGACATGTTTTCTGGTGCATTGATTTGTAAAAGGGAAATGATCTACGGGGTGCCTTTGATGAAATCAGTCCTTTCCCTTTCTGTAGCTCCCAGAAATGAACCAGTCTGCCTTTCAATGCAATTAAGCAGCCCAAACCCCCAAGGGAGGATATAGGCAGTAGTTGGGGAGCAGTTATGGCTGAGGCAATGATTCTCTATGCAGACTTCTTGCACTCTGGTTTGGGGTTGACACGTTCTCTTCATCCCTTCAAACTTTCTTTCTGCCACTTTCTTATACTTGGCATCTCTGCTAAACTTACATGATTATGACCACCAACTCTCATCCTGGCTCACTCATCTTCTTCTTTTTTTTTTAAGGCTGTATGTCAGTCCTTTTTTTTTAGAAGGCAAATTTATTTATTTATTAAAGGATTTTATTTATTTATTTGACAGACAGAGATCACAAGTAGGCAGAGAGGCAAGCAGAGAGAGAGAGAGAGGAGGAAGCAGGCTCCCTGGTGAGCAGAGAGCCTGATGTGGGACTCGATCCCAGGACCCTGGGATCATGACCTGAGCCAAAGGCGGAGGCTTTAACCTTCTGAGCCACCCAGGCACCCCCATTCATCTTCTTACCTCCAGAATGTGTGGGCTTCCAGAGAGCATCACCTCTGGGTAACTCACATTTCTAATTCAGAACTACAATCAGAGTTTGTTTTGTTGTACAGAGAAGTGATTTGTTCATGATCCCCTTCTCTTTTGCAAATTCTAGTACATACAGAAAAGGAATCAGAATAGTATAATGAACATCCATTATCTATAACCTAGATCAAACAGTTGCTAGAATTGTGTCATATATTCTTCATTTTCCTCTTGCCTTTTTTTTCTGAAGTAATTCAAAACAAGCTATAGAAATATGTATTTCACCCTTAAATACTTCAACATTCATCTTTAAATAATAAGCACAACTTTGCTTGGTAAACTCAATTCTATTACCACACTTAATAAGATTCAGATAATTTTTCAATAGCAGTGAATACTCATACTCCCTACTTGTCCCCAAAATATCTTTTTAAAAAATTGTGTGGGAAAATGTACATAATATGAAATTTACCATTTTAAAAAATTTTTATTTATTTATTTATTTATTTATTTTTAAAGTTTTGTTTTGTTTTTTAATTTATTTGACACAGAGAGAGAGAGCACAAGTAGGCAGAGAGGCAGGCAGAGAGAGAGGGGGAAGCAGGCTCCCTGCTGAGCAGAGAGCCCGATGCGGGGCTCGATCCCAGGACCCTGAGATTGTGACCTGAGCCGAAGGCAGCGGCTTAACCCACTGAGTCACCCGGGCGCCCTATTTATTTATTTTTTTTGATAAACATATAATATATTTTTATTCCCAGGGGTACAGGTCTGTGAATCACCAGGTTTACATATTTCACAGCACTGAAATTTACCATATTTAAGTGCACAATTCAGTGGCATTAAGTACATTCACAATGTTGTACTACCACCACAACTACTTCCAGATCTTTTTCATTATCATAAACAGATACTACGCCCTTAAGAACAACTCCCCGTTTCTCCCTCCCCCAAATGTCTTTTAACGATGATGAATTCAAACAGGATCCACATATTTCATTTGGTTGTTATGTTTCTTATAGATCTGAATTCTAGAGCTGGCTCTTTGCAACCCACCCACACACATTTTATTTTCAAGACATAGACTTCTTAACAACTTTGCACTAATTATTCTACAGAATGTTCCATCTTCTGGATTTGTCTGATTGTTTTCTCATGGTGTTGTTAAACTTGTGCTTCTGTTCTCTGTTTTTTTGGGTTTTGGGGGGTTTTTGGTTGTTGGTTGTTGGTTTTTGGTTGTTGTTATTTTGTTTTTGTTTTTGTTTTTGTTTTTGTTTTTTTTGTAAGCTCAGAGTTGAATCTAAAGGTTTGATAAGAATCAGGTTAAACATTTTGGTAAGAATTCATCTTGGGTAATGCTGAGGACTTCCTTCTACAGCACTATTAGGTTGTACATAATGTCTGGGTGTCCCACTATTGTTAACCCTGATACTGATCACTAGGTCAGAGCGATGACACCTTACTAAAAAATGGGTTTTTAAAAATGGGGACTTGACCACTTACACTGTTTTAAAATGATTATCCCTACTTTGGAGGTTCAGATAAAGGGGCTCTGAGTTGTTGCCCAGCATCTAGGAGACAGCCTTTATCCTGTATAAAGGATAAGAGGATTAAGACTGAGGCTTTATCCTCTTTTATGGAGTAGACACAGGAGTTCAAGTTTATCTCTGAGGGTGGTCAATCAGAGCAGAAATTTCTGGAATATGAAGTCTAACAGAGACTACCTTTTCTCTGGGCCCAGAAGTTACTCTGAAATTGTTCATTAGCCAGAATCTAACCATTGACAAATAGATCCTTTTGCTAACATTAAAGAGAATCTAAACATTGGGAATTCAAATACAAAAGAATCTTTTTTTTTTCCCCAGAAGAATCTTTTCTGGCACTTTAAAATAACTCCTCCTCCTCCAGCCACTCCTCCCCAAACCCGCAAAACCACTTTAGACTCTAGAATAAAAAATTAAGGAAGAGCATTTTTCTTTGGATGCAGAATAGACAGATCTTTAGATGTTTCTTGAGTACCGTTAGGCATCTGTTATCTTTGTTTGATATTTACCTCTTGTCTTTTAGCTACTATAAACTAAATAACTGATCCACTGAGAATATAAGCAACTATATGAAAGGATTTCATGATTAAAACTAAGACTTTGGGTTTCTAAGGAAAATGAGTTATTTTTATTTTTAAAATCAACACTTTTATTTTTATGGCAATTAAATACCAAGTCAGTTAAACTCTGCTCAGGGTTGCTGTGCATTTCTGGATACCCAGAGGAGGTAATTTACTTGTTATTGCTCATTTGTCTTTTGTGTTGTTTTTTTTTTTTAAGATTTTATTTATTTATTTGACAGAGAGAGATCACAAGTAGGCAGAGAGAGAGAGAGGAGGAAGCAGGCTCCCTGCTGAGCAGAGAGCCCGATGCAGGACTCGATCCCAGGACTCCGAGATCATGACCTGAGCTGAAAGCAGCGGCTTAACCCACTGAGCCACCCAGGCGCCCTTTTTTTTTTTTCTTTTTTGGCCAGCACAAAGATTAAACTGTTGTGAACTTTCTGCATCGCAAGACAGAACTTAACCTGAAGGTACTCGACTAACAATTTTCCTTTTACAACTGGAATTAACAATATTCTTTCTCTCCATTTATTCTGTAGTTTTTTAAGATCTGGCTTCAGAGTTACCACTTGGGGAAGGGAGGTGGCAAAGTTTCCTTTGCAGAAATAGTTCTTCAACAGTAGCTTTCCCAGTGAACCTAGCAACACGTGCAGATAGCCTCCACTGGGGTTACTACACTTGGTAACGAAGATCACACCAAGTTTACAAGACCAAACAGTGTAAAGGATCATCCATCCTCTTCCTTTTCTCTCCTATTTTTTCCCTCTTTATATATACCCACCTTTTTCTTGGTTTTCTTCCTTCTTCTTCTGCCTCTCTCTTTGACCCTTTCACTCCTAGCTCATTCTTTTCCTCCCCTTCTTTTACCACTTATTATCCTAGGCTGGTAGGCTTCAATGACTCCCCCTATTTCCACCAACTTTTTTGGGATCCGAAGGATTTCCTACCTCACGTCAGCTTATGGTACATCAATGAATACTTGATAGAATCGAAGGAGTGGGAGAATCCTAGGTAAAGAGAATCCTAGAGAAGGAGGTCTGCGCCTGGATCTGTGTTCTGAACTCCTTCTGTCCAGTTTCCATTTGTTTGAACTGCAAGTTCCAGTTTCCAGTCTGGGTTCTGCAGGATCTCACAATTCTAAAAGGATAGTAATAGAATTACTTGAACCATGTCCAGTTCTTCAGAAAAGTCCAAAAGACATTGTATATTTACTCTCAGTAAAGCTTGAACACGTTGACTAAATAATGGAAAGTTTCTTTCCTTTGGCGGTGGAGAGTGGAAGATGGGGGAATTATGCCACACTAACTCACTATAAAGAATGTATCTTCAGGGGCGCCTGGGAGGGTCAGTGGGTTAAAGCCTCTGCCTGCAGCTCAGGTCATGATCTCAGGGCCCTGTGATCAAGCCCCAAATCGTGCTCTCTGCTCAGCGAGGAACCTGCTTCCTCCTCTCTCTCTGCCTGCCTCTCTGCCTACTTGTGATCTCTCTCTGTCAAATAAATAAATAAAATATTAAAAAAAAAAAGAATGTATCTTCATATTAAGAAGTTTTGGTTGACTGCATGTGCTGTCTATAGAGTAGACAGAGTATATACTGGAAAGAATGTGGGTATAGAGGTGAGGCCAGAATTTAATTTCTAGCAATAAGACTTGGGCTATGTTCTTAAGATCTCTGAACCTCAGTTTACTTATCTGTAAAATCAGAGTAATAATTTATATTTTTCAGACTCCTTAAGGATTTTAGATAATGGGTATAGAGCACTCATTAATACAATACCTAGTACCTAGTAAATACTTAATCTGGTTTCTTTATAAATGTGATTTATTTGGTAGATAAAAATCTTTCAAAGCATATGGCTCTTAGGAAAAAAATGAATCTGATCATTGAGAAAAGAGATTGGGAAGAACTCATATAATATAGCTCTACACAGTTATATAAATCACCCCTTAAGAACTCATGCCAAGTTTTTTTGTGTGTGTTTTTGTTTTTTGTTTTTTAAAGAGAGGGCATGGGGAGAGGGCAGAGGGACAAGGAGAGAGAGAATCTTAAGCAGACTCCACACTCAGCACAGAGCCTGATGGCTTGACCCCACAACCCTAAGATCATCACCTGAACCAAAAAGAGTTAGACACTTAATTGACTGAGCCACTCAGGCACCCCGCTCATGCCAAGTCTTAAGGGCTCTAGCTAGGGGATGTACAAGAAGGTGGCACATCCTCTGTGTTGATGAATGGGTCCTCAGAGGGGGAATACTCAGTTCCCTAATTATACCTTGGCAACATTTCCTTAAGCTCACCTGTTCCTCTCTGGATTCCTATGTGATTTTAACATAGCTCTTGTGATGAGCTTCAAGAAGTACCAGGTCTGCTCCTGGCTGTCTAATTGTTTATGGAGACTTGGGATTTTGGATGGGAGGAAAAAGGAATGAAGTGCCTTGGGAAAGGAAACAAAAGATGAAGTTTGTAGAAGAGATGAGGAAAGTCCGAGGGCCATCAAAGCTTAGTTTGCACCCCTTGAAAATGGGGCAGTAGAATTTATTTCTGAAAAGTACTGTCTCAAGCCTGCTTCTTCCATCTCAACCCCACAGGGACTCTTCTAAACAATGAGACTTTCTCCTAAATCTCTTATTTCTTCCTCCTGTAGGCCTGGCTGTTTCCCAGCTCATCCTTTTCTCTAGGCGCCCCCAAGATAGGGACATCAGCTGCCCCCTTTCCATTAATAAGATCAAGTCCTCAACTACCAGCCAGAAGCTATCTAACATTTTTGAGAGGCCTTGTCCCAGGTCCCTGCTAAATTTCATTTGGTGGAGCGTCTTTACAGAGGTGACCTACAGGATCCAGCTTTTAAGCTTGGTATTTCTGCTGAGCGGGCCAAATGGGCACAGAATATTCTGTTTTAAGCTGAATTAATACCTTGTTATTTTAAAGGCTGTAACAAGTTGTTTTCTAAATGTTTTCAATCAGCACATCTTTATTTATTGTCCTTAATACCCAGAGGCTACTTGAAAAAGGGTTTAGCCTTCAGAGTCTGCTAAGTAAACAAAAGTTTCCCAATAACTTCTTCAGGCAAGCACCCAGAGACCTCATTTTTGCCACAGCATTTGGCTCCCTGATAATTGTCCATTAGTACTATGCTCAACCCAACTTTGTATAATCATTTAAAAAATATACCTCCAAACACAAAGTTCCTTACCAACTTAGTTTTCTTCTCCTTAATCACTATGTGATTAAGGAGAAAGTAGAAGCAGAAGCACAAAAGCAGAAGCAAGATGGGTCTTAATGTGGTATTATCTGACTAGACCCTATGTACTTTAAATTGAATAGCCTATTTTTAGGGTTCATATGAACTGGTTTGGAGACAGTTATTCACTGTTCTCCCAAGAGAATGAAAGTGTCTTGAGGGGACTGGTCAGATAAGCAGAGGTTACCATGAATGGCTTCAGCTCTGTGGGGATTTCTAAGCCTTTAAAATTAACTCTGGAATCCCCTTCAGTGCAATATTCTCTGATGTTGAGCGTGGCCTTTGATACCTTCTTTTATCTCAATCCTCTGACACTCCAGAAATTTATCCCAGTATCTCTTACTACTTGCAACCAGGGGAAATGCTGGGAAATAGGCTTGTATTAATCAAGATAGACTATTACAAATGAGTTCAAAATCTCAATGGCTCGACCAAATTAAAATATATTGTTCTTGGGGCGCCTGGGTGGCTCAGTGGGTTAAGCCTCTGCCTTCGGCTCAGGTCATGGTCTCAGGGTCCTGGGATCGAGCCCCTCATCAGGCTCTCTGCTCAGCAGGGAGCCTGCTTCCCCTTCTCTCTCTGTGCCTGCCACTCTGCCTATTTGTGATCTCCCTCTCTCTGTCAAATAACTAAATAAAATCTTTTAAAATATATATTTGAAGATTTTATTTATTTCTTCTTTATTGATTTATTATTTATTTATTTATATAATATATAAATATAAATTTAAAGAGTTTATTTATATATTTTAATTATTTTTATATTTTACCTATAAAATATAAATATATAATATAATTATATATATATATATATATATATATATATATATAGTTCTCATCACAGTCCAATATGAAACGGCAGGGTAGAAGTGTGTGAAATGTCGCAGACACTCCCCTGTGCGGTAATTCAGGGATTTAGGCTTCTTCCAGCTTATGGCTCTTTCTTCCTTAGGTTCTCAGAATTCTTTCCATTCAGCCAGTGGGTGGGAGAAGAACCTTCCATCACTGCACAGGAGGCTTTTTACGGCCCAGACCTGGAAATGGCACCCATTATTTCCACCCAATTTCAGCTAGCCAAAAATTAGTCACCAGGTTCAGCCCAATTTCAAGAGAGGCTAAGAAGTGTCACAGCAGTTTCTGCCACAAGGGGAGACAGATAGCTCCTTGACACAGGCTGATTGTTCTGTTCTTGTGTATCCTCAAAGGTATGCAAAATAAATGTACTGCCCTATTTTCAGGTCGCTTACTGCCTAGACCTTGTATTAATGTCTTGGTCAGTTTCTGGAAAAAGTCCATCAATCAACATCAGCATCAACCTCATTACCACCACAAATCAGTCCGTACTGTGAACTTACTTGTTTGTATTTAGGACTTTCCAAAGTTTCAAGGCATCTGGACCAAGCCTTGCAGAGGCTCTGTTCTGGAAGCTGCCCATGCAACTTGTACTTTGTTCTTCTTGTGAGACGGTGCCCATGACAAAGCAAGCAAGTAGAGCACCAGAAACCATATGAAATATCTAAACCACACTTTGTGCCATGGCACCTGCGAGAAGAAAACAAATGTGTTATAAACATCTAAAGAACTATCTCATACATCTTCAAAAACTATGAAAAACATGTTTTTGCCTCTCCTCAATCAATGTATTTTCAGCAGTCAGAACTCTGTAACTGTCTGCAGTTTCCTTCCTACTTCTCTCATTAACCAATTTACGAAGGCTGTTTCATACTGCAAGCATCTTAGAAACATCCATTTGTCCTCATTTACTCACAGTCTATTATTCCCATTGAGATTTTAGTTTCCTGCCATGATGTTCCTTCATCTTCTTGTGTAAAGAGGATGATGACACAGACTGGACAAGCTAATGAAGGTAAGGTCCTGATGTGCACACTGCTCTGTTTTTCTAATTGTGGTGGTAAGTCTTCACTGCCCATCTACACTTTCCTCTTACAGTCCAAGCCATGCATTTATTATATAGCTCATGGGATTAAAGGATCAGTCATCATTCATGTATTTATTCACTTATTTATCTATTCATTCATTCATTCGGAAATACTTACTGAGTACCTGCTATGTTCCAGAGAGTGTGCTAGGTGCTAGAGTCACAGCAAAGAACAAACATAGAAGGTTCTTACCCTCACGGAATTTATGTGAGAAACAGAGTGTACGTATGCATGTATTGTATGTATGTGTTTATGTTAAGTAAGCTTTATACCCAACGTGGGGCTTGAACTCATGACCCTGAGGTCAGGAGTTGTGCACTCAATTGATTGAGCCAGTTAGGTGCCCCTTAGAATATTTGTTTGTTTATTGTAAGCTCTGTGAAAAACAGATCCTAAATAAATAACAATGCAAAAATATTAATTTAATTGTAATATTTGTATTGGAAGTTTACTTTGTTTTTAGTGTTTGGATAAACCTGAGTCATCAATAGTTACTGTGCTTTGTTTCATTTTTAACTGAGGTCTTTGTTCCTCTGTAAAAACCAGCTGCTCGGGGTACCTGGTTGGCTCAGTGGGTGGAGTATGAAATTCCTTTTCTTTTTCCCCCCAGTACAAAAAGGTGGTTTTATTGAAGCACAGGGACAGGATTTGCAGGCAAAAAGAGCTGCCAAGCATGAGATTCTTAATCTCAAGGTCATGCGTTTGAACCCCACTTTGGGCATGCAGCCTACTTAAAACAATTTAAAAAAACAAAACAACGTTTTTCTTTAGGGTAACCACTCATTTATTTGTCAATTCACTGATAATATTCATTAATTCATTAAATATCCTTGTAAAACTACTATTTACCAGGCACTATGCTAAAATTTCCAAATACAAAAATGAAAAGACAAGATTCCTGCCCTTAAGAGTCACACTCCAGTTGGGTAGATTGGCATGCAAACCATCCAGTTAACTATGATAACTGTCATCATGGAGAAATATGCAAAGTGTGGTGAGGCATTGGAAAAGGAGGACCTACATCTGCCTCCCTAAGTCAAGGAAGACATCACAAAGAAGGTAGCACTTGAAATGAGGTTTGAATGGTGAACAAGCCTTTGCTAAGTAGACTAATCAAAGAAGGGGATAAGATGGCTGGTTGTCCACCAAAGACTTAGTTCTTCTTCTTCTTTTTTTTTTTTAAAGGTTTTATTTATTTATTTGACAGAGAGAGATCACAAGTAGGCAGAGAGAGAGAGAGAGAGAGGAGGAAGCAGGCTCCCTGCTGAGCAGAGAGCCCGATGCGGGACTCGATCCCAGGACCCTGAGATCATGACCTGAGCCGAAGGCAGCGGCTTAATCCACTGAGCCACCCAGGCGCGCGAATTATGTTCTTCTTCACAGTATGAAATTTTTCTGGCAAGCGGCCCAACTAATTGCCAGCCCCCCATACATCTAAGTGGGGCCAAGTAACCAGATCTCATTAATGGGATGTGAGCAGAAGTGATCTGCACCATTTCTGGATTAGGGTAAGAAATAAGTGTGACTTTTCTTCCTTCTCTTTCCTAGCTGTTAACTTTGGAAGTAAAGGACTCTCAAGTATAGAGGATGGCAGAGATAACAAAGCAGAAGGCCCCTGGGTGGAAGGCTGCTTGCCACACTGAACTGTTACATGACTGTTGTGTTAATCTACTGATACTAATACTATATCATATAGCTTGTTAGAGGAGCAAGCTGTACCTTAATTAATATAAGGCAGTCCAAGCAAAATGAACAGTATGTACAAAGGATTACCAAGGTGAGTGTCTAGCAGGGTACATGCTCAATAAATATTTAGTATTGCAGTAAGAATATTATGGAGGAATAGAAATAGTCCAGTACTGCCACAGTATAAAATAGACAATTGGTGGGAGTGAAGGAAGGTTGCACTGATAGGCATGGGCTGATCACAAAAGGCCTTGAATGCCACGCTGAAGAATTAAGGTTTATTCTTATGGAAGAAGGAAAGCCAATGAAGGATACTGAAAAGGTGAGATTCCTGGGATAACAGGATCTTTGAGAAACACAACACCCAAGAACCTACTTTAATTTTCTTTAGATGTAAGATGCTAATCCAAAGATGAAAGATAGGATTTCAGAATCAGAAGGCATCATCATCTAGTGAAACCTCATTTAGCAAATGAGGGGAGTGAGGCTCAGATAAGTTAAATACTTTTGCCAAGGTCACCTAGCTAAAACTTGGGCAAGTTGGGGACTAGAAGGCTAGTCTCTCTTGTTGCCAGCCAGCTCTTTCCACCGTACCATGGTGCTTCAAAGCAGTTGAGACCAGCTGGTGTGCCTGTGTTTTCATTTCCCTAATGAAGACATTGGGGATTTGGAGGCAGGGTATTTTCCATGGAAGGCTGTCTTCTCTGTAATTCCTCATCTGGTTTGAACCACTATTTTGGAAAAGATCCATTTTTCAGCATCAGATTTCCCTGGAGGATGACCGAGAATGTGCTTAGTGGCCTGTGAGGTGCCCTTGTACTTTCTGAGCTTTTGTTGGGAAGATGAGAAGAAACTAGTGGAGTTTTAGCTCCTGGAAATGTGCTTGGTTCCTTGTCATCTGGGGAGTTGTTGGCCCTCTTAGTGACTGTGGTTCAGCCCGCCAGCTGACTATCCTTCACAGTCAGATCACAACAATTTTAGCTTGTCTGTTTAAAGGGCCGGCCCCTATGGCTGGCATTTATTTATTTATTTAAAGATTTTATTTATTTATTTGACAGAAAGAAATCACAAGTAGGTGGAGAGGCAGGCAGAGAGAGAGAAGCAGGCTCCCTGCTGAGCAGAGAGCCCGATGCGGGGCTCGATCCCAGGACCCTGAGATCATGACCTGAGCCGAAGGCAGCGGCTTAACCCACTGAGCCACCCAGGCGCCCCCTATGGCTGGCATTTAAATGTCATTTTCGGTTCATAAGTTTACGACCTCTGTTTTCATATACTATTCACAGATTCGTTATTCATTATGATTATTTTTACTCTATCCAAGGCAATGTGATATACATTTGTTTTTTTAACAGCAAGTACAAGCAAAGCGACAACAGTGTTGATGCCAGTCTCAGAGAAGCATGACATGTGGTCTGACTTAAGGAAGACCAGGTATTACTGAATTATTTTACAATGAGAGAAGTCAGAGCACAAGTTGGGGCACAAGTCCAAGAGTCTCCAAGAGATTTTGGAAAAAACAAGTATCTTGATGTTTTTCCATCTAGAGTTTTGCGACCACCTTGTTCCTTGTCCTTTGGTAGTATCATCTTGCCTCCCCTGCATGTTGCTTAATTGCTAGCTCAGTTGGTTAGGATGAAGCATTAATGAAGATGAGATTGCTGCCTCAGTCCCTGAAGAGTCTCTTGGTAGCACCCAAAGACAGTGGAAAGTGCTTGGGCTTTGAAGTCAGAGAGACAACTGCCACTTATTAGCTGTGAGATCTTGGGCAAGTTTCTTAACTTTTCTGAGCCTTGGTTTCCTTTTTATGTGGAAAGGGAAAATGATGTAAACTATTGGGGGTAGTTGTAGGAATCAAATACACTAACATAGGTAAAACTCCTCTCTTCATGCTGAGCCCAGAGTTGGCTCTTTTTTTTTTTTTTTTAAAGATTTTGTTTATTTATTTGACAGAGAGAGATCACAAGTAGATGGAGAGGCAGGCAGAGAGAGAGAGAGAGAGAGAGGGAAGCAGGCCCCCTGCTGAGCAGAGAGCCCGATGCGGGACTCGATCCCAGGACCCCGAGACCATGACCTGAGCCGAAGGCAGCGGCTTAACCCACTGAGCCACCCAGGCGCCCCTCAGAGTTGGCTCTTAACAAGTATTATTTTCTTTTCAGTTTTCTGAGAACTTCCCATTAATAGCAATCTTTTCCCCAATCCCTGTCCTGGGTTCTGGTCAAGATGAGAAATGAGACAAAAGAGTGAGCAAAGGGAGACCAAAATATCACCTTGATTGCTGGTAAATGCTGTTTCTTGTGAGCAATAATGGCATACTAAGTGAGATTCAGAATTAGGTAGACTTATTCACCTAGTCACAAGGAACATTTGATCAGGACAGGCCTTCTCATGCTGAGGGTGGAGAGGATGGTAGGAAGGGGAAGGGACCCTGCCCCCAGAGGAGCAGAGCACGGTGATATCCTCACTGAGAACAGGAAGACACCTAAGAAAAAGAAAAGAGCAGCTAATTGAGTTTGCCCGGTATTTCCCCAGATTAAGCTCCTCCCCTAAGGAGGAGGGACAAGAGAAGGAGTAGACAGAGATGGGGAGTGTCAAACCTCCACAGGGAAGGAAACCTCTGAAGCATACCCTGCCTCCTGCTCCCCAATATTTCTTTCCTCTGGACCCCCCCCCCCATTTTGTGCTTGTTACTTTTCAGCCACTTTGCCAGTTGTCAGCACATCATCGTGGGCAGCCTCAGAACACAAAATGTTGTGAGAAAGTTGTGAGAAAGGGAAGGAGAAGTTGGGTAGAGTCATTGGTAGAGAAGGAGGGTGGGCACCTGAATCCAGAAAGAGAATCCTAAATTCAGAGTCAGGGGTTAGAGGTCTGAAGGAAGGATCAGTGTTCAGAGACTTGTTCTAGACAGGAGGGCACTATAGGATCCTAATCAGGATTTCTAGGCATAGGGCAACATCCTATGGCCAAATCCCAAGAGGATAGGAGGGAATCTAGGGTTACAACAGCACTCAGATCTGACCTCTGAGTCAAGGAACTATGTCTCCTGGAGACGACTCTTGGTCCTAGCATGATCCTAGCATATACCCTCTGGCCTAGTATTTTTCTTTAAAATATAAATATTATTTGTGATCATGAAACTAACACTTGCTCACTACGTAAAATTCAGAAATACATAGGTATAAAGAAAAAAAAATAATCTCTCCACAATGAAAAATTAATGTTAACTCTGACTGTATTTCTATTCAGTCATTCTCCTTTGCATATCATTACACAAATATGATTCTATCTCTACATGTTAAATTTGCATGCTGAATTTTTTACTGAGTATTATAATCATTTCCCATGTTATTAAAAGTTCTCAGTAATTAAACATCATTTTAAATGACATTTTCCCTGGTTTTAAGCACATCTGGATCAATCTCTACCAATTTATGAAAATCCCAAGGGTCTAAAGAGATCTTCTTCTCTATGTATTTACCTTTTGGGTTGGTGAACACAGCATCCTCAAGGGCCAGGGCCCTACAAGGCTTGTGAATGATAACTATTGCATAGTACTTGATCTTCCAGGAAGTTCACAAATATTTAAGTTTTTTATTTAAATTCAAGTTAGTTAACATACAGTATAATATTAGTTTCCATACAATACCTGGTGCTCATCACAAGCGCATTCCTTAATCCCATTACCTATTTAATAGCCTCCCCCGCAACCTACCTATCTCCCTTCTGATAACCATCAGTATGTTCTCTATACTGAAGAGTCTGTTTCTCGGTTTGCCTTTCTCTCTTTTTTCTTTTTTCCCTTTGCTTGTTTGTTTTGTTTCTTAAATTCCACATATAAGCAAAATCAAATTGTATTTGTCTTTTTCTAACTGACTTATTTCATTTAGCATAATACTCTCTAGCTCTATCCATGTTGTTGCAAATGGGAAAGTTTTTATATTTCTAATAGTTGATGACATGAGTGATCAGAAGATGTCACGCATAGACTTTTTTTTTAGATTTTTATTTATTGATTTGACAGAAATCACAAGCAGGCAGAGAGGCAGAGAGAGAGAGAGAGAGAGTGGAGGAAGCAGGCTCCCTGCCGAGCAGAGAGCCCGACGTGGGACTCGATCCCAGCATCCTTGGAATCATGACCTGAGCCGAAGGCAGAGGCTTTAACCCACCAAGCCACCCAGGCACCCCTAGACCTTTTTTATATACCACATCATTGGTACATACTCAAAGGACCACTAGTTTGCCGTGGCTGCCATAACAGAACACCACAGGCTAAGCGGCTTAAACAAGAGAGATTTGTTTTCTCAAGCGTTGGAGGCTAGAAGTCCAAGGTCAAGTTGTCAGCGGTCTGGCTTCTCCTGAGTCCTCTCTCCTTAGCTTACACATGGCTGCCTTCTTGTTATGTCCTCACATGGTCTTTTCTCTATGTATGCCCAGCTCTGGCATCTCTGTGTGCATCCAAATTTCCTCTTATAAGACCACTGGTCGTATTGGATTAGGGCCCACCCTAAAGACCTTTTTACTAAATGTGTTCTTTTGTGAACAGCTTCTTTCACTTAGCATGTTTTCAATGTTCATTCGTGTTGTAGCATGTATCAGCGTCTTGCTCTTTTTAATGACTGAAAGTAGTCCATTGAATGGACATGCCACATTTTGTGTATCCATTCACTGGTTTATGGACATAGGTTGTCTATACTTTTTAGCCATTTACAAATACGGCTGCTATAAACATTCATGGATAACTTCCTGTGTGGAGCTATTTCCATTTCTCTTGAGTATATGCCTAGGAATAAAACTGCTAAGTAACCTGGTGACTCAATGGTTAGTATTTTGAGAAACTGCCGCACTGTGTTTCAAAGTGGCTACGTCATTTTACATGCCTACTAGCAATATGCAAGCAATGTGTAACCAATTTCTCTATAGCCTCACCAACACTTGTTATTGTCGTTTTTATGAAAGCCATCCTTGTTGGTGTGAAGACGTATCTCATTGTGGTTTTGACTTGTATATTCCCCTAATGATTAATGATGTTGAATATAATTTCTTGTACATATTGTCAATTTGTAGATACTTTTTGGAGGAATATTTATTCAAATTCCTTGTCCATGTTTTAACTGGGTATTTGTCATTTTATTACAGAGTAACAATAGGTTTTTATACATTCTAGAAACAAGTGACTTCTTAAATATATGATTTTCAAAGGTTTCCTCTGCTTCTGTGGGTTGTCTTTTTACTTTCTTGATGGTGCTCTGTGAAACACTGAGGTTTTTCATTTTAAAGTCTAATTTATCTATTGTTACTTCTGCTTTTGGTGACATAGCTCAGAAACCATTGTCAAATCTAAGGTCATAAAGATTTACTTGTATGTTTTCCTTTATGAGTTTTATAGTTTTAACTCTAAGATTTAACTAAGTTTTAACTCTATGAAGCATTTTGAGTTAATTTATTTATATGGTGTGAAGTATAATCCTATTTTATTCTTTTGCATGTGGATATCCAGTTATCCTAGCACCATTTATTGAAAAAAAAAATTGTCTTTCCATATTGAATTGTTTTGGCACCCTTATCAAAAAATCAATTGACCATAAACATGAGGGTTTATTTCTGGACACTCAGTTCTATTTCATTGATCTCTATGTTTATCTTTTTGCCTTAGGGCTTGATTATTATAGTTTTGTTGTAGATTTTGAAATTAGGAAATGAGAACCTTTCAGGGCACCCGGGTGGCTCAGTCCATTAAGTGTCTGATCTCTGTTCAGGTCATGGTCCTGGGATTAAGCCCATAGGTTGGTCAGCCTCCCTGCTGAGCAGGGAGTCTGCTTCTCCCTCTTCTTCTGCCCTTTCCTCTGCTTGTGCTCTCTCTCTCAAATAAATAAATAAATAAAATCTTAAAAAAAAAAAAGAAATTAGCATCTTTCAACTTTGTTCTTTTTCTTCCTCTTTAGGAATGTTTTGGCTCTTCAGGGGGCATTTCCATATGAATTGTAGGATCAGCTTGTCAAACTCTTCCAAAAAAAAAGAAAGAAAGAAAAAAGAAAAAAAAGCTGGAATTTGGATAGGGATTGCATTGCATTTCATTGTCAGGTTGTTTACTACTAGTGCATAGAAACACAATTGATTTTCATACATTGATCTTGTATCTTGCCACACTTCAAAACTCATTTTATCTTTTTATTTTTAAGATTTTATTTATTTTTTTGACAGAGAGATCACAAGTAGGCAGAGAGGCATGTGGTGGGGCGGGGGTGGGAGGAGCAGGCTCCCTGCTGAGCAGAGAGCCCATTGCGGGGGCTCAATCCCAGGACCCTGAGATCACGACCTGAGCTGAAGGCAGAGGCTTAACCCACTGAGCCACCCAGGTGCCCCTCATTTTATCTTATATTCTTAATCATGATGCTTTATTGCTTATTCTGTTCAAGGCATTGTGACCATAGAAAATACAAAGATAAACAAGATATGGTCTCTATCCTGAAGAATTTATAGCCTAATTCAGGAAGTAAAGACATAATCCTATTGAGTAAGTAATAGCCCATTACAGCAATGTAAAGGGAAGTACAGAACTGCTAAAGGAACGCTACAGATAATTAGAACTCTAGCAAAGTTCAAGGGATGGAAAAATAATTCAAGGCTGGAGAGACCTGGAAAAAAGAGAGTAGGAGAGACTTGGAGGCTTACACAGTGCCTCTCTTCCTCCCTCCTTTCTCCCCTTCCTCCTTTAATTTTCTTGCTTTTTAAAAATCCCATCTCTCTCCCTCCTCAGCTTCTTTAAAAACATTAATAGAAGGTGACTATGATTAGTTATCATAGTTTCTCAAACCTGGGTGATCATAAGAATCTCTTGACACCCCTACTAAAAACGGAGATTCCAGGGTCTCACCTCAGAACTACTGCATCACATTGTATGGAAAACTGCATTAAAAATTTTGTCAGGAGGGGCCCCCTGGGTGGCTCAATGGGTTAAGTATCCAACTCTTGATTTTGGCTCAGGTCATGATCTCAGGGTCATGGGATTGAGCCCCACATTGGGCACCATGCTCAGCATGGAATCTGCTTGTCTTTCTCCCTGCTGCTCCTCCTCGGGCTCACTCACTTGCTCTCTCTCTCTAAAATGAATAAATAAATAAATAAAATCTTAAAAAAAATATAATCGCATGAGTCTGATTGTCAGCCAAGTTTGAGAATCTCTAGGTAAGATTATAATAATGATATCTACATGTGTAGAATGACCCGATTCATGCAGTTGCACTTCTGTCAAAGATGTTCACAAATCCAGGGAGTCACTTACCTGAGTAAGAGAGTGTGTAGGAATCTATGGAACAACTCCTCCATTAATGAAAAACATCTCAAGGTGTATATATTACTAAGAGGACTCAGTAGTTTCATACATATTTATGGGGATGGCTCATTCCCATAAACAAACTTTTATTTTCAGTATTTGAGAATCCTAAAAATTTCAAAAGATCCTTCTGCTATGGATGACCTCAGAGTCACCCATGGGATCTACATTCACTATCCAGATGTAATAAATTATAACAGCTTGCCATATTTGCTTACGATTAAAAAAAAAGATTTATGTACTTGAGATAGAGAAAGAGAGAGAGAACACGCACATGCACGTGAGCTTCCAAGAGCCAGCAGAGGGAGAGAGAGAAGCAGACTCCTTGATGAGTGGGGAGCCTGACTTGGGCTCTATCCCAGGACCCTGAGATTATGATCTGAGCCAAAGTCGGACACTTACCCAACTGAACCACCTAGGTGCCCCTTAAGATTGTTTCTAAAAGAAAGAAAAAGTAGTTGCAAAAGAAGACCCTTACATCCCATCTCTTTCCAGATGTAACCAATCTCTGGAAGGTTGTGGGAATCCTTCTCCAGTGTTTTTCTATTTTTAGTACACAACATATAAGTTTTGGGTATTTAGACACGTATATAAATAGTGTACATATTTTTCTGAAACTTTTAAAAATTATTTTATTAACATATAACGTATTATTTTCTGAAACTTTTTTCCCAACATCATGTTTTTGAGATTTATCCATGTGACTCTTGTAAAGCCAGTCCATTCTTTATAATATAGCAATATTATACTGTATAGTACTGCGATATAGTCCTGTTGTAGACATATTTTAGGATCTATTATGAATGAATATTTGTCGAGTGTTTTGCTATTTCAAATCATGATGGAATTAATGTCTTTGCATATGCTTCCTTGGGTTCACATGTGAGAATTCTTCTAGGGAATATATCTAGAATGGAAATTACTAGAGAATAGAATATGCACATTGTCAATTTCACCAGACTGCTCTCAAGATTACTCTCCACAGTGGCTGAACTAATTTTTATTCTCATCAGGGATATGCAAGAATTTCTCTTTCCCCTGTGCTAACCAACCTTGTCAAGCCTTTTAAAAAGACACATATCTGGGCCATATTTTCCGATTCTGGCAGGATAGCTCTGCAGCATAGTTTGAAACGGGCCACAGATGACACCGAACCATAAGTATCAGCGAGACCCTCTGATCCATGTAGGTATGTCTGTATGCACAGTGTAGTATACTGGTAAGTAAATTGGCACAGTGAGAGCACTTACTGTTTTGTTGGTAACACCCGTCTTGCTACATTTAGATCCTTGAGGAGAGAGTAGAGAAGTACCGCTCTCCAGCATACTTTACATTTTGAATCAAATCCGGTTATGTTATTTAGCAGTCCACGGGGTAGTATTTAATCTAAAGTCCCACCTCTGCTGGAGTGGCTTATGGTGGCGGTGGGGGTTGCTTTGTAGACGTTGTTCTCCCTCTCACTAGGTGTACGGCTGCGCGTCAGTTGTCAAGGCATGGACACGTGCCATTGCTTCGGGCCGGGTGCGTGTCAGCAATGTCTGCCAGCTTGCTGGGTGGTGTCACTGTGAGGATCGTTTGTGGCTTTTTCAAAGCCCTGAGGAATCTGAGAAGCAAGTGAGGGAATGATGCATGAAAACAAAAGGCAGTGGAAAGAGTGACCAGTCAGTAGGCTCCAGCAGCTAGAACGCTCTGTCCTTGTTATTACTGCTTCGTGAAAATGCCACCAGCGTCCTGGCAAAGTCTGGAAGGTAGAGGCTTTTTAAGAAAACAAAGACAAAGGGATGTACCCTTTGAGGCTAGAATCTGGTTCCCCAGCTTCCCTACTTTCCAGTGGGAGCTTCAGGGGGAGGACGGGAAATCCTCTGTCCCTTGGTGGGTTTAGGCTGGTCTTTCCCTGTCTCTTGGCTGCTTTCCCTGAGTTGAAGCAGCCAACTTTGGTCTCAGAGGCCTAGCGAGGCTGGCCTGGGAGGGAAGTTGGGCGGTGCCCCAGACTCAGCTATTCCTCAAGAAGTGATGTGAAGGTCACCACCCTAGGGGAAGGAAAAGGGCTTCCGCCATACTTCCCATTCAAAGAAGTGCCTCCTCATGTTGGGCAATGAGACCAGGGGATGCTCTCATTCCTTGCCTACTTTCTTTTGAGAGTTTCATGTGCTGGAACCACACACTCAAAGGATAGCCTGCCTTGGTTCTCAGAGGTGAAGTAGAAGCTGAGGAAAGGTAAGAGTTTGTTAAGTTCAAGGGATGGCTATTTGGACTAATCATTATTGGACTTGTCTGCAGTGAACCTCTGCTTTCCCTCTGGATCATCTCCTTTCTTTGTCATACAAAGTACCTAGATGCAAAATAGGGAAGTACTCCGCTTTCTCTTCCTTTCTTAAAAAGTAGCTATGGGGATAATGAATAAAAATAGGTCTTTGTGAATACAATAGGGCAGAGCTGAGGGTGTGGTTTGCTTGGCAACAGCTCAGGCAAAGTTATTTTTCTCTTGGTCCCTGAATGCTCCTGACTTTGCTTCTGCCTGATGAAGTCCTAAAAGACCAGCTTGGCTGTGACTTTTTTTTTTGGTGAAACTCCCATCAATAGAATTTCATCATTCCCTTCTTTCTGGTTCCACAGCATTTACTTCTTATAAAAAAACATTCATCAGGGGCGGCTGGGTGGCTCAGTGGGTTAAAGCCTCTGCCTTCGGCTCAGGTCGTGATCCCAGGGTCCTGGGATCCAGCCCCACATTGGTCTCTCTGCTCAGATGGGAGCCTGCTTCCCCCTCTCTCTGTCTTGTCTCGGCCTGCCTTTCTGCCTACTTGTGATCTGTCAAATAAATAAAATCTTTAAAAAAAAATTCATCAAATTGTGTGATAATTACTCACTTGAGATCATGCCTTATTCTTTGTGTATGTGTGTGTGTGTTCCCAGCATTTATGGACCCTACTTTAACATAACAGTCCTTTGATAAATATTGACTGGATGAACCAAAGTTTCTGAGAAAACACCAATACCAAGCACTTATATTTTCTTAATTATCCTTTGTCTTTTCCTCCTTAGGGTAAAACTGTGTAAGTTTCAGCTCCACATAGAATGGAGGGTATCCTAAAACTAGATGTAATTTTTCTTTTTTTTTTTTTTTTGCCTGAGGAATTGCTCCAGCAGGAAAGGGTGTTTCAGATACATCATTCAGTTACAGGTGCAGAAATTGTTTCTGGGAAACACTGCCATTATTATCTCTGAAAGGCAAGTCAGTGGAAATTTTTATTTTCCATTTACAGATGGACAAATGGAGGCTTTCTTTCTCATTTACCAATTACAGAATGTCCACTCTGTTCAAAAGTACTGTGCTAGGATTTTCATGGGATACAAACATGTACAAGACACAGTTTTTGTTCTAAAAGATGTCATAATCTAGTTAGGATGAAAATCTATTAGTATGCAAGAGTAACAATAAACTTGGGAACATTTAATTTAAATCATATGAGTGGTCCAAAAAGAAATATCAAAGGGAATAGAGAGAGGGAGGCAAAATAATTTCCAGCCAAGGTCATCAGGGATATCATTGTGGTCAACCCAGTATTTGAGATGAATACATTTTTGTGCTGGTTATTCTCCATTTACTCTCTAATAGTCCCTGTGACTGCCATAACAGACCACCACAGACTGGGTGGCTTAAAACAACAGAATTTTCATTTCTCACAGTTCTGGAGGCTAGAAGACAAAAATCAAGGTTTTGGCAAGGCTCCGCTCCCTCCCGGGGCTCCAGGGCAGAGTCTGTCCTTCAACTCCTCCAGCTTCTGAGGGCTCCAGGCTTTCCTTGGCTTGTGGCCACATCACACCAATTTCTGATCCCGTGGTCATATTGCTACCACCTCTTCTTTCTCAAAACTCCCACAACTTTTCTTTTATTAGGTCATCCATGATTGCATTTAGGGCCCATGCAAGTAATTCAGGATAAGCTCCTCCTCTCAGGATCCTAAATTTAGTAACATCTTGTGCCATATAATATAATATTCTCGGGGTCTGGGATCAGCATATGAATGTATTTTTTGAAGGGGCCACTAGTCAGCCCCTGACAGCCCCCATCCTTCTTTGTCCTACTCTGCGTCCCATGAGGCTGTTACGGTGATATGATCTGGACTCCGCATCATGGTGGCTTGATGTTGGGTTTGGCCAATGGAAGGCATTAGCAAGTATCAGAGGGCAGGGAGGAAAAGCGGTTGAGGTATTTGTTCTCCTTTCCTCCATGCTTTAGCACCATGGTCTGACAGCTATGGCCCCTTCAGAGCTGTAACCTCTTTTGGACTCCTATAACATTATTTAGGCCTGAGGTTCCACTCTTGCTGTCCTTAGGTGCCTCAACAGTCCTCCTAAATGCCCCCAACCCCACCTACATCCCTGTAAGTAGTGTCTTCATCAAATTATTTTCAAAACTCCAGCTGAGTGTACCTTCAGTTTCCTGCCACGACCTTGCCGGATACAGATATGGAGAGGCAACAATTTAATTTCCAGAACAGACAGACTCAGGGTGCTTCAATCTAAGTTTAAGTAATGACCAGTGGGAACTGGAAGGTGATTCAGCACACAACACGGCCATTGCAGCTGGGCTATCTTGCGGCCTCTTCCGCAGTAAATATCTGTTGCTCTGCACTCTAATTATTTATGACTGGGACTCTGCTTCTGCTGCCCTTGCTGCTAAGTACTTTCTATTCTTTTCTCTATCTCCCAGCTCCGATTGCATCATGGTTTCTGAGGCCATGTGACTTCAGTTTTCTTCCTTTCCTCTGTGGATCTTTTAGCTTCTGCCCATCGCTAACTGCTGACTCCCTCCC
The DNA here is from genome assembly GCF_020171115.1 of Neogale vison. NCBI lineage: Eukaryota > Metazoa > Chordata > Mammalia > Carnivora > Mustelidae > Neogale > Neogale vison. Next base: position 210,255,404 of record NC_058094.1, read on the forward strand.
CGTATTTCATATTCAATTCCCCCAAAGGACCTGACTGGGTTGGCGGCTCACCACCAAGTACAGACTGTTGGGCAGAACCTTTCTTGGCAAGCCACCACATCAGCATAGGCTTATTGCCCTAGGTTGGATACCTGCTCCTGGAACAAGTGGTTTTGTTTGGAATGGCAGAGTAAGTTGATAAATAATTTGGTTTCCTGACTATTAGACACCCCAAGGGGGTTCTAGATGGGGCAGGTATTTGGATGCTTTTAGGCGGTTCTCAAAATCCAGAGGAAATTCTGTTTTCCAGTGTAGGATGAAGGCTAGTTTTGAGCTATTCGTTCAGAGTCTTTTTATGACCAAGGATCCTTTTTTTTTTTTAAAGATTTTATTTATTTATTTGACAGAGAGAAATCACAAGTAGTCGGAGAGGCAGGCAGAGAGAGAGAGAGGGAAGCAGGCTCTCCGCTGAGCAGATAGCCCGATGCGGGACTCGATCCCAGGACCCTGAGACCATGACCTGAGCCGAAGGCAGCGGCTTAACCCACTGAGCCACCCAGGCGCCCCTGACCAAGGATCCTTTTAAATATTTTTACTTTCTTTCAGATAAACTGCACCTTTTTGGAGGTAATACACAAATTCTATCAGTTACAGTGATAAGACTGAAATTTATTATCAGCTATGATTATCTTCTAGAATACACTCTTGGACTCTTGGACTCCTGGCTTTGAGCCAGGAGAATTTAGGAAGTGGTGGTTCCACTTGGAGAAATGGAGCCTGAAAATCTTAGCCTCTGTTTTACAGAAGATAGAACTCAAACCCAGAATTAACACTCATGTTTTATTTAGGAGATGCAATGCCAGGGCAGTAAGAGTGAGAGAAAAAGGGAAGGGAGACAGAGAAAGACACGAAGCACTGCAAGATGATGTCTGAAATATCTAAACTATGACCTGTGTGTCCGTGCAGAATCCCTCCAGATGCTATGTGGTGAAACCATGCTCAGGTAGGTTCTTGGGAGGGAGAAAGGAAAAGGAGTCCATCTTTGTGGTTCCCTCCCATTTAACCACTGATCAAGGTTCATCACACCAGGAGTAACGTTCCTCACACTTTTAGGTTATATAATATGATCCCACTGTTGGTCTCTCAGCAAGCCACATGCTCTCTAGTATGGCCTTTAATCCTGGTTGGGGAGTAGAGAGGGAAACCAGAAATTCATGACACTGGTGAGGCTGGTCACTCGGTGGCAGTCAAGGTGAGGATGAGGCCGGGAAAGTGGCAGATAAGTCCAGCTTTAGGTTTGGGGCCTACATGGGCCCAAGGAAAGCAGGTCAGTTGCAGCAGAGGCAGAGACAGAGTAAGCAAGGAAATGATGACAAGAGAATCTGATGAGGCACATAAGATGTATCTGATATACTCAACGTTACAAGGAAGGATATGGCTGAAACTTACAGGTATGTCCAAAAGGCAGCTGGAAATTCAGAACTGGACTACCCCCAGAAAGACCATGTTTTGAGAGTTACAGAAGGAATAACCATAGAGAATTATATTCCCAGAGAGCATAGAATAAAGGAAGAGGAAATAGGCAGAGTTGTGCTTAAATTGCAGCTGTGTATGATCTCGGGCAATTTTTTTGAAAATTATTTATTTATTTGAGAGAGAGAGAGCAAAAGTGGGGGAAAGGGGCAGAGGGAGAGGGAGGGAGAAGCAGACTCCCCACTGAGACTGGAGCCCAACAAGTGGCTTGATCCTAGGACCTTGAGATCATGACCTAAACTAAAAGCAGATGCTTACTTGACTAAGCCACCCAGGCACCCTAATATTGGGCAATTTAACTTCATCTTTTAAAGACTTAGTTTCTTTATCCATAACATGGGGATGATGGTACTTTACAGTTCATGCTTCTAAAGCAGTTGGCACAGTGCTAGGCATACAGTAAATGCTAGATGAACTAGCAATTATGATCATTAATATCATTCCTGGGTGACTGTAACCTTCCCAGGTTTCTCTTCTCCAGACTGACTCTGTCAGCACTGATCCTAGGTGCTCCTAGAGCAGGGTTGGTGACTCAGGCCTCAGTCCTTTAATTCCTCTCAAAGACAGCTGCCTCTGGATCACAGCAACTCTTGAAGTCATGGAGCCCCAGAGAAGGTGGGTGGCCCCATACAGGGTGCTAAAATATTAAGCCCCAAGAAAGCAGCACTACTAACCCATCATTTTTTGTAAGAAATAGGACATATCTTAAAGAGCCCATTTGCTTCTATACACTTTTTTTCTCCCTTTGAAGTAGGAAAACAAAATTTTTTGGTCAAAACTTTGCCCTGGTACCCCCCAAGAAAGCACAGCCAAATACATAGGTGTTGCTAGGTGTTTACAGTAAAGAGTTATCGTAAAGCTTTAGAACAGAAGACATTCCTCATAAACTCAAAATGGATAAAAGACCTCAACGTGAGACAGGAATCCATCAGAATCCTAGAGGAGAACATAGGCAGTAATCTCTTCGATATCAGCCACAGCAACTTCTTTCAAGGTATGTCTCCAAAGGCAAAGGAAATAAAAGCGAAAATAAACTTTTGGGACTTCATCAAAATCAAAAGCTTCTGCACAGCAAAGGAAACAGTCAAGAAAACAAAGAGGCAACCCACGGAATGGGAGAAGATATTTGCAAATGACAGTACAGACAAAAGGTTGATATCCAGGATCTATAATGAACTCCTCAAATTCAACACACACAAAACAGACAAGCATATCAAAAAATGGGCAGAAGATATGAACAGATACTTCTCCAATCAAGACATACAAATGGCTATCAGACACATGAAAAAATGTTCATCATCACTAGCCACCAGGGAGATTCAAATTAAAACCACATTGAGATATCACCTTACACCAGTTAGAATGGCCAAAATTAACAACACAGGAAACAGCATGTGTTGGAGGGGATGTGGAGAAAGGGGAACCCTCTTACACTGTTGGTGGGAATGCAAGCTGGTGCAGCCTCTTTGGAGAACAGTGTGGAGATTCCTCAATAAATTAAAAATAGAACTTCCCTATGACCCTGCAATTGCACTCCTGGGTATTTACCCCAAAGATACAGATGTAGTGAAAAGAAGGGCCATCTGTACCCCAATGATTATAGCAGCAATGGCCACGGTCGCCAAACTGTGGAAAGAATCAAGATGCCCTTCAACGGACGAATGGATAAGGAAGATGTGGTCCATATACACTATGGAGTATTATGCCTCCATCAGAAAGGATGAATACCCAACTTTTGTAGCAACATGGACCAGACTGGAAGAGATTATGCTGAGTGAAATCAGTCAAGCAGAGAGAGTCAATTATCATATGGTTTCACTTACTTGTGGAGCATAACAAATGACATGGAGGACATGGGGAGTTAGAGAGGAGAAGGGAGTTGGGGGAAGTTGGAGGGGAAGGTGAATCATGAGAGACTATGGACTCTGAAAAACAATCTGAGGGGTTTGAATTGATGGGTGGTGGGGGGTTGGGGTACCAGGTGGTGGGTATTTTAGAGGGCATGGATTGCATCGAGCACTGGGTGTGGTGAAAAAATAATGAATACTGTTATGCCGAAAATAAATTAAAAAAAAAATAAATAAATCTTTAAAAAAAAAAAAAGGAAGAAGAAGACATTCCTCTTTACACAAATGGTATTTTTTTTTTTAAAGATTTTATTTATTTATTTGACAGAGAGAAATCACAAATAGATGGAGAGGCAGGCAGAGAGAGAGAGGGAAGCAGGCTCCCTGCTGAGCAGAGAGCCCGATGCGGGACTCGATCCCAGGACCCTGAGACCATGACCTGAGCCGAAGGCAGCGGCTTAACCCACTGAGCCACCCAGGCGCCCTACACAAATGGTATTTGATGGGATATCATCTCTGGATTCCACATATCAAGTTTTCTTTTTTCCCAGAAGTTGAAATTCTTTTGAATTTGCATCAGCATAGGAAATGTCAGATACTTTAAATACTTAAAGTATGTAAATGATTTGGAAATTTCTGGAACAACAACAGAAACAAACACATATCACTCTTCTGTTCAAAATTCCTATCGCTCAGTACAAAATCCCAAATCCTTATCAATGGCTTCTGATGAGCTATGGGAACCCTTCCCCTGTTACTGGACCTCATCTCTTACTGCTAGGAGGCAGGATGGCACCCTTTGGTGCTGCAAAGCCCCCAAAACCTCTAGAGATGGACTACTGAGCCCTACGAATGGTTACATTATTTGGGGGTGGTTTGTTAACCTTCTTCTGCTTCGGTTTTATCATCTGGGAAAAGAAAACAATATCCACTTCACATAGTTGTTGGGAGGATTAGTTAATATTTTTAAGTGCTTTAAAATACTGCTACTAGCAAGGACTAGTTAAGTGTTTGTTAGATAAATAGCACACTTCCTCTCCTTCATGCACTCCAGCTACACTGACCTCCCTGCTGTGCCTCCAGCAGGCAAAGCGCACTCCTGCCCAAGGGCCTTTGTATTTGCTCTTCTCTCAGACGGCCACCTGACCACTTTCCTCACCTCCTTTAAGTCTTCCTTCAGAAGTATCACCTTTTGAATGATGACAAGCCCTATTTCAAACTGAAGTCCCCTCCTGTACACCCCTACTTTCTTTCTTTTCCTCATTAGCATGATCTACTTCTAATGCTAAATAAAATTTGCAGATTTATCTGTTTTTCACCTATCTCCCCCAACAAAAAGGTAAATAAAGGCAAGGCTATTGGGATTTTTTGTTTGTTTATTTTTTGTTTCTTGAGAGCAAGAGAGAGCATGGATGAACGGGGTGGGGGAGGAGTGCAGAAAGAGAGGAAATCTTTTTTTTTTTTTTTTTAAGATTTTATTCATTTATTTGACAGACAGAGATCACAAGTAGGCAGAGAAGCAGGCAGAGAGAGAGAGAGAGGAAAGCAGGCTCCCTGCCCAGCAGAGAGCCCGATGTGGGGCTCGATCCCAGGACCCTGGGATCATGACCCGAGCCAAAGGCAGAGGCTTTAACCCATTGAGTCACTCAGGTGCCCCAAGAGAGGAAATCTTAAGCAGGCTCCATGCCCAGGACAGAGCCCGATGTGGGGCTTGATTTCATGACCCTGACATCATGACCTGAGCTAAAATCAAGAGTTGGATCCTTAAGTGACTGAGCCACCCAGGGGCCCCAGGAATATTTGTATTATTCTTTGATGTATCCTGAGTGCCCAGAACATTACATGGGACATAGTAGGTGCTCAATACCATTTGTGGGATGAATGACTACACTTTTTCAGATGAACAAATTGAGTCTATTTTAAAGTTTGATTTGTAAATTCCCTTCTTAATATGCATGGAAAATGCAAAAGATCTCCCCAAAAGTTGTTCTCTTAAGTTGAATAGATATGACTTCCTTCTCACAATATGGTGTAAGAAATGGATTAGGAAACTTTTTTTTCCCCATAGATACTTAAAGGTAAATTTTAGCTAACACTTGGGTTGAGCTATCTCTAATTCCTAGGGAGCATACTCTGAATTAATGAAATTGATTGACGCCTAATTAATTGCTAGTGGACTCTGTGGCACTGTCACTTATCCAGCATAACCTAGAAGTTAGCAGGATATGGAAAGGGAGAACTAATGGACACTCTCTCTAAGTCAGGTAAGCAGTGGGGCTCAGACCTGTTAGGCAAGTATCCTCATCACTATTGTACAGATAAACAAACCTATGCCTACAGAGACTCTAGATCACATACCTGATAGGTGATACAAGCCAAGATTCAAACCACCAGTTTACAAAATCCATACTCTTTCCAGTATCTCACTTTAAACCTCTGATTTCTCATTTATAATATATAGTAACATTACTTAGGCACAGACTTATTATGACATTTCAAATAACATATGTAAAACAGTATACTCAATAAATGACAGAGTGGTTATTTTTTTATTATTATTATTACTTTTTTTAATGGCTGTACTTTAGGAACGATGATGAGACTTTTCCCCTGGGGAACAATCACATGGCCTCCCCAAGGAGAAAATTTAAGCCCTGACTTATGGGGACAGCAGAAGTAGGTCCCATGGGATAGATTAGTGGGAGTAGTCATGTTACGTATTAATAAGAAGAATTTTAAATTCAATGAAAGCTTAAATACTTATGGTACATTTTTCAGTAAGAGTTGACTTTAGGGACTCTTGCTAGTCAAATTTGAGACAATCTGATCACCTCAATTTTGTTTGTATGGTTGTATGAAAGTGATGGTTGTATATAAAGAAAAAGCCACACATTCAAAGTGACTAAAAAAGAGGGGAGGAGAGAAGAGATGGGGTACAAAATAGGAAAACAGAACTTTCTTCTTTTCAGAAGAATGCCAGCTAATAAGTGCTGAAGAAATGGTGAGGTTTAAGAAAAACACTGCTATGCAATCCCCAATGTAATAAACTCCTTCAGTCACAGACTATATGTGGATGGATAAAACCTCTGGGTGAAGGGTTGATGGGTATTATGGGTTGAATTGTGTTTCCCAAGAAAGGTGTGTTGAAGTCCTACCCCAGGACCCTAGAATGTGATCTTATTTGGAAATAGGGTCATTGCAGATGTAATTTGTTAAGAGATGAGGTCATCCTGGAATAGGATGGAACTCTAATCCAGTATGACTGGTGCCCTTCCAAGAAGATGGTCATGTGAAGACACAGAGAGACAGGGAGGATGCCATGTGAATACGGAGGCTGAATTGAAATGCTACAGTTGCAAGTCAAGGAATGTCTGGGGCTGCCAGAAGCTAGAAGGGGCAAGGGAGAATTCTATCCTAAAAGTTTCAGAGAGAGCTCTGCCAACATAATGTTTTTATACTTCTCATCTTCAGAACTAAGAGACAATACATTTCTGTTGTTTTAGCCACTAAATTTGTGGGTACTTTGGTATGACATCCCTAGGAAACTAAAACAATGGCACACAGGGTAGCAGTGCATGAAAGCATCATCCCACATATCCAAAGCATGGATACTTCATCGAGGTATCGCAACTTAACATCACTAATAGTGGGACAACCTGACATTGTATTCCTTCTGATATGATGCTGTAAGAGGTACATGATATCACTTTGATAGACTGATTGCAATAGGCCCAGATTCTTTCCCTCCTTATGCACATTCCTTGCAATGTGACTCCCATTAAGAGGTAGAGTTCATTTCTCTATCGCTTGAATATAGGCTGGCTTTGTTATCTTCATCTGCCAATATAATGCAGTTAAAGTGAAAGAGTGCCAGTTCAAGCCTAGGCCTTGACAGATGTTACATACTTCCACTTTCTTTTGGACTCTACCTCTCCCATGAGACTAGGCCTGGGCTAGCCTGCTAAGTGTGAGAGATGAATGAAGCTGAGCCCAATTACCCCAGTTGACCTGGGATCCTAGACCAGCCTGCCCCCAGCCAACCTGCCAAATGACTACAGATCCATTAATGAATCCAGCCAAAATCAGCTGAGCCCAGCCCAGATCAGCAGAACCTACCTCGTCAATGGTAGAATGCCTCTGAATTTGGGGGGTGAGTTGGTATGGAGTAATAGCTTATCATTACAATCATCTGTGTACTATTCTTGCCAAATATGTTCAAATGTAAACTAATCATGAAAAAAATCAGAAAACCCTGGAGTGTGGAACATTCTGTACTACAACCAGCTTGGGCATTACAAGTCCGTGTCATGAAAAACAACAACAAAAAAGTAAGGAGACTGTCCCAGATAGACTAGAACAAGGTTTTTCAATCTCAACACTAATTGACATATTGGGTTAGCTAATTCTTTGTTGTGGGGGTTGTCTATGTATTGTGGGACACTTAGCCGGCATCGTGGTCTCTAACCACTACATCTCAGTCATGACAATGAAAAGGCCCTGGACTAGAGACAAAATCAAATGCAACGTATGAACCTTGTTAAGACCTTAGATCCAACAAAAAAAGATGGCCATAAAAGACACTGAAGACAATTAGAGAAATTTAAATGTGGAATTAAAGATATCAAATCATTAATTTTCCTAGGTCTGAAAATGGCATTGCAGTTATGTAGGAGAATGCCTTTATTCTTAGGAGATGTATGCTAAATTATTTTAGTGAGGATCATAAAGTATTCAACTTACTTTCAAATGCTTCAATGCATAAAATGTGTATTTATAGAAAGAGATAGAGCAGAGATGATAAAATGCTAACAATTGATGAATCTAGGTGAAGCATGTAAGGGCATTCATTGTATCGTTCTTTTGACCTTTGTGGATTTGAAAGTGTTCAAAATAAAGAGTTGGGAGTAAAAAAAGAGTTAACCTCATCTCCATTTCCCGACTTCTTAATTAATTTAATGGGATACAAAGAGTAGGCTTGTTCTAAATGAATCTGGGTGCTCATTCTTCATTGCTTGGACAATGAGCTAGCTCAGACCAGGTGTGGGCGATTGGAGGCTAAGGGGGCTTCTCCCAGCCTTAGGAACTGTCCCCAAGCTCCACTTCCCATGGGACTGCTGGCTTCACTTGTGTAACATCCCAGGGGCCCAAAAGTCTAGATGTGTTTACAAGCTCATGCTGGTAAGTAGTTGGCACTAAAGTCCAGGCTGCCTGATGCCAAGACAAGTCTGATTATTCCCCTCACTGATAAGGCTTACTCTCACACTTACTTGCTCTATATTTAAAAAAAAAAAAAAGAAAGAAAAAAAAAATCAAAAGAGAGGCAGAGTTCCCTTCCCTGGAACACAAACCATGCTGTGGGACCAGCAGGTCAGCCAGGGACAATAAGAGAATCCTCCCTTCTTTTAAGGACGCTGACTTTATCAGTTTCCTCTTTTCATAGTAAAACCCAATTGTTTAACCTGTACTGTATGACATAGTGGAATTCAAATCAAACTCTGGTGCATTAAAGTGGCAACTGTAGCCAATCTCAAGTAATAGGTTCCTAAATTATCCACAACTTCTGTCTGACTTGGCTACACATCAGAGGTTCCCATGACTTCCTACTGGCCTTTAGATTCAATTATTTGCTAAAACAACTCATAGAATTCAGGGAAACAATTATGTTTACCAGTTTATTACATAATAAGGGATAATGTAAAGGATATAGATGAACAGCCAGATGAAGAGATATACAGGGCAAGGTCTGGGGTGCGGGGGGGGGGGTCCAAGTGCAGAATCTTTTGTCCCTAATAAATTGGGTTGCCACCCTTCCATTAGCTGGATGTGTTCACCAATCTGGAAGCTCTCTATTGGGATTTTCATGGAGGGTTCATCACATGGGCATCATCAATTATTAACTCCATTTCCAGCCCTTCTCCTCTCTTTGGAGAATGAGGGATGGGGCTGAAAATTCCAAGCTTATAATCATGGCTTGGTCTTTCTGGGCACCAGCCCCTATTCAGGAGCCATCCAGGACCCCACCTCAGTAGAACAAAGGACACTGCTGGGAAATTCAAAGGGATTTAAGAACTTGTGTCAGGAAGTGGGATCAAAGACCAAATATTAGGACAAAAGATGCTCCTAGTGCTCTCATCACTTAAAAATTTAACTGAGGGCTTTGGGAGCTCTGTGCCAGGAACTGGGGGTTAGAAACCAATATATATTTTTTTCTTTTTTTTAAAGATTTTATTTATTTATTTGAAAGACAGAAATCACAAGTAGGCAGAGAGACAGGCAAAAGGAGAGGAAGGGAAGCAGGCTCCCTGCTGAGCAGAGAGCCCGATGTGGGCCTCCATCCCAGGACTCTGGTATCATGACCTGAGCCAAAGGCAGAGAGGCTTTAACCCACTGAGCAACCCAGGCACCCCTTTTTCTTTTTTTTTTTTTAGAGAGTGGGAGCAGCAGGGGAGAGGGAGAGAGAGTCTTAAGCAGTCTCCATGCCCAGCACAGAGCCTGATGCGGAGCTCAATCTCAAAACTCGGAAACCATGACCTGAGCCAAAATCAAGAGTTGGATGCTTAACCAACAGAGCCAACCAGGCACCCCCTATATATATATATTTTTTAATTTTTTTCCCCTAATATCTCACAACAGGGCACTATTATATGGTCTGCTTTGTGTAAAAATGGTGTATATATATATATATATATATATGCTTATGGGGACAGAATATATAAATAGTTCATAGAAATTATAATAGTTAACTTTTTTGAAGTCCTGAAGTTTGAATTTATTCTTATGTTGCTGTGGTGTTTTACAATGCAATGAAATACACAGATTGTGCCTTGAAACATCTTTCAAAATGTCAGTCAGTATCCCTTCTGATACTTTAGTAGAAAAAAATATTTTAATTATTGAAACAGGATAAGGCTGTGTGTGGGAAACTCGATTTTAGCTGGGGATGCAACTATTCAAATAATATTGATCCATTACAACTAGTTGTATGATTTTTAGAACCTGGGAAGGCTGGATCAGAGCAGTTACTAACCTTCTTAAGTATTGGTCACTCACCCTTCTTAAATTGCTCAGGCCAAGTGTTCAGCAAGACTCCTACTGGAACGCAACAGTAGCCCAGCAAGGAAAACACAATGTGACAGGAAGCTTTTTTTTTCTCCTCCTTCCTTCTTCCCTCTCTCCGGAGTTTCTTCAGGGACGTGGAATTGAAGACATACATCTGATCCAAAAGTACCAAGATACGAGAAAAGTTGCAAAGATGCATGGATAATTCTTGTTCTTTGTAAATGCACCATATCTGCGTCTGGCAGCTCCTCTTTAAAACACCCAAGGTACTCGTCTGAGAGGACAGCCTCTACAGGGGAACATTTTCTGTTCCCAGTGAAGTGGCACATTCAGTTCTTGGTGCAGGCTCACTTAATTCCTATTAGTCATTTCACAGCTGTATCTTGGGAAGAGAAAATCTCAAATACTTTTGGCTGATTTCACTAACGTAAAAACAAGACCTTCCCCCTTTTCTCATAGTTTGTTTGTTTACAAATTTCAAGTCAGTATAACGTGTCTATTTTTGTGGCTATTTCTTCTATACGTTTTAGTTGTCTGCTGATCTTTCTACCCTGTTTCTACGCTACTTGAGTAACTAGATTTGTGTCCATAACATAACAGGGGGATACTGGCCCACCACCCCAGTCATGGAATTGATGGTGCAATTTTGTGTTTGTTGGCTTCTGAGTCTAAGATTATGCAGGGACACTGCTTAAAAACACAAGTCAGGTGGCACCTGGGTGGCTCAGTGGGTTAAGCCTCTGCCTTCAGCTCAGGTTGTTATCTCAGGGTCCTGGAATCGAGCCCCGCATCGGGCTCTCTGCTCGGCGGGGAGTCTGCTTCCCCCACCCTCTCTGCCTGCCTCTCTGCCTACTTGTTATCTCTCTCTCTATCAAATAAATAAATAAAATCTTAAAACAAAACAAACAAACAAACAAAAACACAAGTCAGGGGTGCCTGCGTGGCTCAGCGGGTTAAGCCTCTGCCTTCAGCTCAGGTCATGATCTCTGGGTCCTGGGATCAAGCCCCACATCTGGCTCTCTGCTCAGCGGGGAGCCTGCTTCCCCCATCTCTCTCTGCCTACTTTGATCTCTGTCAAATAAATAAATAAAATCTTTTTAAAAAATAAAAAAAATAAAAATAAAAACACGGGTCAGTTACCAAGTCAGACAATGGATTTGATCAAGGTTTCTTATTTTTTAGGTTGCTTAAGGAAATTAGATGAATGCACAAATTTGTTACTGTAGCATTGCTATGCATACTGAAAATGCACATACGGGATTATTATTGTAGGTTGGTTTGTAACAGCTGGCCCTGATTTCCTTATTTCCTCAAGAAGATACTTTGAACAATTATTTAAATGCCTCCTCTCTGCAATTACAATAATAATGATAATGATGATTTTGTAACTGAATATGCAATTCAGGGTGTATACACTCTACTGTTTTTAGCTTGTTTCTCTTTTTATAGGGATGACAGCTACTGTTGTTGGGGTTACTGAAGAACAAACAACCATTTTTGGGTTGAGGGTCATTGAACTACATGAATAAAGTAACCTAAGGCCAATAAAGGAAGTTATAAGAAAAATAAATCTTATAGTAGTATTTATTTATTTTTTAAACGATTTTTTAAAAGATTTTATTTATTTATTTGAGAGAGAATGAGTGAGAGAGAGCATGAGAGAGGAGAAGGTCAGAGGGAGAAGCAGACTCCCCAAAGAGCTGGGAGACCGATATGGGACTCGATCCCGGAAGTCCAGGATCATGACCTGAGCCGAAGGCAGCTGCCCAACCAACTGAGCCATCCAGGTGCCCTTATAGTAGTAATTTTATTTTATTTATTTATTTATTTTTAAAAGATTTTATTTATTTATTTGAGAGAGGGAGAGAGAGCATGAGAAGGGAGAAGCAGACTCCCCAAGGAGCTGGGAGCCTGATGTGGGACTCAATCCCAGAACTCCAGGATCATGACCTGAGCTGAAGGCAGTGGCTTAACCAATTGAGCCACCCAGGCATCCCTTATAGTAGTATTTAAAGAAAGCTAACTACAAGCAAGTTCCCACACCCATCCCCCTTCGGACAGACAAATACAGGATTTTCAGAACTTCATTGCTTTTATATTTATTTATTTAAAGTAATCTCTACGCCCAACAGCCTAACGTGGGGCTTGAACTCATGATCTCAAGATCAAGAGTCCCCCCCTCCCAGCTGTCAGCCAGCACCCCAGAACTTAACTGCTTTTAAAGTTAATAACAAATACTCTATTTAGTAATTAAAAATATCTGACAATGTTTTTGTTCTATGGTATAGTTCATTAAGGAAAAGCAAGTGGAAAAGATGAAGGAGAGGAGATGCATGTGTTGTGGGTTAGAGGGAGATGCTAGAGTGAAAGAAGTCAAGTCAGATGCAGAAGGAATAGGGAGATGCAAAGTGGAACGAGAGAGGAACAAGGGGAACGAGGAACAGGACAGAAGACTGATAGTGTGGGAAAACAGCTGAAGGAGAAAGGAAGAGAGGGAGAGAGAAAAATGGGTAAACAGGGAGAGGAAAAGGACATAGTGCAGGGGATTTCTCTTTCTTTTTGGGGGGGAGATTTCTCTTTCTTCAAAAAATTATTTATTTGAGGGGCACCTAGGTGGCTCAGTGGGTTAAAGCCTCTGCCTTCTGCTCAGGTCATGATCTCAGGGTCGTGGGATCGAGCCCCACATCGGGCTCTTTGCTCTGCGGGGAGCCTGCTTCCCTTCCTCTCTCTCTGCCTGCCTCTCTGCCTACTTGTGATCTCTGTCTGTCAAATAAATAAATAAAATCTTTTAAAAAATTATTTATTTGACAAAGAGAGCATGGGAAAGGGGAAGAAAGAGGGAGGGAGGGAGGGAGAGAGAGAGAGAGAGAGAGAATATCCCAAATGGACACCCCCCCCCAACACACTGAGCATGGAGCCCCATGTGGGGCTCAATCTCACAACCCTGAGATCATGACCTAAGCCAAAACCAAGAAGTGGACACTCAACTGACTGAGCCCCCCAGGCACCCCCCACAATGTGGGGGATTTAAAGAAGCATTAGGATGAATGTGGCGTCTCTAGAGTGTAGCATTTACACCAGCATCACCTGTTATCAATTCTCTTTAAAATACCGATTAACTGTTGTTCACAACTTTAAGTACCCAAGTCATTTTAACTGACAAAGTGGGAGAGTCAAAATGGAAATCTTGCAACTAAGTGGATGTCCAAGCTAGCTGCCATCGCAGCATCTGGTTTCTTGATGATTACTTCTCAGGAGAAATTCCAAACAGAGGAGAGCTTAGCTGTCAGGTACCAACAGCTTCCTGCTAAGACATAAGGGGGAAAAGTTCCCAACCTTGGTGGCACATGTAAGTCTTTTGAGGAACTAAAGTCCTGGCTGATGGAACCAGTCCCAGGCCAGCACCTTTGGTAAATAAACCTACATCCATGATTTTAAGGGAAAGGGGAAAATAAAAGAACCCTTTCGAGAAATTCAAAATTAATATATCAATGCTTAGGTCCCACCCCTAATATGTAACTGTTTTGGGATGTGATATGGGGATTTTTACAAGTTTCCCATGGGATTCCAATAGGCAGCCAAGAATGAGAGCCACTGCTTAGAGGCACTTTTCTGAATGTGCTCACGAGAGAATCCCAGTATAATGCTGGTTATTTTGGGGGCCCTGAGAGCAGTGACCTGAGCATTAAATTGCATAAAATTAGACCAAGTTTCTCACACTTTGTGCTATATGTTTAGTAACTGACATTGCTGGAAACTGGTTGTAGAGGTGGGGGTAAAGGAGATAATTTTGAGCTTATATAGAAATATACAGGAAGATTGGGGCACCTGGGTGGCTCAGTGGGTTGAGCCTCTGCCTTCGACTAGTGTCCTGATCTTGGGGTCCTGGAATCGAGCCCCACGTAGGGCTCTCTACTCAGCAGGCAGTTTGCTGCCCCCTCTCTGCCTGCCTCTCTGCCTACTTGTGATCTCTTTCTCTCTGTCAGATAAATAAATAAAACATTTAAAAAAAAAGAAATATATAGGAAGAAAATAAAATGATCAATATAAGAAAGGTTTTTATAAAAACTTGCATTTGAGACATTATTTGGCCCAATTCCAAAAGTATGAGGATAACTGGTGTCTCTTTGAAGACAAACTTCAGTTGACCCCCTCAGATTGATTTGAGATGTTGGGGAACCAGGAGAACTGGTTTGCTTCCTCTGTTTGTTTGTTGTACTAGATAGCTGAGTCCCCTGTCCCATGACATCTCTGTTGCCTTACTCTCTGACCTGCTCTGCATGCTGGATCTGGTTCTTTTTTCTAGTGCAGAACCGTCCAGAATTTGCCATCACTATGTCTTCTGTCATTGTCTTTCAGTTCCCTCTGTTTCAGTTGACAGTGAAACTTACTTAACCTGACCACCCCCTGTGCTGATATTCTAATGCAGGAAACATAGAGGGAGAAGCTGTCCCCAGTCAGCGATCCTTTCAGGTCAGTTAATATATACATATTTCCATTTAAAGTGGCTTTCTGGAGTGTATATTTCCCACTCCAGGAAGGGATTCTCCTATGATGACTTTCATGTGAAATAGGAAAGAAGGGTTGCCTTGTCAGACGGCAGGGGCCAATACCTGCAGGCCTAGTCTAGATGATTCTACTATATTCGGGGTATAACTTTAAAGATATTATCTATTAAAGATAGAAAAGATCTTTGGCCTGTGGAGATATTGGCTCCTTATGGGGCCAATGCTTCTGCTAACTACCACTATGGCCACTATTGTTACTTCATATTTTATATTTATATGTATGCTAATCCTTTCTGGCTACTTTGTATATTTAACCCATTTAATACCCGACTAGGAGACTGTGAACTCCTTAATAGCTAGCTATATTCCCAGTATGTGGCACACGGTAAGTGACCAGTAAATATTTACTGAATGAATGGCTGAACATTGCAGCCATTCAGGCAATGATGGTGAGAGCCAGCAGGATGAAGTAGGGAGGAAATGAGAGGAGCTCGTTCCATTTTCTCCTTCACAAAATCCAGGTTGAGCCCCTGAATGTGACAGTGGGACAGAAGCACTGACAGGTCCTGACTTAAGAACCCCCTAAACCCATGGGGCGCCTGGGTGGCTCAGTGGGTTAAAGCCTCTGCCTTCAGCTCAGGTCATCATCTCAGGGTCCTGGGATCAAGCCCCGCATTGGGCTCTCTGCTTGGTGGGGAGCTTGCTTCCCCCCCACCCTCTATCTCTGCCTGCCTCTCTGCCTACTTGTGATCTCTGTCCGTCCGATAGATAAAATAAAATCTTAAGAAAAAAAAAAAAAGAATCCCCTAAACCCTAAACATTTCTACCCAGAGTGGTGGGATCATTTTTTCTGAGCCAATTTCACTTTTCCCAAAAGGACTTCTGGCTTCCAAATACACTAGGAGTCAGTGTTAATTGCTTTTTGTTTTGTCAGCCTCATTTAGATGTGGTCATTTGCAAAGCAAATCCCAGCAGTTGACAGTTCATCCCTAGCTGTGTGGTGTTCAGACGTCTCCTGGGATTCCTGCCCACCTTCCAGGCAGCTGGCAGTTTTTGCCGAACCAGACTATGAGCTCACCTATGTGCTCACCTGGGGTTAACTTGGATCCCGTAGCACTGGTTGTGTCTGGGATTTTTCAAATTCCGAAAGGGCGAAGGCCCAACTTTACTTAATCCTGAAAATAAAAGTACGGTAACTCATAATTTAAGAATTAGCAGGCACTTTACATCGGAGTCCACACTAGGTCGAGGAGGAAATTGCAGCTCTGAGAGATTCCGGAACAAGGTCAGCTGGCTGGTAGCTGGGAAGCTGGGTGGAGAATCTGTGTTTTCGGTGTGGCACCAAACTGTGAGCTGGGGTCCTCTGCATTTATGCCTGTGTGGATGGAAGTGTTTAAGTTGACCCTGGAACAATGTGGGTTTTAACTGTATGGGTCCACTTCTATGTGGATTTTTTTTTTTTTTTGTAAGAAATATAGTACAGTCCTGGGGCGCCTGGGTGGCTCGGTGGATTAAGCCTCTGCCTTTAGCTCAGGTCATGATCTCGGGGTCATGGGATCGTTGGGCTCTCTGCTCAGCAGGGAACCTGCTCCCCCCCCATCTCTGCCTGACTCTCTCTGCCTACTTGTCATCTCTGTCAAATAAATAAAATCCTAAAAAAAAAAGAAATACAGTACAGTCCTGTAAATGTATTTTTCTCTATAATGTTTTCTTTTTCTAGCTTACTTTAGCATAAGAATACAGTATATAATACACATACAAAATATGGGTTAATTCACTGTTTATGTTATCAGTAAGGCTTCCAGTCAACAGTGGGATATATGTATTTTAGTATTTTAGGGAGTCCAGTTATACGTGGATTTTTTTTTTTTTAAGATTTTATTTATTTATTTGACAGAGAGAGATCACAAGTAGGCAGAGGCAGGCGGAGAGAGAGAGGAGGAAGCAGGCTCCCTGCTGAGCAGAGAGCCCGATGTGGGACTCGATCCCAGGACCCCGAGATCATGACCTGAGCCGAAGGCAGCGGCTTAACCCACTGAGCCACCCAGGCGCCCTATCCGTGGATTTTTGACTGCACAAGGGTGAGGAGGGAAGTTGGTGCCCCTAACCCGGCTTCAAGTTTCAACTCTATTTGTTTCTTTCTGAAGCTCTTTTTCCTGGCCAGAGACTTCCTGGTCCTCCTTCACACACGCTTCAAGGTCACAGTTTGGACTAAAGTGTTTACCAAAAACCAGGCACTTATGAGATGACGAATCATTGCCAGTTCCTCCACGGCCTGTGTCTCTGCTCCAACCAAGCTCAGCAAACCGGGGATAAAGCGGTCTCTAATACCGGGAATTTCTAGGCTTGGATGCCAATAGGCAAAAGGAGGAATTCTGTTATCTCCCGCAGGCTGAAGCTGTGGTGGCTGCTGCTGCCATCTCCTGGGAGCAGAAAGACCTGAGCTTCACACCTGAAGCCAGTCTCAGCGTTCACCTGGGAAGGCACAGAGGCCCCACTGGGCCTGGCTGAAGTTCCTTTGTCCTAAAAAATAAAGGGGATATCCCCTTACTTACAAATTGCTGGCATTTGCTTTTCATCCACTACTTCTGGCAGCTTTGTGCTCAAAGAAAGGATTCCAAACAACAGCAAAGTTGAAATGAGTTAATACAGCAACCGTGAGGAAAGTTAAGATGAAGGCAGAACCAGTAGTCTTAGGAATACATCACGTATTTCTCTTGGCCTTCTGAATCCTGAATGTATACATCTGAGAATTATGTAACAGGGCACATGTGAGTTTGGCAAATCTTGACCTCCAAGAGAGTTTACTTGCAGGGCTGCCGTGAGGGTTCATGGAGATAATGCATGCATATTCCTGGTATGCAAGAAATTCTCAATGGTAATTATTTGGGGGCAAATTCTAATCCCCATGATGATTTTCTTCATTTACTAACCAAAAATGGATGGATATCCCCCATGTCTTTAATTCTTTCCAGTCTTCTGATCTATAAATGATCCCTAAGCAAACTCCTTTGATTTTTTAAACTATAATCATAAGTTAGTGCTATGGGCTGAAGGTTTGTGTTTTCTTCAAAATCATAGGTTGAAGCCCCTACCCCTTGATGTGATGGTTTTAGAAGGTGGGGCGTTTAGAAGCTGATTATATTTTGAGGAAGTCATGAAGGCAGAGCCTCCTGATGGGATTAGGATCCTTACAAGGGAATGAGACCAGACCTCTTTTCTCTCAGCCACACAGCAAGAAGGCATCCATCTGCAAACCGGGAATAAGGGTGTAGACACCAATTTACCAGTGCCTTGATTTTGGACTTCCCAGCCAAAGTGTGAGAAATAAATGTTTGTTGTGTGAAAATTAGTGAAGGAAAACCTTACTAAAGTAGACAGAGGATAGATATACTATCCAATGTCAGTTATAGGAAGAACTGTCAGTTATACTCTCTCACCAGAAGTGTCAATTACACTCCAACAGAAGAATCACCAGGAAAGAATCATCAGTTATAGGCCCCAAGAGGGAAAAACTGTACATTGCATCTCCTACAAGACATTGACTTCCTCTGCAAATCAGCTAATGAGAAGTCATCACCCTGAACTCTTTCTTTTCTCCGATGGACTTTCATTCAAAACAACCCTTCCAACTTCTTCTTTTTCAACCAAGTAACGTCCCTCTCCTTTGCCTGCTGGACTTGTCTATGGTTTTGCTGTAGCTTGCATGTCCTGAACTGTAATTCTCTGCTATTTCTGAATACATTTTTGCTGACAAAATAACTTAATTATTAAGGTTAATAACTATTTAAGCCACGTAGTCTATTGCATTGCTGTTACAGTAGCCTAAGCTAACTAAGACAAAAAATGGTACACAGAAGTGGGCATGCGGTAGGAGAGGCAAAAGATAAACATTCTATCTAAAAATACCTGCAAAAAATACCTAAAAGTGTGGAAGCAGCTTTGGAAGTGGGTAATGAGTAGGGGCTGGAGTTTGGGGGGTACATGCTTGAAAAACTCATTATTGCTGTGAGGGGTTACCAAAGGTGATTCTGGCAAAAGCTCAGAGGGAAGAGAGCTGGAGAGAATGCTTTCCATTCTTTAGGAGAATACACAAATAGAATGTTGCTAGAGATATGGACAGGAAAGGCCACTCTGGTTTCAGACAGAAATGAGAAACATGTTACCGGAGACTGGAGGAAAGGTGATCTTTGTCTAAAGTGGTAAAAAATTTGTGTTCTTGTTCTTGTGTTCTGTGAAGGTAGAACTTGCAAGTGATGAAATTGGTTATCTAGCTGAGATTTCGAAACAAAGTATTGAAGGAGTGGCTTGGTTACTCCTCACTGCTTATAGAACTGATGATGGAACTGTCATGCAAAAAGGAATGAGAATTTAAAGATTTGGAAAATTCTAAGCCTGTCCACATTACAAGAAACGAGAAAGCAGGTTTGAAGAGAACACTGACCGTATAGCTGGCTGACCATTTGATAAGGAGATTAGTGAGGATGTGAACCACAGACCTAATCAGCCACTTCAGCAAAGATACCCAGTGTGAACTGAAGGGGATGGACATAGATGGAATGAAGAAAGCCTGTTGGATGTCTTGGATTTTACAGGACCAGGACCACAGAGCTATGTGGTTGGAACACAAGCTATTCTTCAAGACAGGAAAAGAATGACCCTGAAAACAATGCAGAGATCAGGGGTGCCATCAGGGTTTCAAAAGAGGAGGCTATCAGCTCTGTTAAACAGACTTTCACTCACAGCTCTGGGCTGGGCTACCCAGAGCCCTGGGGGTGTGACCAGCAGCAGGGAGGTTTCTGGCATGGCGGAACAGCAGTGGCAGGCAGGATCACCGTCCCAGGGAGCCAAAGAGGCAGTACTAAAAGCAGAGCAAGGAGCCAAAGGGGATTATTCTCAGGCTTTAAGATCTCACTGAGTTTGCCTGGTTTTCATGAGACTCATCCCTCCTTCCCTCTTTCTCATTTCTTCCTTTTGGAAGGGGAATGTCTATCTTTTGCCTCTCCTACCGCAGTATTGTGGAAGCAATTACCCTACCTGGTTTCACTGATTCATAGCTGGAGAGGAGTTCTGCGTCCAGAAGAGCCTCATCCATATCTGATTGAGATGATATTTGGAAAAAACTTTGGACTTTAGACATTATCCTGGAATGAGCTAAGACTTTTGGGGCTATTGGGATGAAATGAATGTATTTTGCATGTAAGAAGGACATGCATTTTGGGGGGCCAGAGGCAGAAGAAGGTGGATGTCTGCAAATCAGGAGGAGGGCTTTCATCAGATCCTGAATCTACAAGCACCTTGATTTTGAACTTCCAAGCCTCCAGAACTGCGAAAAATAAGTATTTGTCATTTAAGCCACAAAGTTTATGCTGTTTTTGTTATAGCAGACTTAACTGCCTAAGACAATTGGTGAGAAGAAACTCAGGAGGAATTAAGACATACAGTTCAGGAGATAGCTGAGTATCTACTATGTGCTAGTTAAGAAGGATATAAAGAATAATGTAGGAGTAGTCCTAAAAAGTTCCCATTAATTACATGAGGAACAGGGTATTATGCTTAGCAAGATAAGTTCAATCAGAGAAAGACAACTATCATATGATATCCCTGATATAAGGAAGTGGAGATGCAACGTGGGGGCTTTGGGGGGTAGGAAAAGAATAAATGAAACAAGATGGGATCCGGAGGGAGACAAACTGTAAGAGACTCTAATGTCACAAAACAAACTGAGGGTTGTGGGGGTGGGGGGGAAGGGGGGGTAGGGAGAGGGTGGTTGGGTTATGGACACTGGGGAGGGTATGTGCTATGGTGAGTGCTGTGAAGTGTGTAAACCTGGCAATTCACAGACCAGTACCCTTGGGGCTAATAATACATTATGTGGTTATTAAAAAATTAAAAAATTAAAAAAAAATTATGTGAGGAACAAAGGCACTGAGAATCAGGTACTTAGGTTATGGAGTCAGATCTGCAAAAGACCAGTTGTGTAAATGACCTTAGACAGCACAACTAGCATATTTGAGTATTAGTTTCTTCATCTGTGGCCAAATATTTTAAAAGGGAATTCTTCCATTTACAGCAGAGCTTGCCGAGGAGATGGCACACTGAATGCTGTATTGTGCTTCTACTTTCCTCAACACCTAAAACTGTTTAAAAAAAACCATAAACTTTACACAACCCCGTGTCAGCTAAAATAAGACCCTTACAGGACTTTTCTGAAGATTTATTTTTTCCTGGCCACTGAAGTATAAGGCTTGTTTTAACTAATCATGTACAGAGCGGTTGATTTATTCCAGCTCATTTAGAGGGTATATTTTAATCTTTAGTGAACATAACAATCATGAAAACCCTTCCTTATAATTAAAAACACCTTCCAGGGGGCGCCTGGGTGGTTCAGTCGTAAAAACACCTTCCAGGGGGCGCCTGGGTGGTTCAGTCGTTAAGCGTCTGACTTCGGCTTGGGTCACGATCCCAGGGTGCTGGGATCGAGCCCCACTTCAGGCTCCCTGGTCAGCAGGAAGCCTGCTTCTTACCTCTTTCACTCCCCCTGCTTGGGTTCTCTCTCTCGCTGTGTCTCTGTCAAATAAATAAAATAAATAAAATCTTTAAAAAAAAAATAAAAAAATAAAAATACCTTCTTTTTCCCCCTTAGCCTGATGTGTTCCTTTGCCTGGAAATAAGTAAATCAGCCAAATTTGTTTTGCCTTCTAACTCTCGGTGGTCTTTTTTTTTTAAAGATTTTATTTATTTATTTGACAGAGAGAAATCACAAGTAGACAGAGAGGCAGAGAGAGAGAGAGAGGGAAGCAGGCTCCCCGCTGAGCAGAGAGCCCGATGCGGGACTCGATCCCAGGACCCTGAGATCATGACCTGAGCCGAAGGCAGCGGCTTAACCCACTGAGCCACCCAGGCGCCCCTCGGTGGTCTTTTTTTATTTGACAACATCTTATATCTGAATAGTACTTTATAGTTTACTCTGTCTCTTTCCACTTGAGACGAATGGGATGCAATCGAACAGGACCAGCTTTTGAACCAAAGAGATTCTGGCTCTGTCACTGACTAGCTAAACCTCCTTGGATAAGTTACTGTATCAGTGAATGTCCCAGCTAGACACAGATGGCATTCTCAAGTTGGGCAATGTAAGAGGTTTAATAAAGGGACTCTTTATAAAAGTGCAAGAACATACCAGGAAACAGCAGGAAGCAAGGGGTGGAGTGGTTACTGGAACCCAGAACCAGAGAGCTGTGTGGAGAGACCACTTAGGAAGAGGACTTGTGACTTCTGGTCAAAAGGGCCAGTCAGCCCAAAGTGACCTTACAGGAAGGAAGTCAGGGGAAGGAATACCCCCACCTCACTCTCTTCTGTCCCACACATGTGAAGAAGCAAACCAAAGACAAGTATTTAACTTTTCTGAGCCTTATTTTTCTGATTGTGAAAGGGTGATAAAAATATTTATATCTCAGGGCGCCTGGGTGGCTCAGTGGGTTAAAGCCTCTGCCTTCGGCTTGGGTCATGATCCCAGGGTCCTGGGATCGAGCCCCGCATTGGGCTCTCTGCTCCACAGGGAGTCTGCTTCCTCCTCTCTCTCTCTGCCCACCTTTCTGCCTACTTGTGATCTCTGTCTGTCAAATAAATAAATAAAATCTTAAAAAAAAAAAAAAGATGTGCTTTTAAAAAAGAGTTTATATCTCAGAGTTTCTCTGAGGATTAAATGGGAACTTACATTATCTCATAGTAGGCAAGCTAGATACTCAATAATTGTTCTCTTCCTTCACTTGATCTTCAAAACTCCTTTGTGAAGTAGACAGGATAGATTTGATTAAATTCATTTTACAGGGGTGGAAAATATTATAGGGGTTTTGATTTTCCACCACTATAAGTTATGTGACTTTCCCAAGTTCTCATGGCTAGAAAAGTACCAGGCCTAGGAACAAAACTAAGATTTTCAAAACATACTCTTAAGTTTCTTTCCATAGACTATCCCTGAGCCCATACATCCTCTTCTGCAGAAGGCTGCCACTGATGGTTTCTTCTATCTAGGCGGGCTATACTTGGAGCTACAATGATTCTGCTACGCAGAGAAAATTTTACTGACTCAGGAATCAGTGCCTGAGGCAAAATAAGCAACCACTATAGGGTTAGATAAAAAGAAGGCCAAATGCCTGTAAGGTGACTAGATGTAAGACTCTGACCAATATAGACTCTCCATATTACATCCTTGGCAATTCCACTTGGATATCTATCAGACATCCCCTGTATAACACTGATACCAGACCCCCCCTTTTTTTTTCTTTTTCTTTTGTACCTCTTAATCCCTTCACCTATTTCACCCACTCCCTTACCAACCTTCCCTCTGGTCACAGTTTGTTTTCTGTATTTAAGAGTGTTTGTTTTTTTGTTGGCTTGTTTATTCATTTGTTTTATATTTTAGATTTCACATATAAGTGAAATCATATGGTATTTGTCCTTCTCTGACTTATTTCACTTAGTATAATACCCTCTAGGTCCATTCATGTTGTTGCAAATGACAAGATTTCATTCTTTTGTGTATGTATATACCATTTTTAAAAAAATATTTTATTTATTTATTTGACAGAGATCACAAGTAGGCAGAGAGGCAGGCAGAGGGAGAGGAAGGGAAGCAGGCTCCCTGCCAAGCAGAGAGCTGGGGTTCAATCCCAGGAGGCTGGGTTCACGACCTGAGCCGAAGGTGGAGGCTTTAACCCACTGAGCCACCCAGGTGCTGCTGTATATACCATATTTCTTTATTCCTCCATGTAGCAATGGACACTTGGGCTGCTTCCATTTCTTGGCTATGTAAATAATGTTGCAATAAACATAGGGGTGCATATATCTTTTCTTTTCTTTCTTTTTTTTTTTTAAGTAAGCTCTATACCCTGTATGGGGCTTGAACTCGTGACCCTGAGATCAAGAATCACATGCTTTACCGACTAAGCCAGCTATGCACCCCATGTATCTTTTCAAATCAGTGTTTTCATTTTCTTTGGGCATATACCCAATAGTGAAATTACTGGATCATATGCTATTTCTATTTTTAATTTTCTGAGGAACATCCATACTGTTTCCTACAATGGTTGTACTGATTTACATTCCTACCAACCATGTACGAGGCTTTCCTTTCCTCCACATCTTTGCCAACACGTGTTATTACTTGTCTTTTTGATACTAGTAATACTGACTGGTATGCAGGGATATCTCATTATGGTTTTGATTTACATTTATCTGATGATTAGTGGTGTTGAGTATCTTTTCATGTGTCCCTTGGCCATTTGAATGTCTGAACTCAGAATTCTTGATTCCTTCTACCTTGAAACTATTCTAACTCTAAATCTTCCCCTTTCAATAAAAGCATCACTATCTACCTAGCGATGCAAACACCAAACTCAGGGATTATCTTTGATTTTTTCCTTTTCTGCCTGCCTTCCCCCCACCCCCACAAGCAAGTCTAGCTGGTTTTACTTCTAAAATATGTCCCAATTCAACCTCTGTTCTCCATCTTCTCTGTTAGTCCAAGCCACCATCATTTCTTGCCTGGCTACTATAATAACCTCCTGTCAAGTCTTCTCACTTCAACTCTTCCCTCTCTCCAACCCATTTTCTGAGTGAACTTTATAAAATCTAAAATGGATAATGCTGCTCCTTGCCTTGAGTCCCTGTAGTAGGTCTCTCCATCATAGTTCCATGTCATGGCTCCTTACCATACCAATTTTTCTGACTTCACTCTCCCCCATCACTATGCTCCAGCCACACTTTCTATTCTTTGAATATACCAACTCCTTTCTTGTCTCAGGCTGATTGCACTCGTTTATTCTCTCTGCCTAGAATGTTTACATCCAGACTTTGCACTTTCTTACCATATAGGTTATTTGCTTAATTTAACTATTACCTTCTTAGAGAATTTTCTTTCACCATCCAATCTAAATATTACTCCAGTGTAGTCTTTTCTTAGTACTCAAATGCACAGACTAAAATGATCTGGTTGACTTATTTATTATATGTTACCATAACAGAATGGTATGGGCCCTTGTCTGACTCGTTTATCTCTGTCTTATTAGCATCTAGACAAAGCCTGGAACATAAAGCCTCTTAATAAATTCCCCCCCACCTTTTTTTTTTAAATAGGAAAAGACAGTGAATGGTGACAAACCAAATACAATCAGTTACTTTTTCTGGTAAGTATGTACTATGAGAAGCATACTGAGAAGGCATTAGAGAGTAAAAGATGATTGCTTTCAAGGGATGACAAGATGACTGGGTCACTGGAGCTGTTGATCTCGGAAAAATAATCATCTATTATCCAGTTCTCCATGAGGCTACTGGTTTGTCCCAATCTTTGAAGTGTGGGGGACCTAGAGGAATTAAATGGCTGCTGACAGTTTCCAGGCCTTCCCCATGTATCCTTACAATGAACCCTGTCACATAAGGCAATGCCCCAAAGGCAGAGGAAGATATTAAGTTTCATCTGAGCTACTAGTAGATTCTCACAGATTTTGAAATTTTTTAGTCTTCTATTTTATCTTTACATTTACATAAATTTTGAGTTCAGTATAGCACCATGTCTATATTTATGTTAACATATGAATATTTGAACTTACTGTACCATTTGTAAAGTCTTTGCTTCAGGAAAGCCACACTATCCTGGGTCTTTACATTCTCCATGGCAATCACACCTCAGGAGATACATGTTTGCTGTCTAAGAAGTTCTGGCATTTTCTTTCCTTTGCAACCCCAATTCCCTTTAAGTGTAATTTATTCATTCTTCAATAAATATTTACTGAGCACTTACTATGTACTAGACATTCTCATAGGACTGAAGATACAACTGTGAACAGGATATGCATAACTCCTACCTATATGGGAGTTACAGTTTAGGAAGAGAGAATAGAAAAAAGAGGAAATTAAAATATATTGTGATATTTGCTAAGATAAGGAGGGAAATATAGAAAACGGCACCTAACCTCAAAATAGGTGATCAGGAACGATTTTCCAGCATGAAATGATCTGAAAAATGAGCAGGAGTTAGCCAGGTAAAGAATGGTGGAGAGTACTCCTGGTTTGGCTTCGACTAACCCCTCGAGGCCAGAGAGAGCACAGAACTTACAGAAGCCAGTTCAGTGTGTAAGTTTAGTTTGGCAGGAGTAAAGCTTGTAAGGGAGAAAGAAGAGAAAAGGCTGGAGAGGTAATCAAGGCAGGATATGAAAGGCCTCTGCTCAGGGATCTCCGTATTACTTAAATGGAATAGAAAGTCACAGAAAGTCATCTCAAGGAGAACTGGCTTGTATCTGTTTTTTAAAAAGGATCACTGGGGGCGCCTGGGTGGCTCAATTGGTTGAACATCTGACTCTTGATTTGGCTCAGATCATGATGTTGGGGTCATGAGATCGAGCCCCATGACCAGCTATGCATTCAGCATGGAGTCTGCTTGAGAATGTCTCTCTCCCGCTCCTTCTGCCCCTCACCCCCCACTCTCTCTGTCAAATAAATAAATAAATAGACTCTTAATTTAAAAAAAAAAAGGATCACTCAGAAACTGTAACTCTATGTCTGGAAAAGAACAAAGACTCTACTTATATTAGGGTAAGAGGTATGGTTAGCGACTTCAGAGCCCCTAACTAACTGAACTGAGTCATCATCTTAAAATTTTCCCCTTCAAAGTATCTCTTTCTCCCAAAGTTAACCACTAAGCATCTTTGGGACCAACCTTCTCTGGCCTCTCCCCCATCTCTAGACTCCCAACGTGAGTCACTGAGATCACAGCATTCCGTCAAGGAACAAACACTTTTCCAACATG
This sequence comes from Neogale vison, assembly GCF_020171115.1. NCBI lineage: Eukaryota > Metazoa > Chordata > Mammalia > Carnivora > Mustelidae > Neogale > Neogale vison. Next base: position 210,282,136 of record NC_058094.1, read on the forward strand.
CTGCAACACCCAAAGTGCATGTGATTTTATTTTTTTTAAAGATTTTATTTATTTATTTGACAGAGAGAGATCACAAGTAGGCAGAGAGGCAGGCAGAGAGAGAGAGAGAAGCAGGCTCCTCGCTGAGCAGAGAGCCCGATGTGGGTCTCGATCTAGGATCCTGAGATCATGACCTGAGCTGAAGGCAGCGGCTTAACCCACTGAGCCACCCAGGCGCCCATGCATGTGATTTTAGAAGCTAACATATTGTGGCCTTCTTTGGGGCATTCTTTCTTTCAAAGATTTTAACTTTTTTTTTTTAAGGTAATCTCTATGCCTAATGCGGGGCTCGAACTCACAACCCCAAGATCAAGAGTGAAATATTCTACTGACTGAGCCAGCCAGGCGCCCCTTTTTTGACATTCTTGATCTGATAGTCCAGCAAAGGCCACTGCTAAGTTTTCCCCTACAGTAAGGGGAGGTCAGGAAAAGATCTGAGGAGCTTTGGGCAGCTTAATGATTGATTGGGAAGAGAATACTGTTGAAGTGTTTCAACTCAGTTGGTCGTTCACTGAGAAAACTCCTTGCAGTTCTTCTGTGGGTCAGGTGGAGATGAAGACACTGTCACGGCATTTCCGGGTGGAACCTTTTCTTTAGGGAGTGACTAATTGCAGTGACTAAGCCAAGAACTAAGCGTGCCTAACCTTGACAAATGGGTACCTGATGGGGAGCATTATCTAAAGCTGCCAGATATTTGGAGCAAATGTTCCTTTTTTGATAAGAAGCTCACGTGATGCCCATATGGCATTCAGAGCACCTCGGCTGTTATTCCTTCTCTGGTCTCTCTCTCTCTCTTTTTTTTTTTTTTTTTTACAACTCTGTTCTGTCTCAACTTTTGGACGAAATTTCTGTGCGAGCTAAAAGCGGGCAGATTTAACAGCTGGAAAAAAACGATGACACACGGCTTCCTCAGCTCCTTAAGGTTTTTTTGTTTTGTTTTTCCTGGTCCGTAGGTGAATACCGTGACTGAGCAAGCCGAGCGCACGGATTGGTGTGAGAGGGCACGCCACAAATGTTGACAAGGAAGGGCACCTCACAAACCGCAAACAGAACAGGGTGAGAGGACACCCGAGCATTTCCTTTTCCTGTCTCCATGTGACTCGGGAACGCGGGGCGAGACATTTAAAACCAGCACCGCGGCATTGGGAAAGGATGCTAGGTCTTCCACGCCAGCTCCCTTTCGGTGCCGCTGCCTCCAAGGACTGATAACGCGGGAGAGGGCAGCGGTTTCCAAAGTCGCAAAGACGTCCCTTCTCCCAGGACGGTCTCTCAGTTTCCCGTCCTGGCTCCCAACTACAGTTTGTTTCTTTTTATAACACCCTTGGTTTCTCCTTACCTCGGCTTGTAAGAAAAGTCCTTTGCGCCACTCCCCTCCAAGCCCCGGACAGCCCTCAGGTGCTCACAGTCCAGTCCCAGTTTGTGTCAGTCTACTAAGGAGCATTAGGCGATGGAAACTCTAGGAGAGAACCGAGGACCCGCGCGCGCCTCAGCAGTCCAGGAAGCGGGCGAGACCCGAGAACCGGAGAGCGCTCAGCCCGTCAGGCCGCGGCCCCTTTAAGAGCAGGCCACACCCCTCCCCTCCTCCCGGCGCGGCTGGCGGTCGGTGGCGGCCGCCTCGGTGCTGACAAGATGGCGGCTGGCGGGGCTGTCGCTGCGGCGCCCGAGTGCCGGCTTCTCCCCTACGCGCTACACAAGTGGAGCTCCTTCTCCTCCACTTACCTTCCCGAGTAAGTGCTGGGCCCTGAGCTCGTGCTGCCCTACTCTTCGGCATAAGCACGGCTGGGCCAGGGGGGCAGTGGAAGGCAGTCGAGCCGAGAGGCCCAGGCAGGGCCTGGTAGCGGGACGCCTGGCCTCTCGAGTCTCAGTCCAGTCGCGGAGAGCTTTGCCTTCCCCACCCCCCGTCTCAAGGCGGGGAGGGTTAGGGCCGGGAGAGCGGGGTCGGGCGCGGGGAAGGGGTGAGGTGTGCGGCGGATCCCGAGCGCGTAGAACAACCGGGAGTCCCGTGATGCTGTGCCGGGGATCCGGGGGTTGAAGAGAGCCTGGGGAGCGGCTGGCTCAGGGAGGTGGGGCAGGAACAGGAGCTTTTGAGGTCCCGATGTCTGGCGAACTGGTGAAGACGTCTAAGGTCGTCGGAGCTGTCGGGAGACGGGGGACGGCTCAGCCCAGAGTGTAAAGCTGGGCAGAGGAGTGATTACCTCCAGAGGAGTGGTAACAAGTCACGAAGGGCTGAAAAGTTGTGGGATCCATCTGAATCTTTGCAGGTGGGGAGGATTTGTAGGATTTGCGGAGGGTTGTCTTTTCCGGCTGGTAGTTCTGAAAAAGATAGGGAGCGGGCTGGGACATTACAGAAGAGTTCCCTTATATTATGGCTCAGAACAGGGTTTTATAGAAATACAGACCAGTTTCCCAACCCAGAAACTCAAATACAGACAGAAAAGTCTGACTTGAATGAATTTGATCCCCAGCACTGGTTTGGTCTGAATTCTTTTTTTCTTTTTTTTAAAGATTTTATTTATTTATTTGGCAGAGAAAGATTATAAGTAGGCAGAGAGGCAGGCAGAGAGAGAGAGGAGGAAGCAGGCTTCCCGCAGAGCAGAGAGCCGGATGCGGGACTTGCTCCCAGGACCCTGAGATCATGACCTGAGCTGAAGGCAGTGGTCTGAATTCTTTTTTTTTTTTTTTTTTAAAGATTTTATTTATTTATTTGGCAGAGAAAGATTATAAGTAGGCAGAGAGGCAGGCAGAGAGAAAGAGGAGGAAGCAGGCTTCCCGCAGAGCAGAGAGCCGGATGCGGGACTTGCTCCCAGGACCCTGAGATCATGACCTGAGCTGAAGGCAGTGGTCTGAATTCTTTTTTTTTTTTTTTTTTTAAAGATTTTATTTATTTATTTGGCAGAGAAAGATTATAAGTAGGCAGAGAGGCAGGCAGAGAGAAAGAGGAGGAAGCAGGCTTCCCGCAGAGCAGAGAGCCGGATGCGGGACTTGCTCCCAGGACCCTGAGATCATGACCTGAGCTGAAGGCAGTGGTCTGAATTCTTTTTTTTTTTTTTTTTTTTAAAGATTTTATTTATTTATTTGGCAGAGAAAGATTATAAGTAGGCAGAGAGGCAGGCAGAGAGAGAGAGGAGGAAGCAGGCTTCCCGCAGAGCAGAGAGCCGGATGCGGGACTTGCTCCCAGGACCCTGAGATCATGACCTGAGCTGAAGGCAGCGGCTTAACCCACTGAGCCACCCAGGCGCTGGGGTTAAAACCAGTTCCATTGCATTTATTTATTTATTTATTTTTAAACGATTTCCTTCTGAAATGCTGAAAGTACTTCCATACAGTATTTATTTATCTTTAGCTTAGCTTTGAGGGAAGAGCACGTAACTCCCAGTGTTACATCCAGATAGAGAAACTGGCTTAGTGAAGTTTAAAGATCTGTGCAGACCCTCAAGAAAAGTGCTAGTTGTCCCCTCCCCCCCATCATTTCACAAGGCCAGGAATGATTTTGTAAACAAAACAAATTGCAAATAATATATATTTTATGTTTTTCAACAAATGAAGTAACTAGATCTGTGAGGCATACTCAGCGTTTTTCATTTGTATTTCAAAAAGTGTTTACATTTTTCAAATTTGATTTCTTCAGTTAAATCAGTCAAGAATCTGAAAAAGGATCTGTGACTAGAAGAATCTATAACTTTCTTGACTGCTAGCCCATTGTCCTATTCACCAGGTTAAGGGTTGGCGGTAAGGCCTTCAGTAGGGTTTGCTTCAGTGAAGGCTGCCAAGTGACTTGTGGTCCGTCTGGCCTGTGTGGCTGATTGATGGCTACTGCATGACTGTCCCGATTGATGTTGGACTACAACTTTTCATTTGAGAGTGAGCCAGGTAAACATTCCAGCCCTCAGCTGGAGTTGAAATGTGGCCCAGGTACTTCTGATTTTTGAAGCTAACAAATTCTTGAATCTGGAGACAATTAGCATTTTTCTGTACTCGGGTTAGGATCATAAGGCAGTAGGGAATTGGGGTGGCATCCTTTGATCTAATAGCTTCAAAGAAGTTTTATAATAACAGAAGTTTTTCTGGTCTTAAGTTGGGCTTCCAGGATTTCACTCCTTAAACTTCTGATGTAGGGGCAGGACTTTGATATTAGAAGTCCCATCTCAGTTATGAATAAAAAGTAAAGAGTGCATTTCAAGCAGGAAATCATTTAGTGGGATGGCAGCTTTACTCTGACTTACGTCTCATCCTGGCCCGAGATTTGAAGTGGACAGAGCACTAGTTCTGGTTAGAAGGCAGTTGTTTGAAATTGGAGAAATCTCTTGTTATAATTTTTTCAATTATGTTCATAAATTAGTATTTAGTGCATATTTAACTTTCAGACACTTTTATTTACAATGTCGTATTTAATCCTTATGATATTCTACTGTCTTATGCAGAAAAGTTTTTATTTTGAAGTACTAAACTATTAAAATAGAAGAGTAATTGGAACTTTGTTCTTTGAAGGAATATAATTGAGTATTGTGGAGCTTGAGTTTGAGAATTTTTTGTCTGCTGGATTAGTGTATGCTATATCTAAATTGTAAAACTCTTTTGGTACTGAACTTCTATTAGCAAGTAAGGATGTTACAGCTTTGTATAATAGGAAGTGTAAGGAAGGGAATTGACTTTCCTTGGTTTTGCCCTAAAATCCTCTTTAATAGTGGTTGCTGTATCTTTACTGCTGTGACAGTCGTGTTAGTTACTTCCTAAGTAGGTCTAATTTTAAGTAAAGCCGTTTGCTGGAATTGTTTACCGGATAGCTAGTATTTATTGGTTTCAAGAGTCACAGATCTAGACATTTCAAGGGGGGAATAATAAAGCAATAATAATAGGAAATACTTATAATGTGCCTTCCATATGGTGGGCACTTTTACGAACACTTTAAGTGTATTAACTCATTTAATCCTAACAGTTGTGTGAAGAATTTCTTTTTTCCAGATGAGGAACTGGGCATGGCGGGATTAAAACATGCCTCAGGTCACACAGCTTTAGATGAAGTTAGGATTTGAACCTAGGCAATCTCGCTTCACATTCCATAGTGTTAAAAGTGCTGTTCTGCTTCTGCATGAAGGTACAGACAGGAGTTCAGAGATTGGAAAAGAGTTCTCATATTAAAGGCATTTAAATTTTAGTTGTGTATAAACATGTGAAGTCATGGAAAAAATGGTAAAATTCAGATATGTCTTTTCTTCCCAAGGACTAGAATTTTTTTTCCTTCTAGTCCTTTTAGATTTATTTGGACCTTTATATTAAAGCAGATCTAGTTATAGATAGCACATTTTTATTTTTAAAGATTTTATTTATTTATTTGATAGACAGAAATCACAAGTAGGCAGAGAAGCAGGCAGAGAGAGAGAGGAGGAAGCAGGCTCTCACTGAGCAGAGAGCCCGATGCGGGGCTCCATCCCAGGACCCTGAGATCATGACCTGTGCTGAAAGCAGAGGCTTAACCCTCTGAGCCACCCAGGCGCCCCTAGATAGCACATTTTTATTTTGAAACTAACAAAGTGGTCTTTTGTTTTGCAGTGTGCTTAAAAAGTTTGCCATATTATGATTTTTTTACAACTTATACTTAATTTGGGAATTAAGAAAAAAATATTTTTTTGAAAGATTTTATCTGTCAGAGAGAGAGAGACAGAGCACAAGCAGGCAGAGGGAGAAGCCGACTCCCTGCTTAGCAAGGAGCCCTGCTAAGTCAAGTCCTGGGGGACTTGATCCCAGGATTCTGGGATCATGACCTGAGCCACCTGGACATTCCAGAGAAGTACATTTAAATAATGATTAATTGTTAAAATTACATGGGAGTTTATATGTAAAAATATTTTATAGCCTGCTAATCTCTATACTCCAGTGTTTCTTGATGTAACTAACAAATAGTGATACCAACTACACTTTATTGAGCACCTATTACAAGCAGGATGATTTTTCTGTATAGTTTTACTTAATCCTTAGAACAAACCAGCAAGATGAGTTTTTGTTTTTTGTTTTTGCAGATGTGGAAACTGAGGTCTATAAAGGTTAAGTAACTAGTCATGTAGTTTTCAAATGGCTTGGCAAGTTCCGTGACTTAAAAGCTATTGCATGTGCCTCTAGTAACAACTACCATTTATTAAGAACCTTCTGTTCTTTGGGCACTATGCTTAGCACTTAGCATGTGTTTTTTGTTTTTTGTTTTTTAATTTAGTCTTCACGAACACTTGACAATAAATATTACTCTGTTTTACAGCTAGGGAAACTAAAGTTCAGAGAGAGAAATTAATTTGTCCAGGTCCAAGAGTTGAAAGGGTAGGAGATTGTATTCTGATATTTGGGCTTTCTGACTTAAATGTTACCACAGTTGATTCAATATTTTACATGTCTATAGTATGTGCCTAATTGCGACTATGGGTAAGAAGTGCTTTAGGTTTAGAGAAAGAGAACAATATTTAGATATATTTTGTCTTGACCTTTAAGATTTTAATGTATTAATATAAAAACTGGGAGGACCTTTGAAAATTTTGTACACATTAGGTAATTTCACTGATATGGCATGAGTGTAGTTTACATGTTATTGAAAGACTTAAATACTTTAGATTGTACAATTTGGTACATTTTTAAGTGTGTTTATCTTTTTTCTTAGTCTTCTTTATTACTTAAAATCAAACCATTAAAATTGTATCTGTGTTAACATGCGATTCATAGTTCACAGTAAAAGTGATAAAATTTGACAACCAGGGTAGGAGATGAACCTGTTTCAACTATTTTAAAATTTCACATTTAAAAATGAATACATATTTATTTCTGTTTGCAAAAAAAGTCTCCTAAGTCTCTTTTGGAGTATTTGCAAAATAATAGGCTGGAACAAAATATAAATTATCCTTAATACCACTATCCAAAGATAACCAATCATGTTTTGACATATATCATTCCAGATATTTTGTTGTAACTATATTTTTTATTTTGATTTTGTCCTCTGTTTGCTGTTATGTGTTCTTTTTCCACCTTATTATATTAAATATTCCTCTGTATCATTTTTTAGTGATGCATTATAATCTCAGTAATGATTTTATGGTATTTTATTTAAATGGTCTCCTATTACTGAACATTTAGGGTTTCTGGGCTTTGTTTTGTTGTTTTGTTGTTCTTTGGCCATTTTGAGCGAGACTGCCTTAGAGAAACAAATTTTGAACTTATTTATGATGAGTTCCTGGATGTTGAATTGTTGTGTTTGAAGTGCCCATCTGTTTTTCTGCTGTTTTTGTAGGAAACTCTCAATCTATCCGGGGTTTATTTTGGCATTATTCTTAGCAATTTAGGATTAGGAATGGGGTTTTGATGAGATAGGTCCTTAGAGATGTCTAAACAATGCTTATATAAATCGAAAATAACATTGCTCCTAATAATTCCTTTTCATTCCTCTCTCTCCCTTCAGTTTTGGTCTTTAAATGAATTTTTATTTTATTAATCACAAATTTGAAAAATAGAACACATTTGTGAGGTTTATTATTTATTTGGTCCATAGAATCATTGTGCATATGAATTTGAGAATTTGTTATAATCCCATAGACTCCTGCAAACCCATGAATTTGAATCACTAGTTTGGAGGTATTCCATTCCTTTGAGACTGGGGACTGTCATGTTCTTCCTTACTCTCCTGTCCTCCTCTTCCCCTAAATTGAAGTTACACTGGCATGGCTTAGGAGCTTTACTAGCCACTGAAAGTTCTGATATTTTCAGTCTGATAATCTTAGAACTTTAGAAAAATGAAGATACCCAGGATAGATGAGAGGAATATGAGGTAGATGGAGGCCTTATGCAGAGCTAACTTCTAGAATTGTATCTTTATATGACTTTTAGCAAGTTATGATTTTTCCTCTGAGCATCATCAGTTTCCTTTTATGTAGAAATAGTTTTTATCTTTGATCAAATTCTAGGAGGTTTTATATTCTGTTATTTTTTTTTCCAGATAGTCATATGGCTCTATCATTTGCATTAATTTCTAGGTAAATATAGTAGGTTTTGAATAAATGATTTGGAGCCTGATACAGTGACTTTGTGATGTTTTACATATAGATAAGATACATATCAGCTGTTTGTGGCAGCCTGACTGCTGTATTTCAGTTTTCCAAAAATCATCTTCAGAAATATGAGGGATTTCTAGATTTTCATTTTAGAGATCTAGATATTAACACCTAAGAATGGCTTTCTTTGTATTTACTCTGGTTTTTGGCCCTTTGGGAATCTGTACCATGACTCTTCTTTTTATTTTATTTTATTTTATTTTATTTTATTTATTTGTCAGAGAGAGAGAGAGAGAGAGAGCGAGCGCGCGTGCACAGGCAGGCAGAGGCAGAAGCAGGCTCCCTGTCAAGAAAGGAGCCTTAGGGGAGCTTGGGTGGCTCAGTGGGTTAAGCCTCTGCCTTCGGCTCAGGTCATGATCTCTGGGTCCTGGGATTGAGTCCCGCCTCGAGCTCTCTGCTCAGCAGGGAGCCTGCTTCCCTCTCTCTCTCTGCCTGCCTCTCTGTCTACCTGTGATCTCTCTCTGTCAAGTAAATAAATAAAATCTTTAAAAAAAAAAAAAAAAAGAAAGGAGCCCTATGTGGGATTCGATCCCAGGACACTATGATCATGACCTATATTGAAGGCAGTCACTTAACTGACTGAGCCACCCAGGCATCCCATGTACCATGACTCTTTTCATCAGTTCTGGAAAAAAAATTTTTATGTTCTTCAAATACTGTTACTGCCCCATTCTTTTTCTCCTTCCCTCTGTAAGTTCAACTAAATCTATATTATGGCTTTTGTCATACCCTGCTATGTCCCTTGTGCTTTTTTGTGTCTTCTGTCATTTTTTTTTTCTCCCCTTATTCCATTCTGGATAGGTTTTACTTACTTGTGTTCCAGTTTACCAATTCTCTATTCAGCTATGTCCAGTTTGCTTTTAACCCCATCTGTTTTTTTTCTTTTTTCTTTTTAAAGGTTCTTATTTATTTGACAGAGAGGCAAATCTGTCTGACAGACAGATCACAAGTAGGCAGAGAGAAAAGGGGAGGGGCAGGCTCCCTGTTGAGCAGAGAGCTGATGCGGGGCTCTATCCCAGGACCCTGGGATCATGACCTGAGCAGAGGCTTTAACCCACTGAGCCACCCAGGTGCCCCTGTTTGTTTGTTTGTTTTTCCCTTGATTTCAGCTATAGCAATTTTTTAGTGCTAGAATTTTTATTTGACTCTTTCTTTAAAATAGATGCAATTTTTTCTTTTTTGGTGAAAATATCCATATTGTCACCCATTTCTTTTCTTTCTTTTTTTAAAAAAGATTTACTTATTTTTAGAGAGAGAGCATGTGCACAAGCTGGGGTTGATGTGGGTAGAGGGAGAGGGAGAGAAGCCCAAGCAGACCCCATCCTGAGGCAGGGCTCCATCTCACAACCCTGGGACCACGACCTGAACTAAAAATCAAGAGTTGGTCATTTAATGCACTGAGCCCCCCAGATGTCCCTGTTATTCATTTTCTTGAACATATCAGTCAAGTAACTTTAAAGTCTGTATCTGAAAACTATTATCTGGATTACCTGTGTATCATTTCTGTTGTCTTTTTCCTTTTTCCTGAAGTATCTTGGTGTGTCTGGTAATATAATGATAATTATATATAGTTGTATGTTATATATAATGATAATTGTTATTACTACTGCTACTACTGTCACCACCATTGCAACCATTTTGGGGGATAATTCTTGGTTAAATGCCAGACATCATATGCAGAATTTTAGATACAAGTACAAATTACACTATCTTCTGGCAGGCAGATGAAATAGATCTTCAGTCAAGAACTGGGGCGCCTGGGTGGCTCAGTGGGTTAAGCCGCTGCCTTCGGCTCGGGTCATGATCTCAGGGTCCTGGGATCGAGTCCCGCATCGGGCTCTCTGCTCTGCGGGGAGCCTGCTTCCTCCTCTCTCTCTGCCTGCCTCTCTGCCTACTTGTAATCTCTCTCTGTCAAATAAATAAATAAAATCTTTAAAAAAAAAAAAAAAAAAGAACTGAACTGACTTGAAGCTGGGTTTTCAGTTTGTAAAGCTGTGATTTGCCCAGCTTTGGTAGCCCTCTGGGAACCTGGCTGAGAGACTTGGTTGTTTCTAGGGTCTCCTGCTTTTGTCTCTCCAGCAGCATGAGAGTCTTTAAAACTCCTGCTTGCTTTTCAGTTGCTTTCTGCAGACTTTTTAGCCTCTGCTCTATGTAGTTTAAGACTTACAGATGCCTTAAGGGGAAAATACACAGTGTCAGATTTGTTCTTATGTGTCTCCTTTCACTATGAGATCTTGACCCCTTAAGTCCTGGGTATCATGGCAAGACCCAACTACCAAGTTTTGTCCTCCTGGCCACATGATAACTGCCAAAAGTTCTGCTGATTTTTCTGGCTTTTAGTGACTGTCCTTTCCCAGTCTCTTTCCCTGTGCCATTAAAGAAATAGATGGACTGTCCTGTGTAGAATGTGGGGCTCCCTTTAATGAATTCTTTAGGATCTCAAGTCCTAGCTGCCTCAGAAAGTCTAGGCTACCTTAAGAACTTTTGTTTTTTCTATTTTATAGAGCTTTTTTAGTTTTAATAGGGAATGTTTTTCTGCTACAGGCTATTATATCACATTCAGAAGTAAAAATCATTGTGTAGTTCTTATGGATTAGATTGTTGTATCTGGTAGGCTTATGAATTCCTCATGATTATATTAAAGTATTAACTAGCCTTTGAGCTCAAGATTTTTTTCCTGAGTATTTTCTTTCATTTTGCCTTTTAACATTGTAACTGCTTATTCCTAATCCTTGATAGGAAAAATTATGAAATATAAATAATATTATTCTTTAGCAATTGTTAAAATACTTACTAAGAGTTTAAAACTTTCATGGTGGGGGTGGCAAATGGGTGGCTCAGTTAGTTAAGGATCTTCCTTCGGCTCAGGTTATGATCCTGGGGCCCTGGCACGGAGCCCCACATTGGGCTCCAGCCCCACATTGAGCTCCCTGCTCAGTGGGGAGTCGGCTTCTCCCTCTCCCTCTGCTGCTTTCCCTGCTTGTGCTTTCTCTCTCTGTCAGATAAATAAAGAAAATCTTTAAAAAAAAAAGAAAAAGTTCATGGGAATGTTATGTTTATATGAAGACATTGTTTAGAGAGAAGGTACTATGGTCTAATGTAAATTTTTTGGTTTGTAAATATTGTTAGTACATAATACTTTTAAAATATCCCTGTGTTACTTTAGTATGACTGTTATTTATTGTTGTTATCAGCTATGTATTTGTTAAGGCACGATTTTTGTATGAAAAGAGATGCTGATTTATTTTAGGCATCATTGGATAATGTCCCCTTTCCCCTTCCTCTCATCCCCTTTCTTCCCCTTTCCCTTGTGATTTAAATAGTGTGAGCAGAAGGGCCATAAAACCTAACTCCTACTTACTCTGCAGCTGTCAGCTAAAATGTCACCTGTCTTAACTCTGTTCCCACCAATAAGTCTGGTACCCCTTCTTCTGCCCCAGTAGTTAAATGCTTTTATACAAATGTGTACCTTTCTTAAAAATCACTTTGTACAGTTGACAACTATGCGCTTAATTGTATGATTTCTTTCTCTTTCTCTCTTTTTTTTTATTTTTGAAGATTTTAAAAATTTATTTGTCAGAGAGCGAGCGAGCAAGAGAGTGAGAGCACAAGCAGGGGAAGGTCAGGCAGAGAGAGTAATAGGCTCCCCGCGAGTTGTGGGACTCCATCCCAGGACCCTGGGATCATGACCTGAGCCGAAGACAATTGACTGAGCCACCCGGGCATCCCTATTTGTATGATTTCTTTATTAACAGCTATCCCCCCCAAGTAGACCACAGACTTCATAGGAACTACAGAATTTTTCCTCCCTCATCATGTATTATATAGACATAATGTTTATCTTTTTAAATATTTTTTCATTTGAGGTAGAGAGAGCACAAGTCTCTCCCCACTGAGCTCGTAGCCTGGCAGTGGGACTTGGAGATCATGACCTGAAGCAAAATCAAGAGTCAGCCACTCAACTGACCAAACCACACAGGCATCCCTGGGATAATGTTTATTAAATGAATAATGGCTGGATTAACTAGGTATTTTGGCTATTTTCTCTCTTTAATGCAATTTTGATCTGGAGCTACAAAGAGTCATATTCTGGCCATGTTCAGAATACCAAATAATTAGTAATAACTAAATCTATGCTGTAAATTTTCATAGTTTTCAATAATTTCTGAGAATAAGTGAAATTGGTTACCTTTGGAAGGACTTCAACAATAGAAGACTTATCTATCTTGGGGTTTTAGAATTTTTGTTATGAAGTTATTTATAAATTTAGAGACTTTGAGAGAGAGAGAGAGAGAGAGAGAATGAGCAGGGTGAGGGCAGAGGAAGAAGCAGACTCCCCACTGGGCAGGGACACTGATGCGGGCTTGATCCCAGGACTCTGGTTATGACCTGAACCAAAGGCAGATGCCTAACCTATTGAGCCACCCAGGCACCTTGTTAGTTGTAACTCTTACAGTCAGTATTTCTAATGAGACCTTGAGAACGTTAAAGCTTAGTTTATACAAAATTTGATTTGCCTAATTTATTATGTACATATGTATTTATTTTTAAAGATTTTATTTACTTATTTGACAGAGAGAGTGCGCACAAGCAGGAGGAGCAGCAGGCAGAGGGAGAGGGAGAAGCAGGCTTCCTGCTGAGCAGGGAGCCCTCACATAGGGCTTGATCCCAGGGCCCTAGGATCATGTCCTGAGCTGAAAGCAGATGCTTAACCAACTGAGCCACCCAGGCGCCACAACCTAATAGTTTTTAATAGTGTTAGAGCATATTACCAATATTTTGATTAGTTTTAGGATGGAGTCATTTCCTTAAATTTCTTGAATGTAAGGATTTGTTAGTTGACCTTTTTATACAACCATGTTTTTGGTTTGGTAGTTCACATACCATATAGTTGGACTCTTTAAGTTGTATAATTTAGGGACACCTGGGTGGCTCAGTTGGTTAAGCGCTGCCTTAGGCTCAGGTCTCTCTCTCTCTCTCTCTGACAAATAAAGAAATAAAATCTTCAGAAAAAAAAGTGTATGATTTAATGGTTTTTACTATGTTCACAGTTAATGACCATTGCTGCATTCAACTTTAGAACATTTCTGTAGTCCCAAAAAGAAAACTACCCTTTAGCCATTATCTGCTTACTCTGCTATTTCTAGGCACTAATCTAATTTTTGTCTCTATAGATTTGCCTATTACAGGCATTTCATATAAACGAAATCATATATAGTCTTTTGTGATTGGCTTTTTTTACTTAGCATACAGTTTTGAAGGCTCATCCGTTTTGTAGCATGTATCAGTACTACATCCTTTTTATGGCTGATAATACTCTGTTCTTTTCATACACCACATTCTGTTTACCCATTCATTAGTAGATGGACATTAGGGTTGTGTTCACTTTTTAGCTATTATGAGTAATGCTATAAACCTTTGTTTATAAGTTTTTGTGTAGGATGTTTTTATTTCTCTTGGGTAAATGCCTAAGAATGGAATTTCTGGGTTATATGGTAACTATGTTTAACTGAAGAACTACCAGCTGTTGGCGATTCTTTTTTTCCTGTAAGATAGTATTAAGAAGCTCATTAATGCATATAAATTGAATTCCTGTAAGGAAAATGACCATCTGGACTCAGCAAATTGCTTGACTTCAAGTTTATTGCTCTGAGAACTTTCTGTGACAGTTTAGCTAGTCCTTTATCTTCCCTAATATATTTTATTTTATTTTTAAAATTTCGATTCTAGTGTAATTAACATACAGTGTTATATTTGTTTCAGGTTTAATCATTGCAGTATAATGATTAAACAATTCCATATATTGAATGTTGATATATTCCATATATCATTGCTCAAGATAGGTTGACTCTTAATCCCCTTAACTTGTTTCACCCCCATCAACCTCCCCTCTGGTAACCATCAGTTTGTTCTGTACAGTTAAGAGTCTGGGTTTTTGTTGTTGTTGTTGTTTTGGTTTGTCTCTCCCCCACTCTTTTTTCATTAATTTTGTTTCTTAAATTCCATATATGGGTGAAATCATACGGTATTTGTTTTTGATTGACTTACTTCACTTAGCATTGTACTTTCTAGATCCATCCATGTTGTTAAAAGTGGCAAGATTTCATTCTTTTTACGGCTGAACAGTATATTCCATTGCATACATATACCACATCTTCTTTATCCATTCATCTGTTGATAGACACTTGAGCTGCTTCCATAATTTGGCTATTGTAAATGATACTGCAGTAAACGTAGGGGTACAAGTATCCCTTTCAGTTAGTGTTTTCATATATTTTGGGTGAATACCCGGTCTTTTGATTACTGGATTGTAGTTCATTTTGCTTTTGTTTCCCTTGCTACAGGATAGACATACCTTAGAAAAATGTTGCTACAGCCGATGTCAGAGAAATAACTTCCTGTATTCTCTACTTGGATTTTTATGTTTTCAGGTCTTTAATCCATTGTGAGTTTACTTTTAGGCCTTTAATCCATTTTGAGTTTATTTTTAATCTTTTTTTTTTTTTTTTAAGATTTTATTTATTTATTTGACAGAGAGAGAGATCACAGGTAGCCAAAGAGGCAGGCAGAGAGAGATTGGGGGAAGCAGGCTCCCTGCCAAGCAGAGAGCCCGATGCTGGGCTTGATCCCAGGACCTTGGGATCATGACCTTAGTTGAAGACAGAGGATCTAACCCACTGAGCCACCCAGGCGCCCCTTGAGTTTATTTTTGTGTGGGGTGTAAGAAAGTGGTCCAGTTTCATTCTTTTATATGTAGCTGTCTGTTTTCCCAATACCATTTGCTGGAGGGACTTTTTCCCCCATTGCATTTCATGCCTCTATGTTGAAGATTAATTGACTGTATAATTGTGGGTTTATTTCTGGACTTTCTCTTCTTTTCCATAGATTATCTTCCTTTATTACTGTTCATAATATATGTTATGGATTGACTCCATGTCTTGATGTCTTAAGAAACCTACCTGTCAGAAGCGCACATACTTATATGCTGAGTAGTTAGTGGCAGGGATATGAGTTGAAGGTTGGTATTTTTTTCCTGAAATTTATATAGTTTGCTTACATGTGAAATATTGAATGGGAGATACTTACGAAACTTTTTAAATGAAATTTTCCTTTAAACAAGTGGAGGCATAGATTTTAAGAGCTGAAAATAGCTTTTATTGACAGAACAGTTCCTTCCAGAACATAGAGGGAAATTCAGGTGATTGGAAAATTGATACATCTAGGTCTAGGTTAAGGTCTGCAGGTTTAAGCTGTGACATCTTTCTCCATTTTCTACAACCAAAAATGCTACCGTAAATGATGAGGTAAAGAAAAACTTTGGTTTTTATTTACAAATTTTTTGCTACATCATAGTATTCAAGTTGCTATTAGAACTTTTCACATTTTTGTCTGTCTTTACCATAAATGAATTAAGGTATAAGAGTCTCTGGTGGTGAACTATCTATACATATAATAGTTTAAGAGATAGATATTGAAGGGAACAAAAGCAAAGCTTAGATGTGTGATAGAAGTGAATGTGACAGAAATAGGAAGTGAAATTCAGGGGGTGGAGCTGTTACTTTGGCCAAGGCTTGAGGAGAGAAATTTAGAAGCGGTTAATGAGCTATGCCTGCCTTTGTGTAAAGATATAATTTAGTTTATTATCCTTCAAGTTTCTTGAATGCAGCAAGTTATCCTTACTCCTCTGCATATTTAAGAGCTTGTATTTGGGAAATTGAGTTAACATTTAGAATTTGGTTACTGTGGTGTATCAGAATGAGGGAAGTGTTTGGAGGTAGGCTTTTTCCCAACATTTGTGCTATATAGGGTGTCCTTGATACTGGCCGGTCGTTGGTCAAGTACTTCTTCCTTAGACATTACATATGTGGACTGCTGTCCTTGCCTGTATTTCTGTCCAAAGCCACCATCTTTTAATGCATTAAGCCTTTTAAATTTTTGTTCAGATTAATTTCTTTTTTTTAAAATATTTTTATTATTTTTTTAAATTTTATTTATTTATTTGACAGAGAGAGATCACAAGTAGGCAGAGAGGCAGGCAGAGAGAGAGAGAGAGAGGGAAGCAGGCTCCCTGCCGAGCAGAGAGCCCGACTCGGGACTCGATTCCAGGACCCTGAGATCATGACCTGAGCCGAAGGCAGCGGCTTAACCCACTGAGCCACCCAGGTGCCCCTTGTTCAGATTAATTTCATAGTCACAATATTACAAGAGTCTATTTACTGAAGGCAGCTTGGCTAATAGTGCTCTGAATTCATTTGCCATCTTCCTCTCTTCACAGTTATCATTTTATCTATATTTGTCAGTGAACTGCCCTTTATTTATTTATACTTCCTGTATGATTCTGTGTATTAGATATAAGCATACAACTTTAAAAAAAGATTTTATTTATTTGTCAGAGAGAGCACAAGCAGGGGGAGTGGCAGACAGAGGGAGAAGCAGGTTCCCTGCTGAGCAAGGAGCCCAGTGCAGGACTCATTCCCAGGACCCTGGAATTATGACCTGAGCAGAAGGCAGATGCTTAACTGGCTGAGCCAATCACGTGTCCCATAAGCATACACTTATTACAGATGCATTTAAGAGACGATGCAAAAAAATTTAGTGTAATGAAAACAAAACTCTGAATACTATTTCATTCTTTTAAGGATAGTAAGATAGTTGAATTTTTTATGGTACTCTCACCTGCTTTTCCAGGGCATTTAGGCCAGCGCTTATTTTTATATTTATTAAAATATAATGCATGGATTGCAAATTAATCCTCTAACAAATATCTAATGATATTGATAGCGATGTGTTGCCCTGAGGTGTACTGGCTTTAATAGCACAGTTTTTTGAGGTGTCTTTGAATTATGATGAGCTCTTAGGATGCCAGTAAAGTATGTCTTAGAATATTTTTTAATGCTGTAGAAAAAAATGCTTCAGATATAATGATATTTAAAAAACCCAGGGCAAAAAACCCTCCTGATTAATGGGTTAATTCAATTTATCTTTAAAAATGTGCACGCACACACAGAATAAGTTTTATCTTATCTTTATATCTTATCTTTATCTTATCTGAAAGGATATTTGCCAGTCTTTTTTTTTTTTTAAGATTTTATTTATTTATTTGACAGACAAGATCACCAGTAGGCAGAGAAGCAGGCAGAGAGAGAGGAGGAAGCAGGCTCCCTGCCGAGTGGAGAGCCGGATGCAGGGCTCCATCCCAGGACCCTGGGATCATGACCTGAGCCCAAGGCAGAGGCTTTAACCCACTGAGCCACCCTGGCGCCCCTATTTGCCAGTCTTAATAGTGATTATCTCTGGGTTGTAGTAGTTGGGTTGGTTTATATTTTTTTAATGTTTTTTCTTTGGGCATTGTCCAGAGTTTTACATTTTATTTAATTTTAGCAAATATATATTACATTTAAACAAGAAAAAATAGAGGTTGTTTGTATGTATGACTTGTTTTATTATAAACACAAGTTACAAAGGATCCTATATCCCACGTTAGTGTGTTGAAGTTTATTTTTTGGAGCCACCAAAAGAATTTAAGTGGAAAAGTGATGTGAATCAAGTCTATGGTTTATAATTTAAAATTTAAATATTTTTAAATTTTTATTTTATTTTAAGTATAATTTAAAAATTTTTAACACTCAGGACCCCGCCACCTGGGTGGCACAGTTGGTTAAGCAACTTCCTTCAGCTCAGTCATGATCCCAGCATACTGGGATCGAGTCCCACATCGGGCTCCTTGCTTGGCAGGGAGCCTGCTCTGCCTCTGCCTGCCATTCTGTCTGCCTGTGCTCGCTCTCTCTCCCTCTCTCTCTCTGACAAATAAATAAATAAAATCTTTTAAAAAAATTTAAAAATAAAATAAATAAAAAGAGGATCTAATCTGTAGATCATAAAAAGTGATATTTTAGTGATAGCTCATTATGTGATTTTTGGCATAAAACTTAGAAGGTGGTCAAAAAATTAACTAACAGTACTAGCATAAATTCCTTCTGTTCTCATGTGTTTATGTAACCAAGGTAGGTTTTGTTTTGTTTTTTAAGATTTTACTTATTTGAGCGTGAGAGAGCACAAGTGAGAGAGTATGAGCTTGGGGGAAAGGGAGAAGCAGGCTCCCCAGTGAGTAAGGAGCCCAATTTGGGGCTTGATCCCAGGACCCTGGGATCATGACCTGAGCCGAAGGCAGAGGCTTTAATCCACTGAGGCACCCAGGCGCCCTCAGGAGAAATTTTTTTAAAATAGATTTTATTTATTTATTTGACAGAGAGACAGCAAGAGGTGGAACACAAGCAGGGCGAGTGGGAGAGGGAGAAGCAGGCTCCCTGCTGACCAGGGAGCCCTGCGTGGGGCTGGATCCCAGGCCCTGGGATCATGACCTAAGTGAAGATAAATAATTAATGACCGAGCCACCTAGGCGCCCCTGGAGGAGAAGTTTTTAAAATTACTTAGAATCTCATGTTCAAAACCAAAAAAGCTTAATTTTAATTTACATCCTGTCTTCCCACCGAAGTCATAAAGACCCTAAGCCTAAAAGAATATTCCCTTAGTTAAAATTCTGTGGGGGAAGTTAAAGGAGAAACAGAATAATACAAATTTTAGACTATGTAAGAAGAGTCCAGACATTTTAAAAAATAGATGATGGTATTTTTATTCAGTTGATATTTTTAAAAACAAATATAACAGCTTTATTAAAAATAACCATATTTAGGTACGTTAGAATTACAACTTATGCATTCATTATAAGTTACGAAGAATTTTGCTTGCCAATTAAAAAATGGTGAGGATATGCATAGATTGTCACAATTATTTTAGGGAGTATTTGAGCAAAAATGCTTCAGCACTGTTAACTTACAGCAGTAGAGCTCTGTCTTATTTGCACATTCAAGTTATTTGGTGAGCTTTTAAAAATCTGATGCCTCCTGGTCATAAAATCTACTCTTTTGGGCCTAGGTCCAAAATACCAGACTTACTATGAAGCTCCCACAGAAATGATAGTTTTTCTATAGCTTATGCCCATGTACATATATGTTTTCTATAGTTACATAAATATATATTTAAAAGATCTAAAATCTAGAACAAAAAGATAAGGATAATACTAGTGAAAAGTTGAGATGTGAAAGGTACTCTTGATTCAGAAGGTCCACTTTCTCGGTTTCATGTCACATGGCTTCATGAGCAGATGATGCTTTTTGACCAGGATGCAGTATTTGGTAAGTGGGACACAGGCTGGATTTCAGCTTTTATTCCTCAGTGGGATTTTCTCATGCGAAGTACAACCAGTGCAACATTATATAGCACTCCTGTACCTTCTCCCTGATGGTAGATATAGAAAGGTGTCAGAAAAAGTAGTGAAGGAAGACATATTTAAAAAGGAGGAAATTTTATTTGAGCCGAAGTAAGATTCAAGTCATTAGTTTGAAAAGGGCTGCTAAATGTCAAGACAAAAAAACACCCACTAGCAGTATCCATTCTGAGGGAGGAGCGTGATGCTAGAGAAGTTGTTCAGCTCACTCATGAGCTGGGCTTTGGAGAAGCCATGTGTGCTGTGGGAGCAGAATGCTGGAGAAGCATCTGTACTGCAAGATCTCAGAGCTGGAGAAGTTCTCTGTGCTTTGGGAGACTTCTGGGCAATCATACTTGAATGAGGAAACAAAACACCCCTTACTTCCTGAAGAGGAAGTAAAAACACCATTTTACTTCCTGAACTTCCTGAGATGATGACTCTCCTGCCTCCTCTCCTGACAAAGCTTAACATTGTGCCTGCTGGTAGAGGAAAAATACTTAAAGGGCCCAAATTTATTTTCAGAGAGTAGGCAAAAAGGGTGAATTTAAAGGTGGGAGTGCGGCGCGCCTGGGTGGTTCAGTCATTAAGCAGCTGTGTCGGCTCAGTTTGTGATTCCAGGGTTCTGGGGTTGAGCCCTGCATCAGGTTCCCTGCCCAGCGGGGAGCCCACTTCTCCCTCTCCTCCCTCTGCTGGCTGCTCCCCCTACTTGTGCGCGAGCGCGTGCTCTCTCTCTCATAAATAAATAAATAAATTCGGGAGTGAATAAATCCATAATTGGCACACTATACTTTAGCACTTGATGTGATCTTTTAACTGTTTTACCAGCATTTCATTTGTGTTTAAGCTGGTTAGGCCCACTTAATATTTGAAGTTTTATTCTTGCTGATGCTCATTTTATTTAGTGGAATTAATGTTACTAGTAGGCTTTAGTATAATTCATCCTTATAAAACAATAGGAAATACAATAAAATGTCTTAAAAATTATAGAAATGGGCACTGAGCTATAAAGACGGCAGAGCTTGGGAAATGAAAGTTGGCTGGCATGTGGGGCTAGTTAGAATATGGCATGTTGGCTGGCGCAATAGCTTGAGCTGCTGGTTTATCTGCTGATGAACGTTCTGAATTTGATAAAGGAAAGGCTGAGAGCTCAAAGTGTATAGGCTACGTTAGTGTGAGTTGTCCGAAAAGTTGAACGAGGAGAAGTTGGTTATCTGTGATAAACTTGTTTTCAAAGTTGTATCATTAAGCTGCTTACATTCCATAGAATGTAATAATTAAAAAGTCAGAAAAGCAAAAAAAAAAAAAAAAGAGTCAGAAAAGCACTTCAAATTAAAATTTTGTACCATAATGATCTATAATGTAACTTGCCATAGGACATATCTTAATCTTTGAGGAGAGTGTTAAAACCAAACAGTCCTGAGCCTTGTCTAACTACTAATTATGTTATTAGTTGTGAATTTATTTTTGAATTTTACATGAACAGACATAGGTAAAACTGAATTTTTTTTTTTTTTTTTTTGGTAGAACTGAATTTTTTAAAAAACAGCATATAGTTCCAGTCATTTACATACTTTGAACAAAGTTCATACAGGTATTGAGATGTTGGGAGACATTTTACTCCAAATGTGGCACAAAAACAAGATAAGATTTTACGAAGGGTGATACCCATTGTGGTAATATTTGGTCTATAATACTTTTGAATTTTTTAGTTTTAATAATAGCTAAACACATATTTTTTTTTTTAAAGATTTTACTTATTTATTTGACAGAGAGAGATCACAAGTATGCAGAGAGGCAGGCAGAGAGAGAGAGGAGGAAGCAGGCTCCCCGCCGAGCAGAGAGCCCGACGCGGAACTCGATCCCAGGACCCTGAGATCATGACCCGAGCCGAAGGCAGCAGCTTAACCCACTGAGCCACCCAATGTTTGTAGATCCTCCGGAGTATGTGTGAGGGATAGAATTTGAAAAATACTGTGTCTTGGTCTAAGATACCTTTTATGGGAAGGGGAAAAGGTCTCATAAAGTGAACAGATTTGGATTAATTAACATTGGTTTGATCGCTTACCATTAGTACAGTTGGAATTACAGTATTAAGCTAGGAAAAAGTTAGAGCTGCTACAAAGGAAAACATGAAGAAATCAAAACAGTATGATGTAGAGGGAACACTGAAGAAGGACAGAAGACTTGGGCTCTTATTCCAGTTTTGCCACCAATTAATTGGGAATTTTGTATTGGTCATTTCTCTAGCCTTTTATTTATTTTTGTACAAAATGAGGGTATTAAATGCTTAAGGTCTTTTTGGCCCAGGACAGGAAAGAGTTGATATTACAAAATAGTTCTTAAGTAAGTGCCCCCAATCACGCTTTCAGTAACTCAAAGTGAGCTAAATCGTTGCCCAGCAAGATATTTTGAGAACTTGATTTAATCAGAAGATGATAGTGATTGTTCCTGTAGAATTATTTTCATGTAAATGAAGCCTTTGAGGGTGCTTGGAAACAGTTTGATATCCTAAATCTTTTCTGTCTGTGGATATATTGTTTCTTTGTCTAAGTTTTGAAGAATGTGCATAATTAAGCAGCAGCATAGAAAGTTCATGTCTAATTTTAATGGTCTTTGCTTTAGGTAGAAGGGGCAGTTCTTAATTTTCAAATATATTCTGAAGAGCCAGTTGTTTAATTTTGGAAAAGATTGATGATTCAAGCATTTTGAGATGTTGAGCGAATGAGGACTATTTTTTGTGTGTTTGAATTTTTAGTAGATTTTTCTGGGTTTTTGGAGATACCAAACCACTAGCTTTCCAGTTTGATTTTTGGCTAGTGAGTTTCCTGCCACTCTTCTATATGAGAATGTTTATTTATTTTGTTGTCATTCTGTTTCCCAAGTGGTTGCTGTGCTTCATTTGTGTGGAGTGTGTGAGTAGGTATGTGTTCCCAAAGTGCTTTGAGTCCTTAAAAATAATTGCTGCAGGCTCAAACATTTTGAAGTGCTTGGTAATAATAAGCTAACTTGAATTTTGCTCTGGGTAATGGTAAGCAGATGGCCTGTTTGCTGGGCCTTCGACATCCTATAAATCCAAACAATAACTCTTTGAAGTGTAGGTATTAGTTTACAAATGCAAAAACGAGGCAAATAAAAGTATAATAGCTTAAGGTCTTTTATGAAGTTGGCATTGGAACTGAGTTTAGAATCTACATCTTAATAAATCCAGTCATATTTTCTGCATGACTAAAATTTATTAACAATGTACTCGACTTAATATAAATTTTAGACTTAATATAGATTTAATATAAATAGACTTAATATAAATTTTTTTGTTAATGGAGGTGATATATTGTATATGTTACACTTAGGCATTGTGAAATTTATCGGCATTTCATTTTTCTTTTTGTCACTTAAAATGGGAGAGATTATTTTAGATTTGTTCTTTCACTTATACTTTGGATCTTGTTCTGATTTTGTTCATTCAGTTACCTTTTCTTTCCTACATTATCAACCGCTTCATTCCTACTCCTCTCCACCATTCAGAGCCCGTAAGACCCACTTGCACTAGGGTTTAAAACCTTTGCCTTTTAGGGACACCTGGATGGCTCAGTGGGTTGAACGTCTGCCTTCAATTCAGGTCATGATCTTGGGGTCCTGGGATCTGGCCCCTCATCGGGCTCCCTGCTCAGCGGGGAATGGAACCTGCTTAGGATTCTCTTTCCCTCTGTACCCACACCCTCTGCACTCATACTCTCTCTTAAAAACAAAAACAAAAACAAAACAAAACAAAACTTTGCCTTTTACATCTCACATTATCTACTTCTCGACAAGAGTTTTGTGTATTTGCTGTCACACTCATTCATTCTTTAAAAAAACCTTTTAGTGAACATTTTCCAAGCATACCCAGTGGTAGAGTAAAATGAATACAAATGTTCCCACCTTCAGCAACTATCAACATTTTGCCAGACTTTTTTTTTCCTTCAGTCTGTTTGCATCCACCTTTTTTTCTTCCGGTGTATTTTATGGTAAATACAAGTTATGTCATTTCATTCTTAAATATTTCAGTTTGCATGAAGAAGAGGATATTGTGTTATTGATTGTTCCATATCAAATGACCACAGATTAGCAGCTTCAGACAATGCACTTTTATTATTTCACAATTTATGAGGGTCAAGATTTTAGACATAGCTTAGAAATAGTCTCTGCTTCAGGTTTCTTACAATTCAGGGTGTGTTGGCCAGGGCTGGGGTTTCACGTGTAGTATTTCTTGGAGAAAAATCTGCTTCCAAGCTTGTGTGTTTGTTGGTAGGATTTAGTTTTGTGAAAGTTGTTGGCTAAGGTTGCCCTCAGTTCATTGCTACATGGGCCTCTCTGTCACGGTGTTTTTGCTTCATCAAAGCTAGTCTTTTCAAGTTGGTGTTCCCAATTTCAGTGTTTGGAGGAGGGAGTCTGTGTCTTCCCCACCCCCTACTCCTCAACACCAGACAGTTCTCAAAGATAAGCAGGGTGTCCAAAAATTTAACTCAAACAAAACAAAACAAAACAAATCACTTCAAAAAACCAAAACAAACCTAAAAGTTAAAAAAAACAACCAAAATATTTAACTCAATTGTCACACTGTCTGAATGTAGTATCAGTTTCCACAGGTTAATGATTCAGACCTACAAAACCCTCTACCCCCCGCCTCCAACTTGAGAGGCCATTCAGAAGCTCCAGGTTGTGTTTTGTTACCAATCAGCTGCAGAGAGAGGTCCCAGTGACTTCCTCCTTAGATTCATTTGCTATTGAGTGGGTCATGTAACTCAGGGAAACACTTATTTTTACCAGTTTATTAAAAGATAAGGTAGGGGCGCCTGGATGGCTCAGTGGGTTAAATCCTCTGCCTTTGGCTCAGGTCAAGATCCCAGGGTCCTGGGATCGAGCCCTGTACAGGGCTTTCTGCTCAGTGTGGGGGGCCTGTTTCCCCTCCCCCTCCCCCGTCTCTACCTGCCTCTGCCTACTTGTGATCTTTCTGTCAATTAAATAAATAAAATTTTTGTTTAAAAAAAAGGATATGATAAAGGTTGTGAATCAACAGCCAGATGAAGAGATAAATCAGGCAAAGTATAGGGAAGGGCAGGGAGCTCCCATGTCCCATTCAGATGAGCCATTCTCCCCACTCTCCAGGCCTTTGGCAGCCTGGAAGCTCTATGAACTCAGTCCTTTTGGTTTTTCACGGAGGCTTCATTTTATAGTCAGGGTGGATTAAGTCATTGGCCATTGGCCGAGTCTACCCCCACCCCCCTACCTTCCCTGGATGAGTAGGGGTGTGGTAGCATTGGATGTTCAACCACACCGTCCTGTGGTTGGTGCTCCTGGCAACCAGCCACAGCCTTTGGGTGGGGTCCCAGAGTCACCTTCATTAAAATAGCAAAAGGCACTTTTCGCTCTCATCACTGAAAATTCTGAGTTTTGGGAGCTCTAAATGAAGACCACATAATATTTGGGAATATATTTTCATCATCTGAATGACCAAATGTATATTTCTTATAAATCACAATATCATAGCCAGCAAGGGAGAGAGTAGGGAGAGAATATGCTAGCAGGTAGAAGTCACAGTTCTTTGTAATTTTATGTAGCCTAGTTCCAGAAATTATATCCAGTTACCTTTACCAGATTAAGTTAGGTAAAAGCAGGTTACTAGGGATTACTAACTAGATCATTGGGATTATTTGAGACCATCTTTTTTTTTTCCCCAAAGATTTTTTTTTTTAATTTGGGGGAGAGGGAATCTCAAGCTGACTCCTCACTGAATGCAGAACCCATAGCAGGGCTTGATCTCAAAACTGTGAGAATGATGACCTGAGCCAAAATCAAGAGTTGAACACTTAAGAGTTGACTCAGCCACACAGGTTCCTCAAGACCATCTTTTGAATTTCCCTGCTAGAGACTATAACCACAATGCCATTATTTTACCTAGCAGATTTATTGGTAATTCCTTAGTAATATCTAATACCTAGTCCATATTCCATTTTCTGTTTAAAATGTCTTCTATATGGTGCGCCTGGGGGTGGCTCAATGGGTTAAGCCTCTGCCTTCCACTCAGGTCATGATCTCAGGGTCCTGGGATTGAGCCCTGCACCCCGCTCTCTGCTCAGCGGGGAGCCTGCTTCCCCACCCCCCACCCCCCCACCTGCCTTGCCTTTCTGTGTCTCTTTGTGATCTCTCTTTCTGTCAAATAAATAAAATCTTTAAAATAAAAAAAAAGTCTTCTATAGTTTGAATAAGGATCTAAAAACTCATTGTATTTGTTGTGTTTCTTTAAAATTCTTTTTATCAAGAATAGTCTTCCAAGGGCACCTGGGTGGCTCCATCTGTTAAGCATCTGCCTTTGACTCAGGTCATGAACGTAGGGTCCTGGGATGGAGCCCTGTATCAGGCTCCCTGCTCAGTGGGGAGCCTGCTTCTCCTTCTCCCTCTGCAGCATCCTCTGCTTGTTCTCTCTCTCTCTCTCTCTCTCAAGTAAGTAAATAAATAAAATCTTAAAAAAACATTCTTTCAGGGCGTCTGGGTGGCTCAGTGGGTTAAGCCGCTGCTTTCGGCTTAGGTCATGATCTC
Organism: Neogale vison; assembly: GCF_020171115.1. Classification (NCBI taxonomy): domain Eukaryota; kingdom Metazoa; phylum Chordata; class Mammalia; order Carnivora; family Mustelidae; genus Neogale; species Neogale vison. The sequence goes on from NC_058094.1 coordinate 210,308,107, forward strand.
AGGTTCCTGGGATCGAGTCCCGCATCGGGCTCTCTGTTCGGCAGGGAGTTCGCTTCCTTCTCTCTCTGCCTGCCTCTCTGCCTACTTGTGATCTCGATCTCTGTCAAATAAATAAATAAATAAAATCTTTAAAAAAAAAAAATTCTTTCAAATTCTCTTTGTAGTATTTTTTTCCACCAGATCTTTGGTGTTTCCTACATATGTAATCTTACTGTCTGCAAAAAGAGATAGTTTTTGTTTTTTTTTTCTTCCATCCTCCTGCCATTTTTCTTTCATCCACAGGTTTCTTGAATAACCTAGGTCACTGCCCTGAGGAGGCTACCATATTCTGAGTATGTCCATTTACTTTTTTGTAATGGCATTTGACTGATTCCTATCATAGATAGAGAATTAGATGGACTTCTGTAGATTTGGGATCAATTTTTTTTTAAAGACTACTCCCTACATGGTGCCATGTACTTTGTATTGTATCACTTCAGGAGACACAAAGTCTGGAAGTACCACCCTGATTCCTTAATTTCCTATCCACCTAAAATTTCCTACCACCTTTCATTAATGGTTTCACTTTCTGAAGATAGCCACTGTTAGAATAAGATATTTCATTAAATATGTCAAAATTGGAATTTTTTAAAGGATTTTTTATTTATGTATTTGAGAGAGAAAGAGAGCACAAGTTGGTGTTGAGGGCAGAGGGAGGGGGAGCAGCAGAGGGAGAAGCAGACTCCCCACTGAGCAGGGAGCCCCTATGTGGGACTCGATACCCAGACCCTGGGATCATGACCTGAGTCGGAGGCAGACGCTTAACTGACTGAGCCACCTAAGCATCCCCAAAATTGGAATTTTTAAGATACTGTCATTCCTTTCACATTTATTAGCTGGAATATTTTGTATAGAATTCTCTGTCATCCATTATAGCTTTTCGGTTACTCTGAAATATAGTTTTCTTGGAAACGCAAGATAAATGCTTACTTATTTTCTTTTAATGACCAACTTTCAGAGTAATGAGTTGATACATACCTCTAGGTATCTAATTTTTTCATTTTTAAAAAGAAAAGCAAGAAAAGCATTTTTAAATTTTAGGCTTTTTATGCATTCATTGCTTTTTTAAAATGTCAGTAGTTCTTTCTGATGCTAGATTTTTCCAACTTTGGCAAGTGGAAACCCCTTCAAGCTTGCCTTTTGTGTTCCTTTGACGTGACCTCAATAGTCTTTATTTTCTTGCTTTTTTGGCACAGCAAGATGTCCTTTATCTGTCATGACTTGGTGAAGGAATGATGTTTATTGTTCACAGTTGGAAACTAGGAATGCCTGTTGCAACTGGATTGTCATTTCTTTTAGACCCTTTTAGGGTACACAGCTAGGATTTTTTTTTTTTTTTTAAGAAAAAATATCTCTAGTTCATACTGCTATTTCCAGTTCAAATTTTATTTATGGGATTTTAACTTTTAAGATTTTGTGATTCTATTATTTTTTTCCTTAGGCCATCTCTACTACTTTGTGTCTTTAAATCTATGAACATGATATGTCTTTCCACTTATTTAGGTTGTCTTTGTTTTTTTGTGGGCTTTTTTTTTTTTTTTTTGGTAATTTTTAAGCATTTTGTAATTTTTAAGATAGCAATCTTCCTGTACATGTTTTGTTATATTTATATTTATTTCATTTCTTTTGAGCCACTTATAACTGGTTTTGTGTTTTTAATTTTGGCTTCTACTCATTCATTGTATATAGTAATGTGGTTGACTGTTGTGTGTTGATATTGTATCCTGCAGCACTGCTGAACTCCTCACTAGTTCTAGGAGGTTTTTTGGGGGGTGGGAAGGGAAGGGTGGTTTTTATGTCGTCAAATTATGCTGTCTGCAAATGGAAACTTTCATTTTTTGTTTTTGGAAGTTTTATTTAGTTAAAGGTGTTAGGTTTTCCTTTTTTCCTCTGGATTTTGAATTATATTTAAGGAGTATACTCTCATTGTTTAGTTGTAAAGCATTTTATATGTTTTCCTCTAGTACTTAATATGTTTTTATATTTAGTTTTCTAATCCACTTGGGATTAACGTGGTAAAGAGTGTGAGGTACAAATGTAATTAGTGTTGTTTCTAAATAGCTATGCCATTGTTGCAACATCATTTATGATACATTTTATGTTTTTCTGTACTGTTTTGTGATGCTACCTTGATCATTTATTAAGTTTTATAAATTCCTATTTCAGTAATTTCTATTTTGTTTCCAAATCTCTGTTTATTTATAAATCCCCCACTGTGTTAATCATAGAGACTTCATAGTTTACTTTAACAACTGGTAGGGTGTAGTTCTCCCTTATTGCTCTCTTGCCTTTTTTTTTTTTTTTTTTTGGTGTTTTTGAGCTGGTTTAGTTTTTTATGGAAATTTTATTACCTATGTGAATTATATCACCTTTAGTGTCTAGTTTCAAGAAAATACTTGTTCTTATTTTTGAGTGTAACTAACTTTATAAATTAATGTAGAGAATCTACATATAAATTAATGTAGAGAATCTAATCTTAATGATGATGAGTGTATGTAGGAACATGGTATGCCTTTGCATTTTTTTCAGGCTGGCTTATGTACCTTTTTTTGCCTTTTATTATTATTTACCTTCTCTGCTTGCTTTACCCATAAATTGCTCTTCTTTCTGTGGTTGCCAAGGGTGGAAGCTTGGGTGCTGGATTTTACATCTTTCTGTAATATGTGCCTTCAGTGCCATAAGTATCCTAAGTTTTGCTTTGGCTTCATCACACAGTCTTTGATGTTTTGTTTTTATTTTTATATACTTCATTATATTTAAAAATTTATATTGATACTTGACCCACATATTATTTTAGAAGTGTGTTGTTTACTCCAAATATTTTAGGACTTCCCACCTTTCTTTTGTCACTGATTTCTCATTTAATCCCATTGTGGTCTGAGAGCATTCTTTGTATGATTTTCTACTGTACATCTGTAAATATGTGTTTTATGGTTTATCTTGGTGACTGGAAAATGTGTTTTCTGTTGGATTGTATAAAATGTTCAGTAAATGTTCATTAGATCCAGTTGATTGAATGTACTGTTCGATTCAACTGTATCTACTGAGTTTCTGCCTCCTGGATTTGTTAGTTACTGATAGGGGGATGTTGATTTCTTAATTATAATAGTGGATTTGTCTGTTTCTTTTTGCCATTTTGTCAGTGTTTCCCTCAAGTATTTTGACACTCTTTTTGGGGGTTCTGACACATTAAAGATTGTTCTAGCTTCTTAGAGAATTGAAACTTTTTTCATTATGTAATACCCTCCCTTATGTGTGAGAATTTTTCTTATTCTTTTTTCTAGCATTAATATAGTGACTCTAGCTTTTTTTTTTTTTGAAAGCATGATACAGCTTTCTCTGTGTCTTTACTGTTCATCTATTATGTCCTTAGATTTATGGTGGGTTTTTTGTAGACAGTGTATTTGGGTCTTCTTGTTTTTTTTTTAAAACTCTGTGTCTTATAGTTGGTTTATTTAGACCATTTATATTTAAATCAGTTATTGATACAGCTTGATTGATATCTACTATATTTGTGACTATTTTATACTTATTCCACATTTTCTTTGGTTCTTTTCTTAATTCCTCCTGTTTTTCCTGTCTTCTCTGTTTGAAATGATTGGTCAGTGTGATTCATTTTCTTTTCTCTTAGTGTATCTATTATACTTCTTTTAAATATATTTTAAGTGGTTGTCCCAGAGTTTGCAGTACACATTTGCAGCTAATCAAATCTAGTTTTAAATGGCAGTATAGTGTTTCACAGGTAGTTTAGGTACTTTATACCAAAGTATTTCTGATTCTTCCCTTCCATCCCTTATAACATTGTTCTCATTCATTTCTCTTTTTCATACGCTATAATCACCAGATACATTGTTGTCATTATTACTTTAAACAGTTTATTCAGTTAAGAATAAGAAGTACAGTTTTTTATTTTATCTTCGTTTAATCATCCTCTGACCCTTTTTATATAGATGAAAGTTTCTGACCCATATCATTCTACTTCAAAGAACTTCTTTTCAGTTTTATGCAAGGCAGACCTACTGGTGACAGATTTCCTCAGGTTTTGTTTCAGGAAGTATTTATTTTTCCTTCACTTTTAAAGGATAGTTTTTCTGGGGATAGAATTTGGGGGTTTTGGTTTTATTCTTTCATTGCTTAGATGCATTTCATTCTACTCTTTTCTGAAGTTCAAACTAATTATCCTTGTTCTTGAATAGGTAAGGAGTTATCCCCACAGGTTTCATTCAAGGTGATTTTCTTTTTTTCTTTGGTTTATGGCAGTTTGAATACAATAATTCATCCATGTAGGTTTTTGGGTTTTGTTTGGTTTTTGGTTTGTTTGTTTTATGTATCCTACTTGGTTTTCTCTCTGCTTCTTGTATACGTGGTTTGGTGTCTGTCATTAGTTTTGGAAATTTTCCAGTCATTATTACTTACTTCAGATATTTCTTCTACTCTTTATTCTCTTTTCCTGTTATTGCTATTAAGCAAATGTTGTAGCTTTTGTAATTTTCTCACAGTTCTTTGATATTCTTTAACTTTAAATTTTTATTTCCTTTTTCAGTTTGGGAACTTTCTGCTGACATATCTTTAAGCTCACTTATTCTTTTCTTAGTACATTACGCATCTGCCTTGCATGTTGTCTCTTTTTTCCTTAAGATATTAATTGTGGTTATTTTAAAGTTCTCTGTTCAGTAATTCCAAAATTTGTGTCATGTTTGAACCTGATTCTGATGCTTCCTTTGTCTTTCTTTTTTAAAAACTTAATTAACTAATTTGTATTAGAGAGGGGAGAGGGGCAGAGAGAGAGAAAGAGAGAGCATTTTAAGCAGGCTCTGCCCCCAGTGAGGACCCTGACTTGGGGATCAGTCTCATAACTCTGAGATTATGACCTGAGCCAAAATTAGGAGTCAGAAGATTAACCATCTGAGCCATGCAGGTCAATTAAATGTCTGCTTTTGGCTCAGGTCATGATCCCATGGTTCTGGGATCAAGTCCCATGTCAGGCTCCTTGCTCAGTGGGGAGTCTGCTTCTACCTCTGCCTGCTCTCCCTCTGCCTGGCACTCCCCCTGCTAGTGCTCTTGCTTTCTCTCTGACAAATAGATTCAAAGAGAGAGAGAGAGAGAAAGCAAGTTGGCATGTCTGGGTGGTTTAATTCGTTAAGTTTCTGCTTCTTGATTTTTGCTCAGGTCGTGATCTCATGAGATCAATGCCCAAGTCAGGCTCCACACTCAGTGCAGAGCCTGCTTGAGATTCTCTCCCTCTCTCTGTGTGCCCCTCCCCCTAATCTCCCTAAAATAAATAAATAAAATCTTTTTTAAAAACTAAAAAAGAAAGACTTTTCTTGCCCTTTGCCATGCTTTTCAGTTTTTTGTTGGAAGCCAGCTAGGATATATTGTGTAATGGAAACTGTGGTAATTAGGCTTTCTAGTTTGAGATTTTGTGTTCTTCAGATTAGAATTTTTTTTTAAGATTTTATTTATTTATTTGACAGAAATCACAAGTAGGCGGAGGGGCAGGCAGAGAGAGAGAGAGCAGGAAGCAGACTCCCTGCTGAGCAGAGAGCCCGATGTGGAGCTCGATCCCAGAACTCTGGGATCATGACCTGAGCTGAAGGCAGAGGCTTTATTTAACCCGCTGAGCCACCCAGGTGCCCCTTCAGATTAGAATTTGCGCTCTCATGTTTATTGTAACTCTCAGTGCCAGAAGCATCATTTTCGTTTAGTGTTCTTGTTTCCCTCCCCACATTTTTTCTTTGTTTTAGTTTTTTGTTTTGTTTTTGCTTTTGTTTGAGTTCCCAAAAAATACTTTAATGGAGTAGTGTCCTGTATCTCTCTCAGTTGTAACTTATGCTGCTATACATTGCTCCTGTTGTGATGATTAAGTGAGGTTGGGGAACAGTGCTCTAATCTTACTATTAAATCCCAGTTTTAACTGGGACTGAGTCCCTAGACTCTTATTTTCAAGATGTTTCTTAGCCTTTTCCCCCTTCCCCTTATGTGAGAAAGGAAGACTGGAGAGGGCTATGATTATATAATTGCTCTTCCCTAGATAGGGTAAGTGTTTGGAAAAGTAGTTGCATTTAGAAGCCTGGCTTCTGTTATGAAGAAAATCCTGGGAATATTTTAAAAATATTTGCTTTTTCCCTACTTAAACCCGCAAAAGTGTGGGGGATCCCTAAGACCGTGCCTCCAGTAGGTTCTAACTCTTAAGGTAGTCCACATTTAGTCTCCCAAGATTTGTCAAAGTGACATTTTAATTATTCCTATCAGTTACTGTCTCCAGTGGCTTCTGCTCTGGGTAAACTGATTTTACCTGTGATTCTGTCTTTACCTCTCTCTCCAGATTACATGGTTGTGGTTTCCTCAGTAACTTCAGCTCTTTGAAGGACCTAAGAAAAGTCCTTTTCTATTTTTAGTTCACCGCTTTTGTCTTGTCTAGCTGGAAGTGATAAACAGTTTTTACAGGTTTTGTATTTTGGGGATGAATCTGGAAGTCCCTTTGCTTTCCCTATTAAAATTACATTGGCAGATATCTTAATTATAAGGTTAATAGTTGTGATGAAGGGTGCCTTTGTCCTTGATTTTGGCAGAAATGTTTCTAGTATGTAAATGTTTAAAAAGTGCTAGCTTTTGTTTCTATGTTTTATATATACATAAAATCAAGTTAAAGGTATATATGTAATTTTTATAAGATTGAGTGCTTTTATCATAACTTTATCAAATACTTTTTTGAGGCATCTGTGGAAATGATAATATAATCTTTTTTTAGATTTATTATTATGATACTATATTATGGGGTACCTAATAATGAAGCACCCTTACATTTTTTGAATAACGCATACTAGGTTTTGATTTTTAATGCTGTAGTTTTTTATTTTCTAGCACTTTTTATAGGATTTTCATAAGAGATTTTTTATATCATTATAACTGAAGTTCATAATTTACTGTATGTTTCTGTTAGTGGTCGTTATCAGGTTTGATATCAGTCTTTATGCTAGCTTCATTAAGACATGCTTTTATCTCTTTACTGTGGTCTTGAATAGGTTATATTGGGTCTGTTCTTTTTCAGTGTTTTGATAGATTTCCTTCTAAAGCCATCTATACTTAATTGTTTTTTGATGGTTGAATTCTGATAGCTTTCTTGCATGGAAATTTCTCTCTTGACTTTCTGTGTCTACTGGGGTCAGTGTTCATAAGTATTTGATCTCAGTTCTACCCTAAGGTTTTGTGACATATTTTATGCATACACATATATATACACAAAATCTGTACATGTGTACACACAAAAAAGGTCAGCTTTTTTCTTTGGTCTTTTATTAAAATAAGTTTGATTTGGCATTTAGGATGGTTGTGCTTTTTTATTGTTTTGTTTTTGTTCTTGTTTTTGTTGTTTTTTTGTTCCCTTCAATTCAGTCTCTTTAATGTATCATTCTTGTTCTGTTTCTTGGTTGTTGTTGTTGTTGTTTTAAGATTTTATTTATTTGAGGAGAGAGGTTGAGCAGGTGGAGGGACACAGGGAAACAGGGGGGGAGAAACAAACTCCTTGCTAAGTGAGGAACCTGGCATGGGGCTAGATCCTAGGACCCTGAGATCAGGACCTGAGCTGAAGTCAGATGCCTAACTACTTAACCAACTGAGCCACCCAGGTGCCTCTAATATAATTTTCTTAAAACTCCTTGAGGAAGTTTAGCTGGGGACCTCCTCTTCTCTCTCTCCCAGCATCTAATTTTAAGTGATGATCTTTTCTATTTTTCTCCCATTTTTGGACAGAGCTATCCTTTCTACTTTGTTAGAGAACATTTTTACATACTGTTATGTCAGTCTTCTCTTCCCGGTTGATTTTAGTTGTATAGTAAAGTGTCTTTAGTTCACATGACCAGTCTATCCTGAAGCTTTTCGAGTTATCTCTTGGATACATCTAGTTGGATCTTTAGTAGGTTTCTTAGGAAGGATTCAAGGAACTTTTTTACATGTTAGCTAATCTGTGCCTTTAAACTTAAAGGACAGTTCTAGTTATAACACACATTTGTGCTTTGATATCTTAAAATTTTTGTTTCATTTTATCTGAGTATAAAACAGCTGTTGTGAAGTTTCTTGACAGTATAATTTTATTCTGCACGAGCGCACCAGCAGAGGGAGGAGCAGAGGGAGAGGGAGAAGCAGACTCCCTGCTGAGTGGGGAGCCTGGGTGTTGGCCTCCATCCCAGGACCCTGAGATCATGCAGGACCCAAGCTGAAGTCAGATGCTTACCCAACTGAGTCATCCAGGTGCCCCAGTACTACAGTCTTCTTTTTCTTTTAAGTAACTTGGTCTTTTTACCTGGATGTGTAAATAACTTAAGAAAAAAAATTTTTAAGTCTAATAATTTGTATTAGAAATATACTGGGTTGAATTTCCCTAATATAGCGCTTTCTTTCAGTGTGTAGATTCAGGTCTTATTTTAGGAAGATTTGCTTGCAGCACAGTTTGAAATACCTGTCTGGTTCCAATTATATACTTATTGAATCACCTGCTTACTGTTGCTTCCTTTTGTATCTGGTTCATTATGTTTACTCACTTTCTAATCTGTTTTTTCTTTATTAGGCTTTTTTTTTTTTTTTTTAAGCGGGGAGGGGGGAGGGAGTCTATTTTATTGTGTGGGTGTATTTTTAAGACTTTATTTATTTATTTGAGAGGGAGGGAGAGAAAGTGCTGGCCTGAGCTGTGGGAGATCTGGGAAGGGACAGAGGAGGAGGGAGAGTGACAAGGACACTCAGTGATGAGCTCAGAACCCTACGCACCCACCCAGGGCTCAGTCTCACAACCCTGAGATCATGACTGGAGCCAAAATCAAGAGTTGGCTGCTCAACTGACTGTGCCCACCCAGGTGCCCTATTGGGAATTTTTTGATTACTGATTCAATTTCATTGCTGATAATTTGTTCATGAGATTATACATTTGTAGGAATTTATCTATTTCTTCTGGGTTGTCCAGTTTGTTGGCATATAATTTTCATAACGTTCTCTTACAGTCCTTTGTATTTCTCATGTGTCAGTTATTTTTCCTCTTTTATTTCTGATTTTATTTGTGTCCTCTTTTTGTCTGATGAGTCTGGCTAAAGGTTTATAAATTTTGTTGACTTTTTCAAAGAACCAGCTCCTAGTTTCATTGACCTTTTTTATTGTTGTTTTTTCTTTTGGTTTGTTTTGTTTGTTCCTCCTCTAATCTTTATCATTTCTTTCTTCTGATTTTGGGTTTTCATTGGAAAGTCATAATAGTGCTTCCTATTTTCTAGTCATAATATTTCTGAGCTGTTGTAATTTTGACTTATTGTTCCTTATTAAACTTCAACTATTTTTAAAATTTCTGTTAGGTTATGTTGAAATAATAGTCATGTTTATCTTTTTTGTGGTTACATTTTTCTCACATTTTTATTATCTGTTAGAGCATTATTTGTTTCGCATTTGATATTTTTCCTAAAATATATTATTGTAGGCTTTCATTTTAATTCCTAGTGTTTAAACAGGTTTGGTTTTCCGGTAGTTTTAGAAGGAAGAACTTCTATAGGCAGAAGGGATGTGGTTTTTGAGCTTTGTGAACTATTTAAAGAAATTTGGGCTTTGGAGCTTTTTGGCTTTATAACTGTGTTTTCCAAGAGCCTGGAAACTATGAATTCTTGAAGAGTCACCTTTAAATGTATGTTGCTGTTGTACTTTTGAGGTCTATGTGACTTAGATCTCTGCCCACGAAGGATCTGAATCTTCTCTCTCCTGGGGTTGACAATTTTTATGCTTTGCTTAATTAGTTCTCTCTTCTCTGTAGTTTCATTTCAGAATTGGTCTCTGTTCTTCTAGAAGTGAGAGAATGTTTGTGGGATAGTTCTGAAATCCTCTTATAATCTAGAATCACCATTTTTTTTTTTTTATGTTTTTCAGCCCCTTAAAGATTTTCTGCCCTTTTTTTTTTTTTTTTTTTTTTTTGCATTTACCTCATCTTGGAGCCTATGAGAACATTATCTGACTTCATCCAGTTCTCAGATTTCCTTGGTCAGATTATTTTCTCTTGCTAGAATTTTAAACTCATTGGTTCCTCTTTTTTTTTTTTGAAAAATTTTCTTATTTATTTTTGAGAGGGAGAAGAGAGGGCGAGAGGGAGCAAGTGCACATGAGGTGGGTAGACCTTTAAATTAGAATAGTTAGGGCGCCTGGGTGGCTCAGTGGGTTGGGCCGCTGCCTTCGGCCCAGGTCATGATCTCAGGGTCCTGGGATCGAGTCCCGCATCGGGCTCTCTGCTCGGCGGGGAGCCTGCTTCCCTCTCTCTCTCTGCCTGCCTCTCTGCCTACTTGTGATTTCTGTCAAATAAATAAAATCTTTTAAAAATAAATAAATAAATAAATAAATTAGAATAGTTAGCACTTTTTCAGAGTTGTTTTTTTTTTTAACCACCCCAAGTAAAAGAACTCCCCTGCTCTATGTCAGTTCCTTGTTTGTTTTTTTAATAATGCTTTTTATAGTTTATAATCATCTTGTTTACAACTCTGTTTATTTTCAGGTGCTTCTTATTTGAACATTAGCATCACAATTGGGGATCCTGTCTTATCTTATATCACTGTATTCCTAGCATATGTTTGGCATATAGAACTCAGTAAATGTTTGTTGAATTAAGTAACTTCAGTTTATAGCAGGCCCCCTCTCTACTAAGGTTCTGTGTGAAAACTGGGAAGTATTTGGGAAGGGGTCAAAACCTCTACCTATGTACAGGTATAAGTGGTTTTTGGAGAAGCTATAATTTTTATTGTATGCTCTTTAGCTCTATAGCTGTGGATATTCAAAATTGATTTTAGTTGATTCCTATTTTTGCATTTGAATTACTTTTTTATTGAATAATTTTTCGTCTCTTAAGTTTTATGCTACCTCCATTTATTGTTTATTAAAAAATAGAACTTAATGTTTTTGGCCCCAGGTACCCATTCTTATACCATTATGGTGGTACCCCAGCAGTGTTCACACATAATGGAAGCTCTGTTACAATCAGTGGGTTGTGTGTTGTTACTGACTGGTATGTAGGAAGAGGATTGAATAAAGGATATAAAAGGCTTTTCTTAGGATTGGAGAGTGTTAGCATGGTCTCATGAGTGGTTGTTTCTAGAATTGTGCAATGCATCTGCTCTGATTAGAGCCAGAAGAAACTTGAGACCAAGGAATTTAACCTTTCCCTTTGCACTGAAGATGAAGGAATTAAAACCCCAAGAGATTATGTGACAAGTTTAACCCAACCAGTTAGTGGCCAACCTCCATATTCTTGTGATTCCTAGTCAAAGTTTTAATCTTCTAGCTCCATTTTATCACGTCATTTAACAAAAGGGGGCACAGGTTTTAGTATGGTGTTTTTTTAACTACAAAAAGGAAAATATTCCAGAGTTGAATTCCTAAATACTCTGCTTGACTGACCTTTTCACATCAAAATTAGAGGTAGCTTTTGAGTATCTAAAACTCAATTTAAATTCGACTGGACTTTCTGATAAGTATCCTGAGCATCCATTAGCAGAAAAAAAATGTTAAATGTTCCATTTTTTTGCCCAAGTGCTGCTTTTTATATTTATTTAAAAGCAATGATTTAAAAGGTATTGCCAAGTAGGCTTAGGGTTTGAGCATATTTAATCAAAAAAAGATTTTTAATTTGCTTACTTGAACTCAAAATGTCTGGTAAATTATCTTCTCATGATGAATTTTAATAGATTGTTTCTGATGTTATTTGGCAGTATATATTTAGTACATTTAAAAATAGGCAAAATAGAGACATAACTTGGAAAAGCTAACATTGTATTTCATATTTCATTTGTCCATGTGTTTCACTGTAAATTTCTATAGTCCTAAGTGAAGAATTCAGCTACAGCTTTGTCTTTGTATTCTGTGTCTAAGAAACTTAATGTGGTTCATTTTTATTGTCTTTTGTTTTCATCCTGCATTGGTAGGAATGAAAATGTGTATTTTAAAATTAAAATGCACATTTTAGAAAAACTGGTCAAAATGGGAAATCATTTTAGTCCTCAACCCATCTTCCTTAACAGCTCCTCTTGACCAGTTCTCAGTTATTATTTGCATTTTATATTTTAAATATATTTTAGAATGGCAGGTACCTTCCCTTAGTAGATTAATTTTATTATTTGAGTCATATAGTTTCTATACTGAATTGGGTTTTCTGTAACTTTTTTTCTTTGCTTGTCATTTATTTTTTTGGACAATAGTCAAAATGTGAAAACTGGTCATTAAATATCTAGAAGGGTGTTGGGTCATGCATTTCTTTGGTTGGCAGAAACAGAGCCTCCTGGCAACTGGAACTTAAGCCATGTTTTTGCTACCTGGAGTCATTTCTTTTTTATGTCTGCTACGTTCTTATCTTACTACTAACTAGGTTATTTTCTCTCTTCTCCCTCTCATTTTTACTCTGTATATCTTTTTGCTGCTTCAGTGGTTCTGTTTACCTATACTTTTTTTTTTTGTCTTACACTTTTCTTACTGGCCCATCGCGATTTCCTATCATTGGTCACTAGCCAGTCTAGATTAGCTGTCTTTTAGATAGTTGTTAGGGAAAGTCACAGGTGTAAAACATCACTATCTTTTCAGCAGAGCTGTAGATGGGATAGTTCCCCTTTTAGAAACCAGAGATAGAGAACTGGTATTGTGCCTGACATGTGTACTGTGAGAGATTAATGTCTCTTGCTTAGTCCTGAGAATTCGAAGAAGGAAGACTATTATTATATCAGTAGTGGTGATGGGTTTTATAAGGTCTTTGGAAAGTACACCAGGAAAGATAGTGAAAAAGAACATGTTTTATAGAATGCGTCCATAGTGGCTCTGTTATTGTAGGTGAAGGGCTCTTATTAATTAATAGTCACTGCCCTGAACTAGTTTCTCATCTGCCTTAAAGGAACATCTGGGAGGGAGAATTAGAAACAATCTACAATCAGCTTAAAGCTTTGGGAGATGATCTCTTTCTTAAAAAATTTTAAGAGCCAGGAGCACCTGGGTGGTTCAGTTGGTTAAGCCTCTGCCTTCAGCTCAGGTCATGATCTCAGGGTCCTGGGATCGAGCTCCACAGTAGGCTCTCTGCTCATCGGGGAGCCTGCTTCCCCCTCTCTCTCTGCCTGCCTCTCTGCCTACTTGTGATCACTTTCTCTCTGTCAAATAAATAAATAAAATCTTAAAAAAAATTTTTTTAAGAGCCAATAAGCTCTTACTGTTTGCTTCTGCATCTCCTTTGTCTCTAAAAAGAAAGAAAAGTTGAGCCTTATTTTGATCATCTGATCTTTTTTTTTTTTTAATATTTTATTTATTTATTTGACAGACAGAGATCATAAGTAGGCAGAGAGGCAGGCAGAGAGAGAGAGAGGAGGAAGCAGGCTTCCCGCTGAGCAGAGAGCCCGATGCGGGGCTCGATCCCAGGACCCTGGGATCATGACCTGAGTCGAAGGCAGAGGCTTTAACCCTCTGAGCCACCCAGGCGCCCCTGATCATCTGATCTTAATGTAGTCAGTTTGCCACAAATAAGGAATGTTTGTCACCATCTCAACTGTAATATTTTTATGATAATTATTTTTACTGTTTATATAAATAATTTTATTACAAAAATCTGAACAATATGACAAATAGAAAATTAGTAAAATCCCTGAAAAAACTTATGCTTCATCTTAGGGTTATTCTATTTGTGCTTGCTTTATATTATTTGATATGAATTGGATCATACTACATATAGATATATAAATAATAGGTCTTTTAAATAACAATAGAATCGTACGTGCTTCTTTGTATGTTACAGAAATAACTTGCAGAAATTTCTCCAAGTTAGCTGACATAGACCTGAAATATTCTTTAATAGCAGTATGGTGTTCCATGGTTTATATGTTCTATAATTTATTTAATCTTTTCTCTAGCACTATAAAAAATGCATTAAACAGACTTATATGTACTAGTCTTTCTATGTATTTCCTTATGTAGTGATGATTTCATTTTTTTAAAAAGATATTTATAAATATCTTTAAAAATACATAAAAATAAATAAAAATATTTATTCATTTGACAGAGAGAGATCACAAGTAGGCAGAGAGGCAGGCAGAGAGAAAGGAAGAGAAGCAGGCTCCCTGCTGAGCAGAGAGCCCGACATGGGGCTCGATCCCAGGACCCTGAGATCATGACCTAAGCCTAAGGCAGAAGCTTTAACTCACTGAGCCACCCAGGCGCCCCTGATGATTTCATTTTTATGGGATGAATTCTGACATGAGAGTGCTAAACAAAAGGATATGTACATTGAAAGTTTGTGGGGTTTTTAAAATTTTTCATTTTTTTTTAAAGATTTCATTTATTTATTAGACAGAGATCACAAGGAGGCAGAGAGGCAGGTGGGGGGGGGGCAGGAAGCAGGCTCCCCACTGAGCAGAGAGCCCGATGTGGGGCTCCATCCCAGGACCCTGGGATCATGACCTGAGCTGAAGGCAGAGGCTTTAACCCATTGAGCCACCCAGGCACCCCGAAAGTTTGTGGGTTTTTAGAAGGTTTTTTTTTCCCCCTAAGAGAGAGAGAAAGAGAGCGGGGGAACGGGCTAAGGGAGAGGGAGAATGAGATCCCAAGCCAACTCCCCATCAGGCATGGAGCTCATTTAGGGTTCAGTCTCACAACCTCAAGACCATGACCTGAGCCAAAACTAGGAGTTGGACACCCAACCAACTGAGCCACCCAGGCGCCCCTGTACATTGAAAGTCTAATAGATGCTGCACATTGACTTTCCATGTCCATCTTTTCTACCTGATTTCCTGATTGTAGGGATCTAATTTAACCAATTTGATGGGTGAAAATCTTACTCTCAATTTTTTTCCCTGCAAAAAAATACAGGGATTTAGAGAAATTTTTGTAACTGTTTACTGGCTATCTTAATGATTTCAGTAACATGCATTCTGCTAATTTTTCATTGTATTTGTCTTATTTTCAATGTGAAACAATAGTTGTAAGCATTTTTTTTCTATTGTTTCTGGTTTTTCTTTAAGGTATTTCACATAATTCAAAAATTTTTTATAATCTAATAGCTATCTTTTACATCTTCTGTATTTCTTGGCAAAAAGATCTTTCCAGCACTTTTGGTTGTCTGTATTAGCCCCTAAATACTTTTCCTAATATTTTTATATATGTATGTATATTTAAATTATTAACTGGGATTAATTTCTTTTTTTTTTATTTTTAAAATTTTATGTATTTATTTATTTGAGAGAGAGAGAGACCACAAGTAGGCAGAGAGGCAGGCAGGGTTGGTGGGGGGCAGGCTCCCTGCCAAGCAGAGAGCCCGAATCGGGGCTCAATCCCAGGAGCCTGGGCCAAAGGCAGAGGCTTAACCCACTGAGCCCCCAAGCGCCCCAGCTGGGATTCATTTCAGAGTTAACTTGTTTTCTCCTAACAGATAATTCAGTTGTATAAACATCATTTAACTAATAACTATTATTTCCCACTGAAATAAAATATCCCCTTAATCAAATAGTAAGTTCTAGTCTATACTGGGCTCAATTTCTAGGTTTTGTTTTTTTTTTTTTCCCCTCTGAGCTAGGTCTGTACCTATGCCATTCCCTACTGTTTTTAATTATAAGGACTTGAAGGGTTTATAAAAATCGATAACGTGATTTTTCTCGCTCTTCTTTTTTATGTTTTCTTGGCTTTTTTGGTGCATTTATTCTCCTATACAAACTATTGTATATTGTGTACTCTTTGGGTAAAACTTGCCATACCTCAGATAGTGTGTAGGCTGGAGGTCTTTTTCTATGTTGTTGGTTCTCGTGGGTTACCAGGAGATCCACTCAGTATCTGGATATCCTCAGCTAAGAGGGCAAGTACAGTCTCAGCTTCAGTGGTAAAGGGAACCAAGTCTACCAGGTTAGCTCTTTCTAAAGCTCTTGTAGGCCAAGGAGACTTGCAGATTGTCCCAGAAATGTTCATGCAGTTGATACCTTTGTTTATGGGAGAGAACTGTTCGTGGATCTCTTGGTTTTCCTATGGCCAAGCTTTTGTCATGGTTCTAAAACTTCTGATTCTGGTGTCTTTCACCTGCTGAGCTCAGGAGAGGTACCTAATAGTTGACCTAGTGTTGGGACTGGAGGTTATCAGGAATATCTTCAAGCATCCATCTATCCAGATCCCCTCAGGCTAACCTCACTTTTTTTCTGGTTTGTATTTTAGTTCTCATTTGTTTATTTAAAAAATACTTTTTTAAAGTAATCTCTCTAATCAACATAGGGCTTAAACTCACAACCCCAAGATCAAGTTGCACACCCTACCGACTGAGCCAGCCAGGTGCCCAGTTTCTCATTTATTTTTATTTAAATTTAATATAAGCTTTAAGTTACAGGTAATAAGCATAAGTAATATATCTTATGCTTTGATGTATCTACTTTAATTTTTTTCTTTGTAGTGCTACCTATTTGTTTATATCATTATCAAATATTTATTAAGCATTTTGTTTGTAGCAGCATTTAGCCTTGGAGATAGGCATATGAGAATGAATACCCCCCAGTCCCTATTTTCTCAGAAACATTTTACATGGTCTTTCACTTCTTTCCTTAAAGTATTTTCACTTGGCATACTTACTTCCTGGGTTTCTGTTTTCTTCATCTTTGTCCCTTTTTAGTCTCCTTTTCTCGACTTTTCTTATATAGACCCCCAAAATGATTGACACCCCCACTCTCTTCCCCCCTCCCCCCGAGAGCTTACTGAGACCGTTGGCTTTTCTAGCTCCATTTCATTCCTTAGGTCATCCCAATCAGTGTCATGGCTTTTTAAATATTTTAGCTATGTTGTACTGGTATCCCTAAAGATACATGTATTTTTTGGTACTGGCATTTCCCCTGAATTTTAGCTTCAGATACCCAACTGTTAAATCTCCAAAAGGCTGTTTAATAAGCATGTCAAAATTCACAAGACCACAACATATTGCAACTGTTTGCCCCCTTGACTTTGCATGTAGTGGTCCATCTGCTCACTTTTCACATTATGACTGGTTAGCTCCCTCATGTCATTTGTTAACATGAATGATTTTTTTTTTAAAGATTTTATTTATTTATTTGACAGAGAGAAATCACAAGTAGACGGAGAGGCAGGCAGAGAGAGAGAGGGAAGCAGGCTCCCTGCTGAGCAGAGAGCCCGATGCGGGACTTGATCCCAGGACCCCGAGATCATGACCTGAGCCGAAGGCAGCGGCTTAACCCACTGAGCCACCCAGGCGCCCAACATGAATTTTTGTGGTCCCACTGTATCATAGTTTAAATTTGTGAGATTTTCTTTCATGCTTTATAACATTCATGTCAAAGTGATTTTTAAAAAATCCTAGCTTTTTAGCTTTAGCTTTTAATTATGGTATTTTCATGTAGGGTTGTCTTCATTTTGTGTTTTGTAATTTTTTTTTTAAGATTTTATTCATTTATTTGACAGAGAGAGATCACAAGTGGGCAGAGAGAGAGAGGAGGAAGCAGGCTCCCCGCCAAGCATAGTGTCCGATGTGGGACTCAATCCCAGGACCCTGAGATCATGACCTGAGCCAAAGGCATAGGCTTAACTCACTGAGCCACCCAGGCGCCCTGTAATTCATTCATTTTTTTTTTTTAAAGATTTTATTTATTTATTTGAGAGAGGGACAGTGAGAGAGAGCATGAGAGGGGAGAAGGTCAAAGGGAGAAGCAGACTCCCAATGGAGCTGGGAGCCGCATGTGGGACTCGATCCCGACCAGGATCATGACCTGAGCAGAAGGCAGTTGCTTAACCAACTGAGCCACCCAGGTGCCCTTATTTATTTATTTGACAGAGATCACAAGTAGGCAGAGAGGCAGATAGAGAGAGAGGAAGGGAAGCAGGCTCCCTGCTGAGCAGAGAGCCCAGTGCGGGGCTGGATCCCTGGAGGCTGGGATCAGGACCTGAGCCCAAGGCAGAGGCTTTAAACCCACTGAGCCACCCAGGCGCCTCCCCTGTAATTCATTCTTAAAACACTTCTTTGAGGCGCCTGGGTGGCTCAGTTGGTCGAGCGCCCAGCTTTTGTTTTCAGCTCATGTCATGATCTCAGGATTGTGAGATTGAGCCCTGTGTTGAGTTCTGTTGCTCAGCACGGAGTCTACTTGAGATTTTCTCTCCCTCTCCCCCTTCCCCTGCTATATAAATAAATAAATAAATAAATAAAGTCTTTGCGAAATCCGCCTTTTCTACTGATTATGAAAATATGTGTTAATTTTAGAAAGCTAGAAATGTACAAAAGGGCAAAAAAGTATCTCATTGAAAGTGGCATTGACAATTTAGTATATGCTCTTTGTCTTTCTCTCCATGCATGAATATTATTACTTACAACAATGATTCAACGTATATATACTCAACTACTTTTTTCTCTTCAGTTACTGTGTAGTGAACAATTTTCAGTTACATTTAAAGTTAGATTATAGAACATGAGTACAGGGTATTCTGTAACACAAGTATCTAATAATTTGTCTAATTAATTCCTGATTGTGACAGAATTTGGTTGCTTGCAATTTGTTACTATAAACTGTGCTGTGATGAATGTGGATGATTTACATACCCTGGATTATTTTTTAGGTTAAGTTCCAAGAAGTGGAAATAATTCTCAGGCTGTATAGTGTAGTAATTAAGAGCATTGGCTTTGGAGTCCTACTGCCTCAGAGTAAAATCCTCACTTCTAAAGTGTATGTGTATATTTAGGCAAGTTAATTTCTCTCTCTCATTTCTTAATCTGTACATTGAAGATAATAATAGTTTAGCACTTCTTAGGTGTATGTATATTTAGGCAAATGAATTTATCTCTCTCATTTCTTAATCTGTGCTCCAGGCTTATCTTTTAAATTACCTGCTCCAGTCCTAGAACCAGCGATTTCCCCTAGAATCCCTGTTTTCTTTTCTTAGGGGATGCTGGGTAGAAACCAAGACCTGGGTGCTGGGTATGTTCACTGCTGCTGGGGTGTCACCACTTCTAGTCCCACTTAGTAAACAGAACTAACAAATACTATTTGTGTGTTGTTTGTGCATGCATGCACATACATATCTGTAATTATTTTCATATCTTTTTATCTGTGTCCATATTAAACTAAACATTAGTTCAAGTGATGTCCAGTCCACAGGGCTCATTCTAACCTTACTCTCTTTGCTTTTCTATAACTTTCCACATTGAAGTGAGAAGCTTAATTCCACTATCTGCCATCTATTTATTTGTTAAACCCCAGTATACATGTGAACTTATTGAGAATTAACCAGTATCTCTGTGAAAAGCAACTTTACCAAATACAGTACAGTTTTTATATGTGGTTCCATTTTTCTTTAGCCTTATGGTTTCTGGTGAAAGCACCATCTTCCAAAGTTACTTATATCACTTCCTTTTTTCACCCACAGTTCTGCTTTTGACCTTGTGCTTTAAAGACTTCTTAATCTAGGGGCTCCTGGGTGACAGAGTCTGTTAAGCATCTGACTCTTGGTTTAGGCTTAGGTCATGATCTCTTAGTGTTGTGAGATTAAGCCCTGTTTCAGGCTCCATGCTCAGTGTGGAGTCTGCTAAAGTTTCACTCTCTCTCTCTCTCTCTCTCTGTCCTTGCTCTCACCCACGCTCTTTCTTTCTCTCAAATAAATAAATCTTTTTTTTAAAAAAAAAAAAGCTTCTTAATCCAAAGATTGATTGTATGCATATACATATACATACATGATGTTGCATATAATACATAATATAACATACCTATATGTAGTATATAACAGTATCATTGTGTGCAATATAATAATATATCTAATAAGTATAAGTGGAATTTATTTATTCTTAGGTATTTTATTTTATTTTCTTACCTTAAATTTCTAAACACACCTGTTCACTTTGGCACTTGGGTATTAAGTAGAAGTATATTTTTTCTTGCTTTTCTCCATTGTTTGAAATGCTGCCTTTATCATATTTTTTAGATCTTAGATATAATAGAATTTTTCTGTTTCTTATTCTGTTTAATTGTCTCTTTTTGTTCAAGTTCCAGACATTATATAACTTTATGAAATTTCAACATCTGGTAGATTATTCCTCTTTTTGCATATTCATATTCACTTATAATTTTACTTATTTGTATAATTTTCTTTTCTTTATTTCAGGAACATTTTAGTGGATAAACCAAATGACCAATCTTCAAGGTGGTCTTCAGAGAGCAACTATCCTCCCCAGGTAAGAAGGTAGCTCCTGATACTATTGAGAATAGGCATTTAATTGACATCAGTTATGTGGAATTCATTAATAACTTATTCAGTCTTTGAAATTATGAGATAGATTATTATTTCCTCTTTTTTTTGTTTGTTTAAGTGTTGGAAGAGTTTTTATTTCGTAGTCAAATGCAGTGTGGAATTTGATGAAATGCAGACTTTTTACTTCTGTCTGCTGGAATATTTCTTTATTTTTATTTTTTTTTTAAAGATTTTATTTATTTATTTGACAGAGAGAGATTACAAGTAGGCAGAGAGGCAGGCAGAGAGAGAGAGGAGGAAGCAGGCTCCCTGCTGAGCAGAAAGCCCGATGTGGGCTCGATCCTAGGACCCTGAGATCATGACCTGAGCCAAAGGCAATGGCTTAACCCACTGAGCCACCCAGGCGCCCACATTTCTTTATTTTTAAAGATTTTATTTATTTTAGAGAGAGAGGGCTCATGAGCAGAGGGAGAGAGAGAGAGAGAGAATTTCAAGCAGATTCTGTGCTAAACACAAAGTGCCTTGCAGGGCTCAGTTTCACAATCCTGAGATCCTGACCTGAGATGATTAAAGAACTGGGTGCTTAACTGACTGAACCACCCAGGTTCCCCTTTCTGCTGGAGCTTTAAAATGTAATATGTATTTTTTCCACATTACTAATGATGCAAAATTAAGTTTCTTGATACCTTTTGAGGAAAATGTTAATGGAAAGAACTGGTTATGGTGCCATTGCTGTTTTGAGCAGTAACTGATCTGAGTGCCAGTATGAGCAGAGGTAATGACTTCTATTGTATTTAGACTCCAGTCATTTTGTAAATGTTTAAGGAAATGTTAGTAAGTTGAACTTTGACTCAGTAACTCAATGACTGCCTTTTAGGGAAAATAAACTTGATATAGTTTGCTATTTTACTAAAGTGGTATATTTAGGTGATGTCAAGACCATGAACTAAGTAACTTTCCTTGACAAGTAGTGTCTGAGGTCATTTCAATTTAAAAATAGTCATTCTTTCAGTTATATACTTTAAGCATTGAAACTTATTATGTCCATCTCCTTGAGGAAATGAGTGCTCTGATAGGTAAAGCAGATGGGTAAGTAAAACCTACTTTTTTATTCTAGTGTAATTTTTGGAAGCCTAACCTCTATACTTATTTTTCCTTTTACATATATAAATGCATATATAAATATGTATATATGCATACCTTCTTTGGATCACGTGGTATTTAAATGTTCTATTGCAGGGGCACCTGGGTGGCTCAGTCAGTTAAGTGTCTGACTCTTGGTTTTGGTTCAGGTCAGGATCTTAGTCAGGATCTTGAGATCAAGCCCTGAGTCTGGCTCTGTGCTCAGCAGGGAGTCTGCCTCTCTCTCTCTCTCTCTCTCTCTCTTCCCTTCTGCTTCTCCCACAGCACATGTGCGTGTGTACACGTGCTTGCTCACTCTCTCTCAAATAAATAAAGAAAATCTTTATAAACAAGTAAATGTTCTAGTGTAAAGTATACATCCAGAGAATATATATTCATGCTTTTTATGTATGTATAAGGAATAATATCTATTTATTCATTAACTTTCTTTAGAAATATAAGACATCCATGACCTTTTGAAACCTCTTGTGAGCGCCATCTTATATTTGTCCTCTGACTCCTCCCCAGTAACTATAATTTCATGCTTTGTTAAGCATTTTCTTACTGTATTATATATGTATGTTTATACATGTGTTGTGATTTAGGTTTTATTTAAGATTTAAGCTTTGACTTTATGTAAACCTAAATTGAATCACTCATTTTAAATCTTGATGTGCTTTTTTTTTGCTTTACATATAATTATACTTTCTTAATTTTTACTACTGTATAGTATTCCAGTATATTAGCATGCCAAAATGTGTTTAACCATTTTGTAGTTGATAGGCTTTTCAGTTTTTTATTGTTTTTTGCCATTATGACTAGGCTGCTATGAACAATTCTGTATGTTGTTGTCTCCTGGTACACATGTACAAGATTTTCTTTAGGATATATGCCTTGGAGCACAGTTGTTGGATCATAGGATATATGTATGTTCAGATAATGCAAAACTTTTTTACAAAATGGCTATATGATTTACTCTCACTGACAGCTTATGAAAGTTACTGTGCATTGCATTCTCCCCTTCACTTCTATGGCTCATTTTTAGGTTTTACCAGTCTGTTAGATCTTTGCTTATAACTCACTATGCTTTTTATTTGCATCTTCCTGTTTATATTCAAGCCTTTTTGCATGTGATGGTGGGCTTACATTGTGTTTGTTGTTGGTGCATGACCCCCACCCACTGTGCCCTGAGGTTGAATGCATTGTGTTTTTAATCATGCTTTTCTTACTCACATTTTCATTTTACTTAAATTGAGCCCTCAAATTGGTGTGTGTTTGTTTTTACTCAGTTGTTTTTATGTTTTACCAAAGAATTATATATAGCTTTTTTATTATTAGTGAAACTGTGGTAACCTCTTTACTGTGACGTTATCTTTATTTGTTGTGGAACAGTATTTTGAAGGCAGTAGTATTTAATGTGTTTTTACTTATTTATTTGCTTATTCATTCAAAACTTACTTAGTAAGCACCCACGAGGTACCAAACGTTGTAGCAGTGAACTATTGTCTTTCCTCTTAATGAGCCAAGAAATACCTTAAACCAATTAATATTCAGTGTGGTAAGTGCAAGAGTAGAAGTTACTTGAAGTTTTTATGATTTAAAAGAGACTAAGTTTCATGGAATTAAGTAACATGAATCTGTTTTTCTTCACTGTAATTGTAAGTCATATGTAACTGGAGTTCCGTGTAGCCAGTCTCAAAGAACAGCAGTCTTGCTAGAAAAATATAAGAGTAATTTCAGTTTTTACTTAGTTTTGTGAGAAACTGCCATATGAGATGGAATGGGTATAGTTTTAATATGTAGATATGTAGCAAGTACTCTTGTTCTCCTAGTGAATGTGAGCTAGGTCTATAATACTAATTCCAGCCCTCCTTCTTTCTTTTTTTCCGAAACATATTCTGAAAATTACTAAAAGGGCTGAATTTTTAAAAGATGCCGACAAAAAGTTTATGAAAGCTAGACCTGAAATTGATTCATTCTCAGCATAATTATAAAACAGAATGAATCCCTACCTCTGGGGTTACTGTGGGAAGAGTTGCATTGGCAAATTACTAAAGGAGAAAAGGAAGAAAACCATCCTTGAGAGGTTTCAGCCGTGTATTGTTGCTTGTTTATATTTGGTGATCAGATTCTTAGTACTTGGCTATTCAGGAGACCTTACTGTGTGATTTTAGTTTTGGGTTGTTCTGGATGTATGGCACTCTTTTAAGCTTCTCAATAGAAGCAGGTGCAGATCCTCTCTGGAGATAGTTACCTTTTCCTGAGGCTTCAGGTAGTCTCCATAAATCATTACTCACAAACACAAAGATAACCAAATGTACAAGGAAACAAGGTACCTTTAGTAAGAAGTAGGAAGGAAGTATAGCAGAAACCTGCAAAAATGTTAGGTATAGGAATTAAAAGTACTAAAAAATACCAGAATTAAGAATTAACATAACTGTATTTAAAGAAATAAAAGATTGGGGCACCTGGGTGGCTCAGTGGGTTATTAGGCCTTTGCCTTTGGCTCAGGTCATGGTCTCAGGGTCCTGGGATGGAGCCACACATCGGGCTCTCTGCTCAGCAGGGAGCCTGCTTCCCCTTCTCTCTGCCTGCCTTTGCCTGTTCTCTGTCAAATAAATAAATAAAATCTTTAAAAAAAAAAAAAAAAGAACTGACTGGAATGTTAATCATATCTGTCATAATTCCTTCATTGCAGTCCCTGGATTAGTGTTTGACTGACTGTCTGAGAGAAGGTTTGGTACACAAGGGACCAGAAATTATGCCTGCAGTACCTTCTCACCTTTTTGTCTGTAACTTTCATTCATTCAGTTCATTATGTACAAATTTAATGGCTGCTGTATCTCGGACTCTCTTGTAGGTATTTGACTAAGGAAAATCAGTGAGATATAAGTAGGACACAATCATATTTCTGGCCTCATAGAGCTTATTTTTTGAGGAGAGAGACAATACGCAAAGTAAATAATGTGTTAAGAGGTGAAAAGTGCTATTGCAGTAATCCTGGCAATAATCCTGAAGCTTTTGACTAGGTGGTGGTTGCCCAGGTGAGGAAAGCTGACTGTGAAGGCACTTTGAAGAACGTGAGATCATATTATACATTTTTAAGCCTTTTGCTAATACATAAGCAAATACAAAAGATGAATGTTGCCTCTCTTTTCTCTTCTGACTGGGTATTTGACAAGGAAGAAAAGGTAGGAGAGTTTTGCTTTTATATTTTCTCTTAACGTTTCATATGCCTTCTGTCTCTGTCACATACTGTTGTAAATCGTCTGCCATGGACTCTATGGAAACTAGGGTCAGAGAGTTCACCTCTTAGAATTGTGTTTCTTCATTCGTAAAAATAAGGCTTTAAGGTTATCGTGTACTCTTTAAGTGTTTTATTTCGGGATTTCTAAATTTTGTATTATGTGGAAGTTTTTTTCTGAAGGTGCTGGGTAAATGGAAATATTACTCTATTACTAATTAACATCAAATCTTTTTTTTTTTTGATAGTAGAAATACTTGTTTTGTATCTATCATAGAGTCATAGGACTCCTTTCATTCTACTTTGTGTTGTGGTTCGTTGTTAGTGTGTGTTTTCCTCATTAGAGTGTAAGATCCTTGAAAAAGTAGCATTCTGGGGGCGCCTGGGTGGCTCAGTGGGTTAAGCCATTGCCTTCGGCTCGGGTCATGATCTCAGGGTCCTGGGATCGAGTCCCGCATCGGGCTCTCTGCTCAGCAGGGAGCCTGCTTCCCTCTCTCTCTCGCTCTGCTTGCCTCTCTGCCTACTTGTGATCTCTCTCTGTTAATTAAATAAATAAAATCTTTAAAAAAAAAAAGTAGCATTCTGTTTTACTAATTTCTGTATTTCCCTTTCAGTGGTGTCATGACAAAGCTGGGAATTTTGTGTTTGCTATGATTAAAAAAAAAAAAAAGAAAAAGAAGTATTATGTAGAAAATCAGTGTGGTTAGGAATTAGATTCGAGTCTGATTTAGATGTTTGAATTGTTATGCAGTGTCCTAGCAGGCAGGCACACATATCACATTAGTAAGTAATTATATTTATCTAGGAATGAAATACAAGTATTTTTCTTTTAATTTATGTCTATTGTTTTTTCCAAATAGCTACTAAGTTGCCAGTACATAAATACTTACTAAGGGTTTTAGACCTAACTACTTAATAAATGGAACTGTTAATATTTATTTTGGCCTTGGATGCTTTATTATCTGTTGATGTGTAATAAATTACCCCAAACTTAGCAGTAAAAAACAAACATTTAGTATTTCATTCTGTTACTGAGGGTCAGGGATCTGACAGTGGCTTAGCCGGGTGGTTCTAGCTCAGGGTGTCCTTAAGGTCGCAGTCAAGGTGTTGGCCAGACTGCAGTTATCTCAAGGCTTGCCTGGGAGGCATTCACTTTCCTGGTTCTCCAGCTTGTAGATTGCATATGGTGGGGTTTCTCAGCCTCCATAATTATGTGAGCCAGTTTCCACAATAAATCTCTTATATATCTTTCTATATATCCTATTTCTGTTCTGTTTCTCTGGAGTATTCTAATATACCAACTGTCTCCCACTTCCATGGTTTCCCAACTTTTACTTTCCTGCTGCTTCTGGTGTGTCTACTCTGCTAGTGCACTTAGCCCCATACTAAAAGCTTTGGAGCAAGGACCTGCTTCACAGCGTTTTGGCTCCCCTTCTTTCTGTGAGCATGTACTTCCCACCAGAGTTTGCCTCTGTGCACTCAGGTATTCTGTATCTTCAGATATTTCCTTTTTAAAAAAATCATATCAAGGTTTGGGGTACCTGGGTGGCTCAGTGGGTTAGGCCTTTGCCTTCAGCTCAGGTCATGATCTCAGGGTCCTGGGATCGAGTCCCACCTCGGGCTCTCTGCTCGGCAGGGAGCCTGCTTCCTCCTCTCTTTTTCTCTCTCTCTCTCTGCTTGCCTCTCTGCCTACTTGTGATCTCTCTCTGTCAAATAAATAAAATCTTTTAAAAAAACCCCACCATATCAAGGTTTTATTTTTTTTCTTTTTCAGCCAAGAGATTGTTTAAAATGTCTAACATCTAGAGATACTTCAACAAACAAGAACACTCATTGCGGCAGAGATTTGGGAAGAAGGGTACCTATACATTCTGAAATCTGAAATTAAAAATTAGAATTATTACAATCTTTTTGATTAATACCTGGCAAGGGCCATTGATATTGAGAGTACCTTTGTCCTACTCAGTCCTTCCCAGGACTCTGCCTCTTAGAAATAAGAGGATAAGTATGTTAAATGTACATAATTATTTAATACAGCAATTCTTGCATAATGTAGTTCTGGGGAGAAAAAGAATACCTATCTGTAGGGGAAGGCTAGAATACATTTTTCGTGGGATATTGTTAAGCATTTAAATAAAATGATCTACTAGTTAACTTGGAGGGATTTCTACCGTAAAGTAAGAAAAGCATAATACAGAGAAACACCTACAATAAGATCCTATTGTTGTTACCTGAATAACAACTCTCTCTCACCAGTATGTATGTATGTAGGGTAGGTAGGTATACATGTGGTTATATATGTATATTTGTATTTGATGCAGTGAGCCCAGATAAAGATAGGAAAGGACACATATCTGATTGTTAGCATTGGTGAGAGTAAGAGATGAGGAAAGAAAAAGAGAAAACAAAATCAATTACTTAAATAGTTATGCTCATTAAAAACAGCATATATGATATTCCACTTATGTAAAGAATGTGTTTGTGTGAGTTTGTACATAGAGTCTTAAACTGAATTAGTACCAAAATGGTGGTGGTGGTTATATCAGGATAGTGGATTTTTAATTTCTTTTAAATTTCATTCTTACACTTTTAAAATCTGTTTTTAAGTTTAAATTAAAGCCATTTTCATTGTGATAGGGCACACATATTTTGAGACTTAATGAGAAAACACTGCTTTTAATTTGGAATCATCTGTGCTGGTAGGAAGTAATTATAGCATGAATGAAAACCCCCTAAATACTTTAAGATAGTAATTGCACCCTTCTCCCTCATCAGAATGTTTTGTTGTTGTTGTTTTAATTTTATTTATTTATTTATTTGACAGAGAGAGAGATCACAAGTAGGCAGAGAGGCAGGCAGAGAGAGAGAGTGAGAGAGAGAGAGAAGTAGGCTCCCTGCCGAGCAGAGAGCCGATGCGGGACTCAATCCCAGGACCCCTGAGATCATGACCTGAGCCAAAGGCAGGGGCTTAATCCACTGAGCCACCCAGGCGCCCCCTCATCAGAATGTTTTATCAGAGTTACTGACCCTGCCACGGGAAACCTGTTTTTCAGTGTCACTGGCAAATATCCTGGCATTGGTAGCAACATATGTCTTGATAATTCCTTTAAGAAAGATCAGATTATAACTCTTCTAAAATTATAAGCTTCTTCTGTGGTAGTTTGAGTAAAAGTATGATTTTAGGTAATAGCCTTTGCTTTCTGGGGCCAGACAAGGCAGTTAAAATATTTAACAAACAACAAGTATTCTTTTTTTCCTATAATCTAAACAGATCAGAGAAACATTAGTGATTATTTAATACAGTTGGGGTGTGTGTGGTGGGTTGGTAGGTGTATGCTCTCATTTTTGTAGTATATTTAGGTTTTTCTTTCTCTGTTGAATCATAACAAGGATACTATCAGGAAATTTTTTTGAATCTTTTTGATTAATACCTGACATATACAAGGAAATACAAGAAAATATATGCATTTCAGTATAATTTCTAGGATACCAGTAAATTTATCAAGGGTCTTAATGGTATTTTGTCCAAATTTGTAAAAGGAGCATTGTTTATAGGGCATAATACATTTTTAATCAATGTATTATTAAATGTAAATATAATTAACTTGGTCCTTAAGCATACAGTATTCATTTTGAAAAATGCACACATAAATATAATTCATACCTCCATCAAGATATAAAATGTTTTTGTCCCCTCAGAAAGATCCTTTCTGTCTCTTTTTTTTTTTTCTTTAAATATTTTATTTATTTATTTGACAGACAGAGATCACAAGTAGGCAGAGAGGCAGGCAGAGAGAGAGGAGGAAGCAGGCACCCTGCTGAGCAGAGAGCCCGATGCGGGGCTCGATCCCAGAACCCTGAGATCATGACCTGAGTTGAAGGCAGAGGCTTTAACCCACTGAGCCACCCAGGCGCCCCTCCTTTCTGTCTCTTAACAGTGAATCCCTATCTCTCCCACCCTCTATCGAAGCACCGTCTGGATTCTTTTGGCATAGATTAGTTTTTACCAATTTTAAAATTTAATATAAACTGAGTCATAGAGTATATTTATACATGGCTTTTTTATGTGCAGAGTATTTTTCATGTTTATCCATGTTGTTGGCGTGTGTCAATATTATATTCTTTTCATTACAGAATACCATTCTCTTCTATGGATATACCATACTCTGGGGCTTTTTTGTTTTGTTTTGTTTTGTTTTAAGATTTATTTATTTATTATAGAGAGAGCGAGAGTGGGGAAGGGGACGGAGGGAGAGAGAATATCCAAGCAGACTCCTGTTGAACACGGAGCCCAATGTTGGGCTGTATCTAATGAACCATGAGATCATGACGTAAGTTGAAACCGAAAGTCAGATGCTCCACTGACTAAGCCACCCAGGCACCATAATTTGTTTACCCATCCTATTTATGAACATCTGCGTTGTTTCAGTTTTTGGTGATTATAAATAAAGCCTTTATATGCATTCTTTTTGAAGACTGTACAACTAATAAGTATTTTTTTATTCTTTTGGGTTTATATCTAGAGATAGAACTGTTGCACTGTAAGGTAGGAGTATATTACTTTCTATGAAATCATCAGACTCCCAGTTGCTTCACAGCCTCACCAACATTTGGCATTGACAAACATTTTAATTTTAGTGATTATTGTTAGTGTGAAGTGGTTTTAATTTATAATTCTTTGATGACTGATTTAAGAACTTTTTTCCATTTGCTTGTTACTCATTTATCTTTTTGTGAATCATTTCTGTTTGATTTTCTTATCACTGAGTTGTAGGAATTTCTCACATTTTTTCTGGGTATAAATTCTTAGTTATGTATTACACATATTTTCTCTAAGTCTGTGGCTTGCTTGTTCATTTTTTAAAGGATTTATTTATTTATGTATTTGAGAGAGAGAGAGAACGAATGCATGTGCACGGAAGTGCCAAGTGAGGGGAGGGGCAGAGGGAGGGAGAATAATATCCAAGCAGACTCCTGCTGAGCATGGAGCCCAACAACTGGTGCTTGATTCTCAGGACACAGGAGATCATGACTTGAGTCTTAACATAGAGTTGGACATTTGACCGACTGAGCCACCCAGGCACCCCTTATTCATTTTCTTAATACTAACTTTTATAATTTTTAAAATAGCTATTAAGGTATAATTAATGTACAACAAACCTCACATTTTTGGGGTACAGTTTGAAAACTTAATCCATATACCCTAAAAAATATCACCACACTTAAAATATTAGGCATATCTACTACCCCAGAAGTTTCTTATATCTCCTTTTAATTTATCTTGCCTACCTCCGTCTCCATCTCTAGGCAACCACCGATCTGTGTTCTTTCATTATTAATTGATTTACATTTTCTAGGATTTTATTTAAATGGAGAAACATAGTATGTATTTCTTTTGTCTGATTTTACTCAAAGATATCTTGAAATTCATCTGTATTGTTTGTATCAGTAATTCATCCATTTTTGTTCCTTAGCTGAATTCTCTTTTAATTACACATCAGTTTGTTTCTCCTATTACCTGTTGATGGACATTAGATTGTTTCTAGTTTTTGTTACAAATAAAAATGCGGTAAAAGTAATGTACAAATATTTATGGCTCTAATTTGCATCTTAAAAATGATTAGTGATGTTGACTATCTTCTTGTATGCCTGTTTTGCCTTGCTTAAATGTTCTTTGGTGAAGTGGATATTCAAAGGTTTGTGCATTTTAAAATTTGGTTGTTTTCTTATTATTGAATCTTGAGTTTTTTTAACTCTTTATCAGTATAAACTCTTTATCAGATATTTGATTTGCAAATTTTTTTGAAGATTTTATTTATTTATTTGATAGAGATTACAAGTAGTCAGAGAGGCAGGCAGAGAGAGAGAGAGAGAGAGAGGAGGAAGCAGGCTCCCCGCTGAGCAGAGAGCCTGATGCGGGGCTCTATCCCAGGGCCCTGAGACCATGACCTGAGCTGAAGACAGAGGCTTTAACCCACTGAGCCACCCAGGTGCCCCTGATTTGCAAATATTTTCTCATCTTCTATAATACCACCTCCCCCTAGCTCCTACTTTCTTTCTCTCCTAATATTGGGGGGAATCTTTAGTAAGTATGATGCTGCCCATGGATATTTTATAGATGTCCTCTGTCCATTGAGAAAGTTGCCTTTTATATATAGTTTTCTGAGGGTTTCTAATCCTGAATGGGAATTGATTTTGTTGTTGTTGCTCCACACCTTAAAACCCTTTTGTGTTTCTCTGCTCCACCTGGAGTCGAGTACAGATTTCATAATATAGTCAGATATTACAGCTCTTTTCCAGCAAGATGGGCTGTCTGTTCCCCTCACCTATAAATCCTGACTGGCCTTGTGACTTGGCTTTGACTACCAGGAAATTCTATGAAAATGTTATTGCAATTTCTGAGCAAGGCCTCAAGAGGCCTTATAGCTCTTCTGTCTCTTAGAACAACGAGAGCACAATGCCCTGAAGAAAGCCTACCTGACCTCCTTGAGAATACAGTCCTGTGTGGAGAGGCTCAATTATCCCAACAGGGTTCAGCTTCCTCAGTTCCACCTCATACAAGTCCACTTCTCCAGCCAGTCTGCCTGCCACATGACTGAGTCCTGGTGCTACCATTGGAAGAACTGTCCATTGAACTCACAGAATCTTAAAACCTCATAAGTCACTGTTGTTTTCAGACACAGCCCAAGACATACATAGATATGGATCTGGACTTCTGTAGTCTTATTTCCATCTTACCTGTTTCTTTGCCAGTCCTTTCGATGAGAGTAAATGATATTCCCAGTTACTCAAATTAGAAGCTAAATCATCCTTGATACCTGCCTCCCCTTCCTACATCCAACTATCATTAAATTCCATTTATTCTGTCTCCAAAATACGTCAGAGCTGTCTAATCCTCTTCATCTCCATACCATTCTAGGCCAAATCTTCATCTCATCTCTTGCTTGAATTATTGTAACAATATCTAACTGGTCTGTCAGCTCCTCTGATTTATTCTCCACAAAGCAGTCTGTGTGTGTGTGTGTGTGTGTGTGTAAAGTTAATGAGATCTTGGCTTCCCATTATATTTAATAGATCGCACTGTGTTTATAATTCAAACTCCTTTTTTTTTTTTATTTTTTTTTTTTAAAGATTTTATTTATTTATTTGACAGAGAGAGATCACAAGTAGGCAGAGAAGCAGGCAGAGAGAGAGGAGGAAGCAGGCTCCCTGCTGAGCAGAGAGCCCGATGCGGGACTCGATCCCAGGATCCCGAGATGACCCGAGCTGAAGGCAGCGGCTCAACCCACTGAGCCACCCAGGTGCCCCTAATTCAAACTCCTTATAATGGCATAGAATGCCCTGGTGACGGCCTACTTCTTCAGTCCCATTTGACCTCGCTGGTTCTGTGTAGTAGGTTGAGTAGTGATCCCCTTGGAAAGATATATGGAATCCCAAAATATGATCTTTTTTTTTTTTTAAAGATTTTATTTATTTATTTGACAGAGAGTAATCACAAGTAGACGGAGAGGCAGGCAGAGAGAGAGAGAGGGAAGCAGGCTCCCTGCTGAGCAGAGAGCCCGATGTGGGACTCGATCCCAGGACCCTGAGATCATGACCTGAGCCGCAGGCAGCGGCTTAACCCACTGAGCCACCCAGGCGCCCCCAAAATATGATCTTAAGGTCTTAGCAGATGTAATTAACTTAAAGATCTCAAGGTGAGATCATCCTGGATCAGCTAAGGCCCTAAATCCAATGCGGAGCATCTTTTTTTTTTTTTTTTTTAAAGATTTTATTTATTTATTTGACAGAGAGAAATCACAAGTAGGCAGAGAGGCAGGCAGAGAGAGAGAGGAGGAAGCAGGCTCTCCGCTCAGCAGAGAGCCCGATGCGGGACTCGATCCCAGGACCCTGAGATCATGACCTGAGCCGAAGGCAGCGGCTCAACACACTGAGCCACCCAGGCGCCCCGCGGAGCATCTTTGTTCAACACAGAAAGATGCCAGGAAGAAGGCCATGTGAACATGGAGGCAGATAGCCACAAGCCAAGAACACCAGGAGCCCCTAGATACTGGAAGAGGAAAAGAAGGATCCTCTCCTAGAGCTTTCAGAGGGAAATGGTCCTGCCAGCACCTTGATTTCAGGCTTCTGGGTTCCAGAACTGTGAGAGAATAAGTTTCTGTTGTTTTTTAAACCACCGTTTGTGGTAATTTGTTAATGGCAGTTTGAGGAAACCTACAACACCCTCTGTTTCATCCTTTAAGCATCCATGAAGCACTTTCATTGCTAAACCTATCTAAAGCTGTAAAGTAAGTCCTACTACCACTGGCTCCCCTATTCCATTTTCTTCCTTTATATCACCCTATTCCTTGTAAGTTGTAATTATTTATATGATTAAAAAGGATTTTAAAAATCCCCTTTCTCACATTGAAAAAATATCTCAAGACTGAAATTGGGAACAAGTTTTGAACAGTAAAGTTTTTTATTGTTTGCTTAATTCTGTGGCTGAATTACAAACCATTGAGATAGTTCTTCGATTTCCTGTGTGTGCCTCCCGTTTTTGAAAAGAGATTGTGATGCATTATGTTTTATTTTAAAATTAATATATTGATACTTATATATTTAAAAGGTTGATATATAGTGTCATGGAGGAAGACCTTCCTCTGCACGGTGTTCCTTCTAGCTGGACTTAGGATCAAATTGCCGTGAGACAGATTAACAGGAGAAGAATCAAATTTAATCGGTGTACCTATGGGGAGTCCATGCAGACATGAAATTCCAAAGACAGTGAGGCAACAGGAAGGTTACATGAGCTAAGACAAAAGGTAGGTTCTAAGGATACGAAGGGGAGAAAGTTCAATAGCAAGAAGGTGAAAGGAGATGTTTGGAAAAACAAGGTTTCAGAGTTCTATAATTAAGTTCCTTAGGTAAAGGGGAGCCTCTGTTAATAACTCTTTTCCTGGTTCAGGCTCTTATTACCAGCTTAGCAGTTGAGGGGGAGGCTGAGTTTTTCCTGCATCTGCTGGGTTTTGATTACTTTTAACTCAAAGTAATCTTATGCCAAAGTGGCCTGTCCCAGGGCAGCCTGCCCTTGACCCTCTATGGTAGGTTCTAAAATGGGTTTTCTAGAATGTTGGTTCTAATGAACTTTATTATTATTTTTTTTAGCTTTTATTGCTATACCTACAGAAGTTATTTCTCTAAATTAAAAAATAAAAAACCTATTTAATTATGGGACAACACTCTTTAATAATAGCAGTACCCAGCATTTATGCTCAAGAGTTAGAAAAATGGAAATGATAAAATTTATGAATAAAGTTAAAATGTGATTAAACATTAAAAATTTTTAAATTTTTTATTGCGTGAGTATACCAAACTTACTTGACTGGTTTACCAGAACCTTTAGGTTGTTTCAATTTTTTTTTTTTTTTTTTTAAAGTAGGCTCCATACCCGGTTTGGGGCTTATAACTCACGACCCTGAGATTAAGAGTCACCTGCTTACCAGTTGAGCCAACCAGGTGTCCTGAACATTAAAATTTTTCCCTGAGGTGTGTTTGTATCAGACCACTGTGTTTTGTTTCACACTAGAGAGTTTACATTTTATTTGTATAACTTTTTTTTTTTTTTTTTTAAACAGAGAGAATGCACATGAGCAGGGAGGGGAGAGACAGAGGGAGAGAGAGAATCTTAAGCAGACTCCACACCCAGTGAGGAGCCCACCACAGGGCTCGATCTCCCAACCCCCGAGATCATGACCTGAGTCAAAGTAAGAGTTAGATGCTGAACTGACAGAGCCACCCAGGTGCCTTCCTATATAACTTTTCAATAACAAAACGTCTATTTGGTTATAAAATTATATATATACAAAAAATACTTCTGTTGGATTTAGGGTATTGTATATAGAGTGATGGATGGTGCACAACAGATTGTACAAAAATCCATTTTTATTAGTTACAACACTGTACCTAACCAGTTGTCAGGTGAGGCTGACTTCTAAACTGAGACTTCAAAGGATAACTGGAGAAAGGAGGAGAAAGGCAGGAGTGTGGGTTAATGAGGAAGACAGAGATGTTAATACTCCCTTGCTTACTTGTATAGTCTGTTCTCTAACATACACTTGTATTCCTAAGAAACTGAATTCCTCAAAAATCATATTACCATACCTATTACTTTGATATGGATAAAAAGGATCAATGATTAAAGAATAGCAATCTTAGTTTTTCTATGGAAGTTTTGATAATAAAGAAATTTTAATCACTGCTTAAGATGTATATAAGCCTGAACAGTTGCTGTGGTGTAGTGATTAAAGCCTTGGTCTGGCGTCAGTGAGTCAATGGAGATGCTTTTAACTTCAAATAACAGAAGGTCCTATGACAGTGGGTTAAACAAATTGGGTCCCTCCCGCCCCCTTCTTCCTCCCCAAGAAAACTAGTTAGGCAACTTCTGCTGAAAGCTGAGTGACTTTTCATTGGCTATCTCTTGAGAATCCCTTAATTTTTTTCTTCATGGTTACACAGTGGTTGTGGCAGTTGCTACTGTTCAAATAGCAAAGAGGTAGCATTTTTTTTCGGAAAGCAGAGCTTACCTCTGCTCACATCTCAGCATTTTGTCCTTTGGATGGAAGGTGGCTAGGAAGAACTCGGTTGGAAATGGTGGTTGGGTCAGCCAACCAACAATATCCGCCAGTCAGACTGATTTTTAATGTCACGTAGGCCATTGATTCGCATTGTAACGGTGGTCAAATTAATTAGCCTTTCTAAGTCAAAATTCTCTCATCTGTATAGTCAGGATAAAGAGGATAATTATTATTAATATACTACTCCTATTTCTGACTTCTAATAAAATGAGAGAATGAATATAAAAATCCAGGCAATGTGCCAGACAAAGGAGTTAGTGCTCACAAAATATTAAGTCTGATTTCATCATCATCATCATCATCATAATCTTTCATGTCAACATCAGCTTCATCCTCTTATTGACGTAAAAGTCACATAACATAAAATTAACCATTTTAAAATGTGCACGTCAGTGGCATTTGATACATTCACAGTGTTGTGCAACTATCTTACCTAGTTCCAAAATGTCTTTAGTCACCCCATAAGGACCTGTGGTACCCATGAAGTAGTCTCTCCATTTCCCCTTAACACAGCTTTTGGCAATTACTAGTCTGCTTTCGACCTCTATGGATTTACCTGTTCTGGATATTCTGTGTAAGTGGAATCATACAATACTGGATCTTTTAGTCTGATTTCTTTCGCCAAGCATATTTTTGGGTTTGTCCATGTCATATCATGTATCAGTGCTCCATTCCTTTTTATGGCTCAATAGTATTCTGTTTTATAGAATTACTTCATTTTGTTCTTCCATTTATTAGTTGATGGACTTTTGGATTGTTTATGCCTTTTGACTGTTGTGAGTAGCTCTGCTCTGAACATTTGTTTACAAGTGTTTATTGACCACCTTTTTTTTTTTTTTTTTTTTTACTTCTTGTGAGTATATATGTAGGAGTAGAACTTTATGTTTAACTCCTTGAGGAACTGCCAAACTATATTCTATATCATCTGTTCCATTTTGATTCCCACCAGCAATATCTGAGGGGGTTCCAGTTTCTCTATATTCTTGTCAACACTTGATATTTTGTTTTTCATTATAGCTGTCCTAGTGTGAGTGTGAAGTTATATTTTATTGTGATTTTATTTGATTTCCCTGATGATAAGTGATAAATCTTTTCATGTGCCTGTTAACCGTTTGTTTATCTTTCTTGGAGAGGGGACTATTGAGGTCCTTTGCTGGTTTTAAATTAGCTTGTATTTTTTTGTTGTTGAGTTGTAAGAATTTTTTGTATTTTTTGGATACTAACCCCTTGTTAAGTTTATTATTTGCAAATATTTTCTCCCATTCAGTGGGTAATATTTTCACTTTCTTGATAGTAACCTTTGATGCACAAAATGTTAATTTTTCCAAAGTGTAATTTATTTTAGTTTTTGGAGTCCTATCTAGGAAATCACTGCCAAATCCAGAGTCTCGTATTTACCCCTATTTTCATCTAAGAGTTTTAGAGTTTTAGCTCTTACATGTGGGTCTTTGGTCCTAAAGGATCGATTTTGGATCAGTTTTGGTCCACCTTGGGTTAATTTTCTTTGCATGTTATGAGGTAGGACCAACTACCAATTTTATTTTTATCCTACCTTTTTCATCTGTATTACCCATTATTAGCGTGAAGCCACTGCAACAAAACTTCTGAATCATTTTTCTGAATAGCTTTTTCTCCGTATACTCAACCAGTAGAAATTTCCTTTTTTATTTTTATAATTGAAACAGTCTACATAATGTAAAATGTGTGCCCTAATTAAAAATCATTTTATCCAGTGTGTAACAGGAAATCTTGAACTGCATTAGACATATGTATTGTAGGTCCAGGTTTTTTTTTTTTTTTTAAGATCTTTTTTGTTTATTTGACAGAGAGAAAGACAGGGAGCAGGAACACAAGCAAGGGAAGTGGGAGAGGGAAAGCAGGCTTCTGAGCAGAGAGCCTGACACATAGTGGATTATAGGACCCGAGGATCATGACCCCAGCCAAGGCAAGGCAGACACTTAATGATTGAGCCACCCAGGCACCCTCTGGTTTTTTTTATTTTAAACTTGACAGGGTTGGTTAGTAAATCTCTAAGTTAGTTTTTAAGTTTAAAATTTTATCACTAATTTTGAACACTGAATTTGCTATCAAGAGTATAGTTGTGGGTCCCTGGGTGGCTCAGTTGGTTGAGCGACTGCCTTCGGCACAGGTCAGGATCCTGGAGTCCTGGGATCGAGTCCCACATTGGGCTCCCAGCTCCATGGGAAGTCTGCTTCTCCCTCTGACGTCCCCTCTCATGTGCTCTCACTCTGTCTCT
Source organism: Neogale vison (assembly GCF_020171115.1). Classification (NCBI taxonomy): domain Eukaryota; kingdom Metazoa; phylum Chordata; class Mammalia; order Carnivora; family Mustelidae; genus Neogale; species Neogale vison. The sequence goes on from NC_058094.1 coordinate 210,345,584, forward strand.
CTCTCTTGCTCTCTCTCAAATAAATAAATAAATAAAATCTTTTTTAAAAAAAAGTATAGTTGATGAGAAGATGTGATTGCTGCTTTTATAATCTAATCTTGTTTTATTTGGTAATTCATAGTCTGTTTATATCTTTTATTGAATGGCATACCTTCATTAGAAGTTATCTGATTAGTCCTTTTCTCCCCCTTCATCTGAAGTTCAGGATGATGTAGTTTGCTGGGGAAAAGTGGTGGTGGTATGGCAGCGTACAGATGGGCTGTGTCATACTGTTCTTTAGCATTAAAAACATAGTCTACCAGTGTAGGATGGATAGGACGGATCTTACGCATTCTTCAGCTAACTCTCCTAAGTTTTAACTTTTAAAGTTGTTTGTTCTAAACAAAGGAGGATATAATTTGGTTGCTTCTTTTTTTAGTACCTGATTCTGAAACTTGAAAGGCCTGCTATAGTCCAGAACATCACATTTGGAAAATATGAGAAAACTCATGTCTGCAATTTGAAGAAATTTAAAGTCTTTGGTGGAATGAATGAAGAAAATATGACAGAGCTATTGTCCAGGTGAGTTATGATTATGGGGAAGAAAAAGTTGTCTTCTAAACAAGCTACAGTCGTATTTTATCTCTTCATGACTAAATCTGCATGGTTTGATCTTTCTTTCAAGAGAGAAATGCATATTTCTACTGTGGTATTTCTAGTGCCTTATTTTAATATTGTGGCTTGAGTTAACCTTTTTTTAACCATCAGCCACAATTTAATATTGTTACTAAAGAAGAAAATAAAACTTGGGTGTTTTTTTCCCTACTAATTTCTCAGTCTTAATTTTGAACTATAAATGACCTCAGAAATATTTTCAGCTTTAATAAAAATATTTACTATAAAAATATAGACTCTAGGGAGGCCTGGGTGGCTCAGTCACTTAAGCATCTGCCTTCTGCTCAGGTCATGATCCCAAGGTCCTGGGATTAAGTTCCACATCGGAGGCCTCTTCTCCCTCTGCCTGCCACTTCCCTGGTTTTTGCTCTCTCTCTCTCTGACAAATTAAATAAATAAAATCTTAAAAAACATATGTATAGACTCTGTCCAAAACATTAAGATCGATTGCCCTAATCCAGAAACAATATTTTGAGAATATAGTATAAATTGGAGACTAAAAAGAGAAAAAGTATGTGACTCTATGTACCACAGTACCTGCCAGTTGGAAGGAGCTTAGTAAATTTGAGTTTTAAAGACTTAGACCATGAGGAATGAAAGTGTTAATTTGCCCCCTAGATAATGAAAAATCAGACAGTCAGTAACATGGACAAGTAAAGCCATAGTGTTTTAGAATATCTTTATGATATAATATGTGCCATTAGCATAGTGTTTGATAAAAGTAAATATTACATCGATACTGCATTTAAGTCATGAAAGTATGTTAGGATATAAGGCAATCTGAAGGTAACTGATACTCCTGTAAATACTTGTGTTTCAATCCTAGCTGTTTACGTAGAGAGGTGGTAAGGGTTTATTTTTATTTAGAATGAAGTGGGTACTATTAAACTAATGGAGTAAAAGAACATTAACGTCTTAATTGGAATTTTTAAAAACTTAATTGTTGGGCGCCTGGGTGGCTCAGTGGGTTGGGCCGCTGCCTTCGGCTCAGGTCATGATCTCGGGGTCCTGGGATCGAGTCCCGCATCGGGCTCTCTGCTCAGCGGGGAGCCTGCTTCCCTCTCTCTCTCTCTGCCTGCCTCTCTACTTGTGATCTCTGTCTGTCAAATATACAAATAAAATCTTTAAAAAAAAAAAAACTTAATTAACAGGCTCTAATACTTGGCTTAAGTTGTCAGAATTGAAAGTGAATTATTTTTAAATTTTTTTCTTACTGCTTATATATATGATGTTATATTCAGTTATACACTAAGGTCACTAGTTTCTATTGCACATTTCCATGCACTGTGGCCACATCCTGTAATTAACGCTGAACATGTTTCATTAGCCCTCATATAGTTAGAACACAGTTATAATGCAGTTGATGTGAATGTGCAAGTTTTGACCTATATTCTCATTATTCTGATGTTTGACTACCCCCCCCTTTTTAAGATTATTTATTTGTCAGAGAGAGCACAAGCAGGGGGAATGGCAGGCAGAGGGAGAAGCAGGCTGCCTGCTGAGCAAGGAGCTGGATGCAGGACTCAGTCCCAGGACCTTGGGATCATGACCTGAGCTGAAGTCAGATGCTTAACCAACTGAGCCTCCCAGGCGTCCTTTTGATGACTCCTTTACATTTTCTTGGTCATGTATTTTGTTTAACCTTAAGATCTGAGTATGATTTATGTTTTAGTGTGTTTACTAAATTATGAAGTCAAATTTGATAGCCTATTTTTTTTCCCACAGTGGCTTAAAGAATGATTATAACAAAGAAACATTCACCTTGAAGCATAAAATTGATGAACAGATGTTCCCTTGTCGATTCATTAAAATAGGTAAGGTTTTTAGCATTCTGAAATAGAAATAAATTCTTTATACCATCAATCAGCAAATTACAGCCTGTGGTCTGAATCCTTTGGAACTCCTGTTTTTTATAATAGGATTTTATGGGAACACTGTCACACTCGTTATTCACTGGTTGTAATGTCTGTCTTGCATTTGCTCTACAAACGAGTTGCAGGAGACAAAATGTTTACTGTTTGGCCCTTTGCAGCAGAAGTTTTCTGTTCCCTGCTTTATAAATCTGTAAGTGACAGTTACTTCAAGTGGAACCTTTTCCAGATATTTTTTCGTTTGAAGGTTATCTTAGAAGGTTTAATGAGATAAGTGACTTAGTTCAGCTTTGATTGTTTTATGGAAAGTTTATCAAGTTATTATAGAGCTTAATATTCTAAACTAAATACTGATGAATTCCTTAAGGAAGTATATTATGTTATTTTCTGTTTTTCTTTTTTTTAACCCTCCCCCCAATTCTGTTTTTTCTTTTTCTTTTTCTTTTCTTCTTTTTTTTTTTTTAGTGAAATGTTGGGCAAACCCATTAAACTAATTATGTGGCCCATAATATGGTACAATGGAAGATTTGAAAAATACTACCTAAGGCATGTATTTATTTAGCAAGTGTTTTAGCTTAAGACAGTATTGTAATGACTCCTCAGCATTAGTATTTTTAGGGTTATTTTGCTTTTCTTCAGGATTTTTTTTTTAAGGTAGAAAAGTTGAAGACTTGACTCAATTTGCAGTCTGCATCTATGTTGCATAGCTAAAAGTATTATGTTAAAATTAAAGTGAATCAGATCCTTCAACAAATATTAATAAAAGCCAGAATATTAATATAATGTGAAAATGTGAAAAAGTCCTCTTTTGGAACAAGCAGTGTACTTCGTACTCATTTTTTGCCAACGTATCAAGAGGTGGCCTGTTCATTTCATTGACTCAAATAGTTCTGTTGGGTAAAAAGAATATCTAAGGTCTTACTAAGGACTACTATAAAAGAAAAACTACTTTGATAATAGTTGGGCTATCCATTGTGTTACTTTTTTTAGACTATGGTTTCTTTTTTTTCTTTTTTTTTTTTTTAAAGATTTTATTTATTTATTTGACAGAGAGAGATCACAAGTAGGCAGAGAGGCAGGCAGAGAGAGAGAGGAGGAAGCAGGCTCCCTGCTGAGCAGAGAGCCCGATGTGGGACTCGATCCCAGGATCCTGAGATCATGACCTGAGCCGAAGGCAGCGGCTTAACCCACTGAGCCACCCAGGCGCCCTAGACTATGGTTTCTATTGTTACAATAAATAATTGTAAATAAAAACCTGTTTGCTGTTTTCCTATGAGAATTTATGAACAAGCAAATTTTTTTTACTAAGTTTAACTCTTGGTTGCTTTTTTTTTGTACTGAGTACTTCTTTCCTCAGTATGCAGACCACCCAGTTCCTACAGACCCTAGCATAGCTTTAGTAGTTGTGCATTTGCATATTTCAGATGTAGAAGCAGTGAGATGTCTTATATTTTTCTGTAATAAATTTAGGTTCTATTAAATTTTAAAGTACTTATTCAACGTGTTTTGCTTCATCACACAAAGTGAAATTTCTCTTTCTCTTTTTATGTTCAGAATCTTTTATTCTATTTATTTTATTGTGCTTTTTTGCTTTTTTGCGCAGTACCTACAGTCATTGGTTTACTTTGAAGGAAACTACCTACTGCTACTGCTTCTGTAGTTCTCAGTCTTCTAGTATTATTCATTATAAGTATGAGTAGATGTCTGTTTAGGGAAGTTGTGTGGTTTCTTCCCTTAAAAAATTATAAAATTATAAAAATTATAAAATTATCTCTTCTGAAAAAGTTAGACATTCAGCTGCCTAAAGATAAGAAATTGGACTTCTTTCCAGCCTTTCTGTCAGCCTTCAATTACAGAGCATAATGATGTCTTTTACTTAACCCTGGGTTAGTTTTATGGTTTTCAGGCAAAATGTTAATTGGAGCTTTTCAAATAATTATAGACACTTACTAACTCATTTTATATCTAGGATATTAATATTTAGATAACTTCATATTTCTTCTCTGTTAAAAGATACTAATAGTGGTCTGCTGTGTGCTTGCTTTCTAGTCTTCTTAACATTCTTTTGATACATTTTCTTTGAAAATAATATAATGTGAAAATGTGAAACTCAAAGCCTTTATGTTAGGTTAGTATTTTTAGTTTATCACCATGTTTTCTTAAAAAAAAAATCATTCTGAAAAAGTACTTGAGTGATGTGTAGCTCTCTCATTGGTGATTTAGCAGATATATGTTTACCTTCTTGGGATAAATTGTTAGAATGACTTAGATTTCTGTGGATTTTTTTCGATTTTTGCAGACTGGATGGTTGTGGGGGCTTTAGGGAGAAACTTCAGCTCTGGCTGGATTTGGCGTGCATTCTGGATCCTTAGAAGTATTTTGAAGTCTAGAATGAGTACTAAGTCTGGGAGGAGTGCCGTAATGGTGGCCCTTTATGAAGACAGATGGAAAGTTGATATTTTAAAAAATGTATTACGAAGAGGAAAATTAATATAGTAGTAATAACTCATAATAATAGCTAATATTTATTGATCACTTACTATGTACCAGATACTGTGCTAAATGTTTTGTGTACTCACTAATTCTGTAGTAAAATAGATGTATCCTTTCAGAGTGCTTAGTCTTGAATTTTTAGGATCTTTCAGAACTTTGAAATTCCTAGCATCTTCTAATACCTGTTTCAGCCATTTAGATGAGAGTTTTCTAAGTGATACTGCCAAAGAACACTGAATATGCCACAGAGGCATTTTTGTTGTGTTGAGATGTTGACCCTGCTTTGATCCTAGAGTATCAGGAGCCTGCAGCCTCATACCCATATTTGCCATAAAAATATTACCACTTTTGGGGGCACCTGGGTGGCTCAGTGGGTTAAGGCCTCTGATCCCAGGATCCTGGGATCGAGCCCCATGTCGGGCTCTCTGCTCCGCGGGGAGCCTGCTTCCTCCCCTCTCTCTCTCTGCTTGCCTCTCTGCCTGCTTGTGATTTCTCTCTCTCTGTCAAATAAATAAAATCTTTAAAAAAAAAATATTACCACTTTTGGGATGCCTGGGTGGCTTAGTGGGTTAAAGCCTCTGCCTTCAGCTCAGGTCATGATCTCAGGGTCCTGGGATCGAGCCCCTTGTTGGGCTCTCTGCTCAGCAGGGAGCCTGCTTCATTTCCTCTCTCTGCCTGCCTCTGCCTACTTCTGATCTCTGTCTGTCAAATAAGTAAATAAAATCTTTTAAAAATATATTACTACGTTCTACACATGTCATTATTAAAAAGAAAGAGAGGCACTGATCCTGATCATACTTGTGTCTGATTGTCCAATGAGGAAAATTGGCAGTTGAACTGTAGGATACAAACTCTTAGCTTTAGGATTCGTATTAAGAATTTTTAGTCTTTATTTGAGGTGGGAACAAAGATCTCTTTCATCAGGAAGCAAAGAACATGTGTCTGGAGCTGCAGTTCACATTTAGATTTGACATATAATGCATAGTATATCTATTTGCATTATTGAAGTTATTAATGTCACAGAAATCATTTGTAAAATTTGAAGTGGGTGTACATCACTCTGCTTATTCTGTATATATCCCTTCAATCTGCTAAAAATTAATTGTGCTTTTCATTCATCTTTAATATATGGTATTCTTGTGAGATGACTTCCTAATTAACCTCCCTCTCAACATTGTTCTTTGAAAGGCTTTAAGAATTACAATTAATATTATTTTAGAAATATTTCTGTTGGGCCATCCAGTATGTAGGCAGAATCTTTCTAAAAACACAGTTGCTAAAATAGTTTTTAATGAACATTTTTGAGTGCCCGGGTGGCTCAGCTGGTTAAGCAACTGCCTTCAGCTTGGGTCATGATCCCAGTGTCCTGGGATTGAGTCCCACGTGGGGCTCCCCCTGCTCTGCGAGGAGCCTGCTTCTCCCTCTACCTCTACCTGCCACTCCCCCTGCTTGTGCTCTTTCTCTCTCTCTCTCTCTGTCAAATAAATAAATGAAATCTTTTAAAAAAGGGGGGGATTTCATTTATTTATTTGACAGAGAGAGAGATCACAAGTAGGCAGAGAGGCAGGCAGAGAGAGAGGGGGAAGCAGTCTCCCCGCTGAGTGGAGAGCCCAATACGGTACTTGAACCCAGGACCCTGAGATCATGACCTGAGCCGAAGGCAGAGGCTTAACCCACTGAGCCACCCAGGAACCCCAAATGAAGTCTTTTTTTAAAAAGTGAACATTTTACTGGACTTGAATAAGATATAATAGGAGGAGTTTTTCCTCCTAATCTTCTTGAACATGGACCTGGAACTTGAAATTCCTAACTGATGTCTGGTTATACTTAGAGACTATGTTCTTTTGGCCTTGGGTTTAAAATCCTATGTTAGGGTTCATTGGGTGGCTCAGTCAGTCAAGCATCTGCCTTTGGCTCAAGTCATGATCCCAGGGTTCTGGGATGGAGCCCTGTATCAGGCTCCCTGCTCAGCCCAGAGTCTGTTTCTCCCTCTGCCTCTTTCCCACCTCACCCCCCCGGGGGCCCCATCCCAGCTTCTGCTTTCTCAATCACTCTCTCTCGAATAAATAAAAAAAAATTTTTTTAAAGATAATTTGGTATTCATTCATAAAACTTTCTGAAATTTTTGTTGTTTGTACGTGTAAACTAAGAGCCGTATTATACATCCTGGAAGTCTGTCATATATGCTAATGACTGGTTGCTACTGCCTGTGTGTGTCTTCACTCACACAGATAGAAAATCATTTGACACACTTATGCTCCTCATGATTATGATATGCTAAAAGAGAACAGCAGACTTGGAAATCAGGTCTGATATCAGGTATGGTGGCTATTCTACTTTGATACTTAAAACTTGACAAGTGTCAGTTTTTAAAATGTAATTATAGTATTCGTTCTGAACCATATTAGTGTTATATTAAAATCCATTGGCGGGGCGCCTGTGTGGCACAATTGGTTGAGTGTCCAACTCTTGGTTTTAGATCAGGTAATGATCTCAGGATGGTAGAATTGAGCCTACGTTGGGGTCTGCACTCAGCACAGAGTCTGCTTGAGATTCTCTCTCCCTCTCCCTCTGTCCCTCCCACTCTTGCTTGTGCTCAGTCCCTAAGATAAATAAATCTTTAAAAAAAAATTCTTTGGCTTGTCTTGCACTTTTATCCATGTGTGGTTTTCTGACATCATTCATTATTCATTTAAGAATATGGCTCACTGAGTTATGCAGATCTTCCAGATGTTGAAACATTTTATTATGTAATATTTTTTAAAAACATACTCATTAATAGATCAGTACCAGTCTTACAGGAAAGTCTTAATTGCCTGGAAATAGTTAAATTTGCAACCTTGGATACCAGTTTTGGGGGGGGGATATTTTTTAAAGGTTTTATTTATTTATTTTTAATGAGACGGTGGGGAGGGGCAGAGGGAAAAGGAGAGAGAGAATCTCAAGCAGACCCCCTGTAGAACACAGAGCCCAACAGGGGGCTCAGTCCCAAGACCACGAGATTGTGACCAGAGCTGAAATCAAGTTCAGATGCTGAACTGACTGAGCCATCCAGGTGCCCCAATTCTTCAAAATTGTGATTTTTCCTTGAAAGCTTGAACTTTATTCTTTTCTTTTTTTTTTTTTAAGGTTTATTTATTTATTTGACAGACAGAGATCACAAGTAGGCAGAGAGGCAGGCAGAGAGAGAGGGGGGAAGCAGGCTCCCCACTGAGCAGAGAGCCCAATGCGGTGCTTGATCCCAGGACCCCAGGATCATGATCTGAGTTGGAGGCAGAGGCTTTAACCCACTGAGCCACCCAGGTGCCCCTTGAATTTTATTTTTGGCAACAAATACTGTCTGTTGTTTTCTTTTAAATGACAGGTAAATATCTGGCCTATACTCCACATTAAATAATCATAAGTGATCTGTCAGTTTTTCTTTTAAAAGGAAGTTGTATCCTATTAGGGGTCTTGCATGGGGGAAGACAAATAGCTATTGTAGCTCGAACAGCTATGTAGATTCTTTACCTTGAGATAACCATTATGCTTTGGTATGTAGCAAAAGTACTTTATGCGTACTTCCCATTGTGTCACACAGAATGTTAAAAAGATGTATACCTAATGATTAGGATTTATTAAAATTTTTATTGCATCATTAAGGACATTCTTAAATGAATTGCCCCCCCCTTTTTTAAACTCCAAGTATATGTTGGCAAGGAATACAACTTAATCTTTACTGTATTAAGAAATACTAGGGTGCCTGGGTGGCTCAGTAGATGAAGCAGCTGCCTTCAGCTCGGGTCATGATCCCAGGGTCCTGGGATCAAGTCCTGCATCAGGCTCCCTGCTAGGTGGGGAGTCTGGTTCTCCGTCTCCTTCTGTCTGCCACTCTGCCTATTTACGCTCTCTCTCTATCAAAAAAACAAATAAAATCTTAAGAAAAAAAAGAAATACTGATATATTTTCATGGTACTACTAAGATGCTAGAAGTTTTACTCACCATTGCTTTTGCACCATGACTGCAAATGTCAGTACAGTTTAAAAAGGGGAAGGAGTCCTTGTCTTACTAGAAAAAATGGTTTTGACCACTTGGGAGCTCCTGAAAATGTTGCAGGGATCCCTAAGAGGCAGTGTATGTTAAAGACCTGTACTCTCTTCTGTCATTACAGATGTGAATTGTTATCTTCATCCTACTGTAAACTCTTCTCAATCCTTAGATTTTTAGATTCACTCTTCTGCTTCAATAATTTACCTTTTTTTCTCTTATGAATACCAAACTTATAATTACTGTATATTTATTTTCTTTCAGATATTCTTGTGTTACTGACTTTTTAATTTTTTTTGTTATTTTTTTGTACTTTTTAAAAAATCACCTTGTTCAATTACATGAAAGAAGAAAAATGGATATGGGACACCTGGCTGGTTCAGTTGGTAGAGGATGTGACTCTTGATCTTGGGGTTGTGAGTTTGAGCCCCCTGCTGGATGTAGAGATTACTTAAAAAATAAAATCTTTTATAAAAAAGAAAAAATTGGATATATACCACTGAGACTTTGATTGAGATTACATTAAATTTACAATTAATTTGAGGAGAACTGGCATGTTTACAACATTGTTTTCCCATTTAAGAATATTGTATGGCCTTTCATTTATTCAATTCTTAAGTAACATTCTGTTATCTTCAATAGATTCTGCCTGTATTAAAGTTTATTCTGAGATGTTGTAAGCTCTTGTGACTATTTTATTTTTTAAAAAATTTTATTTTATTTGACAGAGAGACAGTGAGAGAGGGAATACAAGCAGGGACAGAGGGAGAGGGCCATTTTATTTTATTTTAAAGATTTTATTTATTTATTTGACAGAGAAAGAAAGAGAGCCCAAGCAGGGGGAATGACAGGCAGAGGGAGAGGGAGAAGCAGACTCTACACAGAGCAGGGAGAGCCGATGCGGAACTTGATTGCACTATCCCCGGATCAGGACCTGAGCCCTGAGCTGCAGACAGTTGCTTAACCAACCAAGCCACCTCGCGTCCTCTTGTGACCATTTTAAAGGGGACTTTTCATTAAATTTTCTAGTTGGTTATTACAAGAAAAGGGAAGACTGATTTTCATGTTTACCTTGAATACAGTCTTAAGTTTTTCAGTTGAATCTCTTGAATTTCTTATGAAGATAGCTATATCATGTTCACGTGATACTGTTTTTTCTTAATTTGGTTTTTTATTTCCTTCATATTGCATTGGCTAAGATCTTCCATATAGTGTTGAATAAAATAAAAGAGATAATTGGGATTCTTTGTCCTGTTACGGACTTGAGCTGCAATACTTACTGTTTCTTGATTAGGTTTAATTTTTGAGGTTTTTGATATTTAACAAAAATTTTAGGTAAGGTAGTTTTCTTTTGTCTTCTATTTTTTTTTTAAGATTTTATTTATTTATTTGGCAGAGAGATATCACAAGTAAGCAGAGAGGCAAGCAGACAGAGGGGGGACGCAGGCTCCCTGTAGAGCAGAGAGCCCGACTCAGGACTCGATCCCAGGACCCTGAGATCATGATCCCAGCCGAAGTCAGAGGCTTAACCCACTGAACCACCCAGGCACCCCAAGAGGGTTTCTTTTTTTTTCTAATGAGTAGAAAATAAATTTTATTAATTTATTGTAAACACAAGTTGAGGTTATCAGACACATTTTCTTGTACTTGGTTAACATGGTGAATTACACTAATATGGCTTCTATTATTGAATCATCCTTCCATTCCTGGAATGGACTCTATATTTCATTACAGTAAAAATCTGGTAGAATTTTTTTGCAAGTTAAAAAAATTTTTTGAATATATACTTACAGCTGAGATCAGTCTTAAATTATTTTTCTTCTGATTTTGTTTTCAGGGTTATGTCACTTGTTAAGAATTGAACTGTAATCTTTTGTGCTCTGATACAGTTTAATTTATATAGTAATAATTTGTTTCTTGTGGGTTTGACAAAATTTGACTGCTAAATAATCTAGCTCTGGTCCTATTTTCAGAGGGGTAGGTAAATGAGCGCTTTGAATTTATTTTGTAGTGTTTTTATAAACTAAACCCTGTGGCTCAATTGTTAAGCGTCTGCCTTTGGCTCAGGACATGATCCCAGGGTCCTGGGATTGAGCCCCAAGTAGGGCTCCCTGCTGGTCAGGAGGCCTGCTTCTCCCTCTCCCACTCCCCCTGCCTACGTTCCCTCTCTCACTGTGTCTCTCTCTGTCAAATAAGTAAAATCTTTTTTAATAAATAAATTAATTAAATTAAACCGCTTGATGGCATGGATCATATTTTTGTTTTTACTGTAGCCCCAGCACCTAATAATATAGTGTTAGCCTTTGAAAGAAAAATGTTCTGAAAATTTGTTGAATGAATTTAAATGGGCATGAGTAGTGATTTTAATCAGCTAAAGTTTTATTTGAACTATGTTAATTTTTTCCTCTTTCTTTCTTTCTTTCTTTCTTTCTCTCTCTCTCTCTCTTTCTCCACAAAGTTCCACTCTTATCCTGGGGACCCAGCTTTAACTTTAGCATCTGGTATGTTGAACTTAGTGGCATTGATGATCCCGACGTAGTACAACCCTGTCTCAACTGGTATAGCAAGGTAGGACTGTATTTTAAAATCCTGATTTTATGTTTCTGATGTCTGTAAGGGGAGAAATGTGTCAAGCTTTGTCTTCATTTAGAAAAATTTAAAATACTGAGAATAATAATAACTAGAATGATTAATCAACTAACATTTATTATTTATATTCTGCCAGCTGCTAAGCAGTCTTTATAACTTATTTAATCATTACCATTCTGTGAGATAGGTACAATTATTATCCCTCTTTTATAGATGACGAAATGGAGCATGGAGAGTTTGAGTATCTTGCTCAAGTCCACACAGTTCACAATTAACTGTAAAGTGCCTAAGTCAGCATATAAACTCAGGCAGTCTAGTTCCAGAGTCTGCCATTTATATATATTATTAAACCTTTCTGATCCTGAATTTTGTTTTCAACCTATATTGATAGAAATTTTTAAACATGGTTTTTAGTGGGGACTGCTTTTATAACACATTACTCGATTGTGTTTGTTGAGTAAAATAGGAATATTTGCTTTTCCTTTAAATAATTTGAAATCGCTTCTGTAAGTATTATGATCTTATGCTTATAGGAAGTATAAAAATTATATTTAACAATTTTGTTCATAGATCATTTTATACCGTAGATACAGCTTGGAAAATGTCAGTTTAAGTTATTGAGAAGTAGGTCTTGTGGGTTTTTTGCATACCTTTTGTGCTTTGTTTTTTGCTTTTGACTCTCATAGCTTTTTTTTTTTCTTTTTTTCTTTTTTAAAATGGGGGGCTCACTCTTTCTTGTCAAGGAGATAAAGCTTCACTCTCTTCACTACTTCCTGTTACTTTTATTTGTGAGTAGGGGTGAACTGATCTACTCATAGGAGATTGGGAAACACTGTAAATTCTAAGGTTTTTCATATGGAATTTCAGCTCTTTTCTGGTTAGTTTAATTGAGGAACTCTGACTAATTTGTTTTTGGCATTTGATTATATTCAACTTAAAATAGAGGCTGAATTTTAGTATTTTCTGTATTTTTCATATATTCTTGGATTTCCTGTAATACTGTGAGATCTTTCAGGGTAGAGATGATATTTTTAAATGTTAAAAATTACCTTTACAGTGTTATGCACATAGTTGTATATACTTAGCATCTTCTAAATTCTTTTGGTTCTTTTAAAAAATAATGATTAAATTTCTCTGATACTTGAGTACAGTTTTCCCTTTAGCCTATGATGTGTGTGTGTGTGTATTTTACTACACTCACACCAATCTCTTGATATTGTAGGAAGTTGCAACACTGTGGAGAGATTATATTTGAGAACATAAAATTGTTCAGTCTTTTAAGTTCACTGCATTTATTATGAACCTCTAGCAATTAAAGTCTTCACCTCTTTGAGTTTCAATCTTTTTTTTAAAGTGTTGAAATACTATTATTTCATAAATTTTCTCCTATTGTATATCTATATGCAACCTGATAGAAAACTTAAGTTTTTATCTAAGCTCGTATTTTTGGCATTCATCCTAATAGGGGAGAGTTTGTACATTGAACATTCTTCTTTTTGGATTTTAGTTAATTGAGATTTTTGCTTTATAGCCATGTAAGAGATGAGGTAGCCCAGGCTTAGAAAAAAAATACAAAATTTAGGTAGTTGTCTTCTGATCATTTTGAGGCATAAACTCTGGTTTTTGAAATACATAAAACACTTGATAATATTTGCTTTTCATATAGTAACTTCAACTAAGAACCAAGAATAAAAAGCATAATATAACTTATGTATGTTATTTAATGGTTTCTGTGCATTCAGTATCAACATTGTAATCTGATGAGTAAATGCCATGGAAGTTACAATCTTTGTAATGTTAAGTGGTCTTTGATAAAGTTACTCTGCCTTTTTTTTTTTTTTTAAAGTTCAGGCTCTAGAATTAGGTTTGGTTTCATCTTTTTATATCTTCCATCTTCATGAACTAATACCTCTGGGTATATAGATATGTATATCTGTATATCTTCATGTCTTTTATGTCTTTCTGCTATATACTTTTGTGACTTTTGGCAAGTAATTACAGTTGACTAAGCTTCATCTTTGCCTTTCAAAGTGGAAATAATAACAAATAGTATAATGAATAGTATAATGAATAATAATAATAATGAATAGTATAATGCTTAGCACATAGTAAATGCTCACTTTAGGTTAGTTGTCTCCTGTTGCCTACAGTAATAACTAAGCAAATCTCTTCTTTTCATACTTTCTCTTGTGTTCCAGTAGTACCGTGAACAGGAAGCTATTCGCCTTTGTCTAAAACACTTCAGACAACACAACTATACAGAGGCCTTTGAATCGCTACAAAAAAAAACGAAGATTGCCCTAGAACATCCCATGTTAACAGATCTACATGATAAACTGGTGTTAAAGGGTGATTTTGATGCCTGTGAAGAATTGATTGAAAAAGCTGTAAATGGTATGTTATAAACATGTAAACTTTGGTTTTTTTAAGGTGATTTCAAGTGTATACAGAAACAGTTTTTTGAAAATAATATAATCTTATGCCAATTATTAGTTTACTTTTTCCCCGTTTTTACTCTATAAAGATTGTTAGCTTTTTGAATTATGTGCTTCTTTTATGTAAGATAGGTCCATAATGATACTTTAAAAAAAAGAAACATATTTGAACTCACATATCTAAATCTAAATTACCATCTTGGGAAACCATGGAAGCACGCATTTTCATCTATGAACGCTAACATTGACTAGCACTAAGCAATGTTACAAAAAGCCTTTAAATGTTGCCTTCCATTTTGGAGGCCTATTTCTTTATGTATTTTTATTGATAAAATTACCATTTTTAAGGGCATAATTTGGCATAATGGGTAGTTGGATATGTTAAAAATGTTATTAGTAGAAAGTTATAATGAATGAGGGTATTTGTACTGGAAACATCTGTGTGATATGGATGCTACATAATTGCTGATTTTCTTGAATGGTTTATAATCTGGTTTTGAAAATTGTGAATATTAGAACATGATATAATCTCCAAAGATAATTGTTTTGGAGGATGACATCTATTTGAATATTTAAGGTCTGGTATGGTCTGGTATGTTTTGTTATTTTTAAAGTGTCTGTTCTTATTTTATAGAATGGTATTCTTTTAAAAAATAATCTCTGCCAGTGACAAACAACAGAATAGGTGCTGTGGTATAATAGAAAAAAATATATAGGGGCACCTGGGTGGCTCAGCCAGTTAAGCATCTAGCTCTTGGTTTCAGCTCAGGTCATGATCTCAGGGTCTTGAGATTGAGTCTGGCTTTGGACTCTCTGCTCAGCAGGGAATTTGCTTAAGATTCTCTTCCTCTCTTTCTGCCCCTTGCCCCACTCACATGGTGTATGGGTATGTGTGTGGGTGTGTACTCTCTCAAATAAATCTTTTTAAAAATCTTTTTTAATAGCGTGGCTGGGTGGCTCAGTTGGTTAAGTGTCTGCCTTTGGCTTGGGTCATGATCTTTTTCATGGGATCAAGTCCCACTTTGGGCTCCCTGCTCAGTGGGGAACCCTTGCTCACGTGTGCTTGCTCTTTCTCCCTCTCTCTAAAAAAATGAATAAAAGTCTTCAAAAAATTGTTTTTGAATAAATATTTGGTCTTTGTCTCCTAAAACTCTTGGAATTTGGTGGAGGGACAAGAGTGTTTTTTTGTATGCTGAGATGAGAGGTGGCTGGGAGCCCTAGATCGCTTCAGATTTCCAGAAAGATCAAACTCTGTGTGTAGAGGGCTGAAACTTTCAGCTCCACCACCCAACCAGGGAAGGGAGAGGGGTCAGAGATTGAGTCCGATCACCGGTGACCAGTGTTT
The DNA here is from genome assembly GCF_020171115.1 of Neogale vison. Lineage (NCBI taxonomy): Eukaryota > Metazoa > Chordata > Mammalia > Carnivora > Mustelidae > Neogale > Neogale vison. The sequence continues at coordinate 210,360,998 of NC_058094.1, forward strand.
TAATCAGTTATGACTAGGTAATAGAGACTCAAAGGAGAAAAGAAAAAGGCCCTAAACATTGAGGTGCCTAAAGAGGTAGAAAACACACCCACACACATACACACACCACCACCCCCACTTACTCTGATGAGTTGCTAAACCTGAGGGGGAGCTGTGGGAACCCCAGATTTGTAGGTAATAAATAAGAAGTATGGGCCTGGGAGTCGGGGTTGGCATCTGAAGTGAGGATTGTCTCGTGGGACTGAACCCTTTACTTTACAGGGATCTGACGGTAACTTCAGGTAGATAGTGTCAGAATTGAATTGTTGGATACCCAGTTGGTGTCAGAAAATTGGAAAAATAGCTGGTGTGAGAAAAAAACCCCACACATTTGGTATTAGAAGCGTTGTGAGTGAAAACAGCTTAGTGCTCAGTATAAAACTTGTGGAATGGAGTTGGTCTTTTTTTTTTTTTTTTAACTAGGAAAAAAGTACATTAGACTTTCTCCAATCTCTGCTTTCATGTATTTTAATCTTATCTCTGTTATCATCCATTATTATTATGTGCTCATTTATCAGATGGGTTGGATATTTTACAACTGAAGAAAATGGAACCAGTGCTCCCTTCCTTGAGTTTATAAATTTTAAGTTAACTTAAAACGAATTGCTTCTGGCTCCATTGTTTTGTAATAACAAACCTGCTTCTCAGCCTTGTGCATTGTTACTGCTTATTTAATTGGTAATGATACTTGCAAATAAATGATTATTATGTTTGAAATAGAGTTAACTTTGGAGTATAAATAAATACAATATATATGATTATTAATATCTTCCCAAGCCATTAAAATACCACCAATGAAAGTATAAATCTGTGTATGCCATTTCTAAGAATGAATGCTATATATATATATATATATATATTTTAAGATTTTATTTGTTTATTTGACAGACAGACATCACAAGTAGACAGAGAGGCAGGCAGAGAGAGAGAGGGAAGCACTCTCCCTGCTGAGCAGAGAGCCCGATGCGGGACTCGATCCCAGGACCCTGGGATCATTACCTGAGCTGAAAGCAGCGGCTTAACCCACTGAGCCACCCAGGCGCCCCAAATGCTGTATTTTTTTAACCTAAAGATGAAGTCACAAGTATTTTCATGATTTGTTAGTTTTGCTTCAAATCTTTATCGTAAGGCGTGTAATATTTTGTTAAGGTAGATCTCAGTGAGAACAACAAAAACCTCTGGCAACTCTGTGCTGTCACTAAGCTGGAAACAGTTACATTTAAAAACTGTGTCTTTATCAATATACTCATTTAAGAGAAACTGTTAAGATTGTGTGCAGCTTTGATACCATAGGGGCTTAACTTACCTTACTGGCTCTAGGAAGGGCTCAAGTTTGAGGGAAAATTGGTAGTTATTCTTCCTGAGTTAGAACTAAGACATATTTTTTTGTACTCCTCAAATGGCTTGGAACAGTGTTTAGTTAATAAACATTCCTTCCAGGGTTGTTCAGTTTGCTGCTGACTTCACTGATGATGATTTGTTGGACAAATAAGGAAGTAAACACTGCAGAGTTTTTTGGCTTCTGCTCCACTAAAAACATAGCAGAGAAGGGCAAGAAGTTCCTGTTTGCTAAATAGGAAAGCCTAGGGAATCAAAAGCATCTTAAAATGGAGGAAACAAGAGCTTACGTTTAGTGTATCTTAGTATGTTCTTTAAATATGAGTATTTGAGATATTTGAGAGAAAGTGTTTCTAATAGACTTACTATTTGTTAGAAACACCCCTACATTTATAGTTAATTTCATTGCAGGTCCAGTACCCCTGGACCAATTATTGCTACTTTCTCCCTAACAGTGCCTGAGGAAGAAGTAGAATCCAGTGATGATGGACAGAAGTAATCACCTAGGAACAGGAAATAATCAAAGAAAACCTAACTTTCCTATGCAATGTTTATCTTATTTCCTCTTTAAATTACAGTTTGCTTTTGTGAGATAAAGAAGGGATAAAGTTTAATAAAGTGGTCCTAAAGTTTCAACTGGAGGTCTTTATCTCCTTCTCACTTTCCCTCATCCTCTCCCTTTCTCTCTTTCATCTCTTAAAATTTCTTCTCACTCCATGGCTTACGAGGTGGTGGATAATTATGTGGCAGGCCTGTTTCCCTCTCAACATTCTTCGTTTTTTAAGTGAGATCTCAAGTCTTGTTGGAGTTATCTTTGTGGCAGTGTTTTTAACTGCATATTTAATATTGTTAATGGCAACAGGGCTGTTCATATTCTGTATATCTTCTGAGTGAGCATTGGTAGTTTGTGTCTTGTAAGGAATATTCCCATTTCATCTAAATTGGTGAATTTATTGGCATAAAGTTGTTTATATCTTTATGACATCTTTATGTCATATCTTACTCTTGAAATTGGTGATGGTTTCTTTGTCTTTCTGTTTCATTTTCTCCCATTTCATTGATTTCTACCTTTATTATTTCCTTTTTTCTACATAATTCAGTTTTAATATGCTCTTCTTTTTCTAGTTTCTTAAAAATGAAAGCTGAGGCCATTAATTTGAGATCCTTCTTAACTAACAAAGCTTTTGGTGCTAAAGAGTTACCCTTGTACTGTAACTGAGCCAACATGAGTTCACTCCTGGTGAGTCAGAAACTGCACCAGGTTGAGTTGTTGCACAAAGAAAACTTTTATTTGCCGCAAAGGAGATCACAGGAAATGGCTTTCAGAGCTGTGACTCCCTGAGAGAGAGTGAATGGGTTCCTTTTGTTTAGGGTTAGGATGAATATTTAGGTTGGGAATCCTTGTCATCATATGTAGATGCTAGCATAAGATCACACACATGCCTTAAGGAAACATGCCTACACATACATTGTATGTATGTGAATGAAGCTGAGGCTCCTCCTTGGTTGGAGATTTTAGTATTATAATGAGGTAAAGGTAGTTGTTGTTCATTCCAGAGGTCACTCTATGCTCCTGTGCAGGTGCAGGTTCAGGGTTTAGCTCAAAAGGTTTGGGTGGTCTGGGCCTGCGGGAGTTCTTGTCAGGGCAGTCTCCATCACCTCAAGGGTGCTTTCCGGTTTCATTTACCTCAATTAAGAGCTAAACAGAAAAGAATAGCTTACGGAAAAATATAAGACAAAGGTTAGTGAGTACAAGCAGGTGGGCAGTGTTAGGTCTAGTTGGTGACTTAAACACTGCTAGCTGTGTAGCACAAATTGTGCTGTGTTTTTCATTTCTGTTCAGTTTACCATACGCATGCATAATGACCAGCCCGATGCCTTATTTTCTTTTGTGCCAGGATATTTAGTACAAGGGTGAGATGACATAATGATAGTGAATATCCCTATATAGTTCATGATCTCAAAACAGATGCTTGCAACATTTCATTGTGAAGTATGTTGTTTGATCTGGGGTTTTGGAGATCCTGTATTAGGTTACGAGTAACCTAATAGTAACCTATACGAGTAACCTATAACATAAACTCTTGCTAAGAGTTTATGTTATAAATGGGCATTGAATTTTACCACTTTTCCTCTATCTCTTGTGATACCATTTTTTCCTCCTAAATTCTATTAATACGTGAAATCCTAGTGATTGATTTTCTAATGTTAAAATTCAGATATACTTAACTTTGCATTTCTCAGATGAATCTTTCTCTTTTTTTTTTTTTTTTTTTTTTGGTCTTTTTTGGATTTAGGTGGACTTACGTTTTGTTAGAATTCTCCCAACTATATTTTCATTAATAAGATAGGCCTTGTAATTTTTCTTTATCTTACCTTTGTCTTCAGGTTTAGTATCCTTCTTACACTAATCCCACATGATGTGTTGAAGAGTTAGCCTTTTCTTTCTATAATCTGTATGTGTAAGATTTGAATTCTTTCTCATATGCTTGGTAGAATTTGTCATTATGCTATCTGTGCTTGGAAATTGCTTGGGGAAAGTATTTTTGTGTATCAGTTCAATTGATTTAAATGTTGTAAGACTATTCAAGGTTGTTTGGTTGGTTCAGTCTTTAACAAGATCCTTTTTTTGAGCAATTTGTCAGTTTCACTTAAAATTTCAACCTTGTGGGCATGAAAATATACCTAATATCCCCTTGTTTAATGTTTTCAGGATTTCTTAAAATATCTCTTTTCACTCCTTTTATTTCTCATTTATGAATTCTCCCCCCACCCCCATCACTATCACTGTCACCAGAAATTTATTAAGTTTATTGGTCTTTTGAGGAAACTAATTTCTGGCTTTTTGATTCTTTTGTTATTTGTAATGTCTTTGTTAAGTGTCTTCTTACTCTCTTTGGAAGTTGCCGTCTTTTTGTAACTAACTAAGGTGGATGCTTGGCATATTAATTTCCAGACTTGTTATTTTCCCATATATATATTTAAGGATATAAATTCCCCTCTATTTATTTTCTAGTTGTGCTATGAAGTATTTTCATTTTTGTCCAGTTCAACAATTTCATTATGAAATTTGTAGTTTTGTTTTTAATTTCCAAATTAAATATCCAAATTCCAGATTTTTTTTTTAAATTGTTGATAACTTATTTCTAGCATGAATGCATGGTGGTCAGATTACATATTCAGTAGAATTCTAGTTCTTTGAAATTTGATGAGACTTACTGTACAGTCTAGTTTGTTTAAGTTCTATAAACATATCATACCTACTTGGACAGAATATGAATTCTTTATTTATTGGGGTGGTTTTCTGTATATGCCTAATTGGTTCAGTTTGCCAACCATGTTCCACAAGTTTTCTTTACCAATAGTGATATTTTCTGTCAGATTCTCTAAGGTACTAAGAAAAACAAGTTAACTCTTTCCACTGTGATTTTGGAATTGCCCATCTCTTAGGGGTTTGTGCAATTTTGCTTTATATATTTTGAAGCCATGTGTCTAGATATTTACACAATTTAAATTCTTTAATTTTGTTTCTCATTTATGAAATGTGTTTTATCTCTGGTAGTGTTTTTTAATTTTTTTGTTTTAAATTTAATTAATTAACATTAGTTTCAAAAATAGAGGTCAGCGATTTATATAATACCCAGTGCTCATTACATCACGTGCCCATGTGCCCGTTAGCCCCCTCCCCTCCAACAACCCTCAGTTTGTTTCCTAGAGTTAAGAGACTCTTGTGGTTTGTCTTTCTCTGTGATTTCATCTTGTTGTATTTTTTCCTCTCTTCCCCTAGGATCCTCTGTTTTGTTTCTTAAATTCCACATATAAGTGAGATCATATGATGATTGTCTTTCTCTGAGTGAGTTATTTTTTTTTTAATATTTTATTTATTTGACAGAGAGAAATCACAACTAGGCAGAGAGAGAGGAGGAAGCAGGCTCCCTGCAGAGCAGAGAGCCTGATGCGGAACTGGATCCCAGGACCCTGGGATCATGACCTAAGCCAAAGGCAGAGGCCCTAAGGCACTGAGCCACCCAGGCACCCCTCTGACTGACTTATTTAACTTGCATAATATCCTCTAGTTTCATTCCTGTCGTTGGAAATGGCAAGTTTTCAAATTTTTTGATGGCTGAGTAGTATCCACACACACACATACACACCACATCTTCTTATCTGTTGGGCTCTTTCCATACTTTGGCTATTGTCCTATTGTGGGCATTGCTGCTATAAACATTGGGGTGAAGGTGCCCCTTTGGATCACTACATTTTTAATCTTTGGAGTAAATACCCAGTAGTGCAACTGCTGGGTTGTAGGGTAGCTCTATTTTCAACTTTTTAAGGAACCTCCATACTGTTTTTCAGAGTGGCTTGCATTTTAACCAGCTTGCATTCCTACCAACAGTATAAGAGGGTTCCCCTTTCTCTGCATCCTCGCCAACATTTTTGGTTTCCTGACATGTTAATTTTAGCCATTCTGACTGGTGTGAGGTGGTATCTCATTGTGCTGAGTGATACTGAGCTTTTTTTCATGTGTCTGTTGGGCATTTGTATGTCCTCCCTGGAGAAATGTCTGTTCATGTCTTCTGCCCATTTTTTGATTGGATTATCTTTTTTGGCGTGTTGAGTTTGTAGATTTTGGATAGTAGCCCTTTATCTGATAAGACATTTGCAAATATCTTCTTCCATTCTATCAGTTGTCTTCCGGTTTTGTCAACTGTTTTCCTTTGCTGTACAAAAGCCTTTTATCTTGATGAAGTCCCAATAGTTCATTTTTGCCTTTGTTTCCCCTGCCCTTGGAGACGTGTCTAGCAGAAGTTGCTGTGGCTGAGTTTAGTAGTGTTTTTGCTTCACGGTATAAATTGTTTTACATTAAGCTTTCATTTGGTAAGTATTTGCATAATGTTTCTTTTTTTTACCTTTTATTTTCAACCATTCTGTATCCTTTTTTTTTTAAAGAAGTGTCTCCTATAAATTTAGTTCAAAAAAATTTGCCTTCTTTTGATTTGAGCATTTATTTCATTTACATGATTGAATTGGTGGTAAATAAATAGATTTAATAATTACCATTTTATTGTATATACTTTGTCATGTCCCTTTTTTTGGTTGTTAACTCTTAAAACTTTTTAATCTTAGTTTTTTCTTTTTGTTTGGAAGCAACGTACTTTGTTTATCTAGACTATATTAGTCAAGAAATTACAGCAAGTATACATATTTAACAAAATTAATCAGTGCTTTTCCCCTTTTCCCATATTAGGACATAGTAGATTTTTCAACTCCCATCTGATCATCTTCCAACTCATAAGTTATTGTTCTTTATTTTGATACCACAAAGACCCTATAAAATATTACTAGTCTTATTATTACTGTATTCAGTCAGTGTTTGGTAATTTTACCCAAATATGTACTGATCTTTTTGTTCTTCAGTAATATTTGAATCATTGATCTTGTATCTTTTTTTTTTTTTTTAAAGACTCTTTATTTGCCAGTATGAGGTGGGGGAAGGGGTAGAGGCACAGGCAGACTTCCTGCTGAGCAGGGAGCCCGCCATGAGACTTAATCCCAGGACCCTGAGATCATGACCTGAGCAGAAGGCAGACATTTAACTGACTGAGCCACCCAGGTGCCCCGATCTTGTATCTAGGATCATTTTTCTTCTGCCTTAAGCATATATACTTTAGGATTTCTCCTCCACCTCCTCTCTTTTTAAAGAGAGAGAGAGAGAGAGTGAGTATGCATGGGAGCAGGGTGGGGGCAGAGGGAGAGAGAGAATGTTAAGCAGGCTCCAAGAGCCTGGGAAAGGTGCTCTGTCTCACTACCCTGAGATCATAACTAGAGCAAAAATCAAGAGTTGGACACTTTATTGAGCCACCCAGGCACCCCTGTCATCAATTTGTTGATGAGAAATGTGTGATAGAGGGTGCCTGGCTAGCTCAGTTGTTAAGCGTCTGCCTTTGGCTCGGGTCATGATTCCAGGGTCCTAGGATCAAGAGTCCCACATTGGGTTTCCTGCTTGGCGGGAAGCTTGCTTCTCCCTCTCCCACTCCCCCTGCTTGTGTACCCTCTCTTGCTATCTCTCTGTCAAATAAATAAATGAAATCTTTGGGGGAAAAAAAAAAGAAAGAAGTGAGAACTTTGGGTATGGGTTGAAGTACTATTGTATATGCTTTTTTTTTTAAACCTTGGATGAGGTTTGAACATTTTTTTTCTCTCTTGGTAAAAACTTCGTAAGTTTCATTTTTTTTTCTAATGTACTTTTTAAGAGGGTATTCACTATTGGAGACCAGAACAGCTTGTACCTAGTTAGGACTGTATGAAATGTGTTTATTATAGTCTTAATCATAGGGGGAAAAATGAGGTGGTGTTGGACCTGGAGACTTTAAATAGTTTGAAAATTGTTAGCAACTCAGTCTTAGTATGCTTTCTCCTAAGTGATACTTTCATTTCTTTTGTATAGTTTTACTTTTATCAGATCCTTCTGATTTCCTGCTGTAGATGTTTGTCAGAAAGAAATACTAGCAACTGCCTGACTTCCTCTTAAAGCATGGAAGTAATTTTTATACTTAGTTCACAGGAATGTTTAAATGCCTCACTTTTTATTTGTTTTTGAGATTTTCAAAACAGTAGAATGGGTGTTGTCATATTTTTGTAGATGAGAATGTCATTATTTCAACAGAGAGCCTAAATTTTTTTGCTGAATCATATAAAATATCTACAAGTAGGTATACCAAAACAAAAGGCTTATTAGTAGTAGCAAGATCTTTCAAGAATTAGAAATATAGGGAACATGGTGAAAGTTTGGGATGCAGAGGTGTCAACTTTCATTTATTTTTAGATCTTAAAAGGGAATTCTTTGAATTAAAACAAGATACTGAAAGTGTATTTTGAAAAAAATCCTTATCCTTCTTTAATCTTTGTACCATTTTTATTGATTGTTTCTAGGGATTTCAAGTTTATGACTGTTTTATTTCTAGAAATTAAACCTGTTCTGTTTAAAAATGAAATTTTAGGATACCTGAGTGGCTCATTTGGTTCAGCAGCGGGCTCTTGGTTTCAGCTCAGGTCTTGCTCTCACAGTCATGGGATCAAGCCCTGTGTCGGGCTCCACACTCAGCACAGAGTCTGCTTGAGATTCTCTCCCGCTCCTTCTGCTCCTCCCCCAGCCACTCACACACACACACTCTCTCTCTCTCTAAAATAAAATAAATAAAATCTATTAAAAAAATAAAGTTTCTGTAGCATGTACTATTGCTATTTACCAAAGCCTTAAAAAGCATTTGCACTATTTGTATTTTCTTTTTACAGACATAAAGAAAATTCTTAAAGCATGACATTTCATTGAAAGTTATTATATAGCTATGCCATCTAACCTACTCCAGATCCATCTGGACTGTTTATTGATAACCCACTTTCCCTGTCAAGAAACAGTAATGCATAATAGAATAGATTAAATGAGAGTTGTCTTTAATTTATCACGTTTCTCTATAAAATGCAAATACGTATTTTTTAAGTCATTGTAATTTTTTTGTTTGGAGTGTTAGATGACTTAATATTATAACATGAATCAGTGTCAATAAGCTAATAATTGAGTTGGATAGTTGGGAGTGTAGAGGGATGTGAGAGGGCTGAAATTTATAGATTTCCAGCTTTTGTCTTATGTTAAGCCATGATTTCTTTCAAAAGAAGAGGTGTTCAGTTTGGTTTGGTTTGTTTGTTTGTTTTGTTGGTAGAATAGCTAGCTTCTCAAAAAAGCCATTGCTTTTTTGCACCACTTCCAGCCAACAGAAATGCTTCAGTAAGTAAATAATCTAGAGTGGTGGTAAAACCAGCATTCCAGAGAAGAAATGAAACATAAAAAGTAAACTTTAGCCACAGGAGCAGTAGGTCTTCATTTAAGAGGAGATTACATTGCTTCCCTTGAAACATAAATAATTTTCTTCAACTCTTTTTATTTTAATCTTTTAATATTGGATTTGTTTAATATGTAGTAGAATGATCTGGTATGGCAAGTTTGCTTTTCCAAACAAATTCTTGGATTTTTTTCCATGTATTGTTGATTAGGTAAATTTTTCCAGGTCTGTCACAGTGTTTTATCTTAGATTTTTTAAAAAATTAATCTATTAAATGTGTGTTAATCCATTATATATATATATAAGCTATCTTTGTATTTAGTCTGGAGAGTTGAAAAGATTTGAGACTTTGAAATTGAGCTTTATACCTTTTTGTTGGGAATCCTTGGGCATGTTACTTAACTTCTTTGAACCTTAATTTTTTAACCTTTGTAGTAATTAATAATCACCATTGTATAGGTTTATTTTAAGGAGTAAATTAGTTTAACCTTTGTGGTGCCTTGCTCATAGTTGGTACTCAATAAAAGTCAATTCTTTTTTCTATGGTAAGATCTTTTTTGAAAGGTTATTTCCAGATTTGATAATGCTATATCTGAATAATTTTCTTCATGTTTCTTAAGAGTCTCTGCAGAAGGGGAGGAGACATTGTCTTTTAGAATTGTGAAGACTAAAGGAATTCATTAGGGAGAGAGGGAGACAAATCTTAAAGTTCCCTAATTTTTTTCAAATGTTTGCTTGCCTACAAAATGGTGTGCCTTGTTAGGGTGTCATTATATACTAGGAATATGCTTTATTGGAAGTAGAAGTTTTATGTGCAGTTTGTTTTAATGTAAGATACTTACTAACATTAAGGTGACTCTGAGGAACTGTCAATCACGTGACTAGGAAAGTTCCCCTATTCCCTGCCTTCTTTCCCCCCCTACTCTAAGCTTTTATTTTATACTGAGCATATCTGATGTTGTGCTATTGACTGTCCATTATTCAGGAGAAGATTAATTTTATCTACCTAGAATAAGACTATCATAATTTCTAATATTTTAAATTTGGAGTAGCTAATATTTTAAATATTATGAGTAATATCCTCTGCAAGCCTGACTGTAAATAAACTTTGGACATATTTGGCTCTCTTTGTCCTTGTTAAAAACAAGCTAATGTTAACGTATAAAGCACTGATTGTAGAAATGTGGATGTGTCTAGTGAGTTGTGAAGAATGGACATTTCAGGGGTAACAAAGTCTATGAAAATGGCTTATGTCACAGTATGTTACAATAACGATGTTACAAAGTATCTTTTGAGGTTTGAAAATAATTCATATGTTAGTTGTTTTCTGGCTTCTCATAATTATAGTACTCAATGCAAAAAAAAAAAAAAAAGAATTAGGAAAACAATGAAGTTCAAAGAAAAAAAAACCCAATAAAAAAATCATCCTAATCCTGGGAACCAAAGAAAATCACTTAACTTTTTTTTTTTTCTTTTTTTTTTCACTTAACTTTTTGACACATGGCAGTGTCTTACTTTTTTCCACCGGTGTGTCTGTATGTGCATTTACAAATTATTTTACAGAAATTATATAATGTTGGGGAGTTTGTTCTTTTTACTTTGAAAATTACTGACACTGTATTTTCTTAGGACAGTTGTGTTTGATAAAGGAAAAATAACGTGAAGGTTTTGATGGGTAGAGTATTTGTAAGCTTTTTAGGTTAGTAAGAGTGGGATTGGTTAAAAAAAGAGAACGATTGGTTGAGGAAACAATCAGAGAATTTAATTTTATTTGCAATATTCAGAAGGACTTTAAAGATCAAGGATGGGGTCCTTCATTTGAGTAGAACTATTGATGTGATCACTCTTAAAAGAATTTTCCCCAGTGGATTATGAGTTCTCTTTCCGAATGGTGCTGTAAGGCTTAAGGGGAAAGAGGAGATGAAGGCTTACCTAAGATGAACTTAAAGTAAAATTGGCCGGACACACATAATTCCAGTAAATATATTGGTTATAACAGTGGTAGAATCTTAGTGTGCCAGAATTTGGAAGGAACCTCTGGCCCTATCCAACTCTTAAACACAAGTTTTACAGATAAGGAACTTATTAAAGTTGTATTGCTAATTATAACTAGAATCAGAGACTTAGGTAATATGGCAATTGGTTACTGTTAAAAAAATACAAAATTTATGACTTTTCTAATTTTCTGTATTTTTGCTTTCTATTTTTCATGTCTGCAGTTTCCTTGTCTTAGTTTTGTACTTGTCTCCGTATATTTATGTCTTTTACTTTATTCTTTCTCTTCAGGTAGCCATTATGTAGAATTAATGCATATTTTAAAATCATTATCTTTATCAAACAATTTTATGTGTCTGTCTTAAAACTGAATAAAATTCAGTTACGTTTTATATCTATAGAATTCTAAATTTATGATTCATATTTTACTATCATCATTATTAAGAGGAACCCCTGTTAATTTTATCTGAAAAGAAGTTTTCCAGTTCTTGTAATGGGAGAGTATTGGTCGGAGTAAGCTGGATGAGCAAGAATTATCAGAAAAGCCCATGAGGGAGTAGATTATGAAACACTCTTAATAAAATAAGTTGCAAATCTACTTGTTCTCCTTACTATAACAATTAAAATACAGATGCTACTGTCTGAGTGCTGACTTCAGAAGGAAAGAAGAATATTAGAACTTTCTTATTGCAAAAATTTTGAAGTCCTAAAGGAGGACTAGAGGAGTAGATGGGATGGAAGTTTTCAGTTAAAGCCATCTGAAAAGACTTGAAAGCTAACAGTTATGATTGCAGCTGACCTTCGTAATTACCCAGAAAAGAGAAACATTAGGGAGATGTCTGTACGTTACACAGTCAATGGCAAGTGTGTAAGTCCTGGTGAACAGACAGTTTTACTTACAAATTCTTTGGAAAAGTATTTACGTTCAGGGACTAAATGAAGCAGAAGGGAAAACCTTTTTTCAGATTGAGATCAGAGTCAGATGATAGAATTTATAGTAAATTTGTCTTTATAAATTATAATCTGTATGGATTCATGTAAAAGGAAACCCTTGTGAAAAAAGTAAGAATATGTTATTATATAACATAACAAATCCAGAGGTAGATTTCATGGTTGGTCACTTCAGTGTTCCAGTTTCTCCTGTCTCTGCTTTGTCATCATTGTTGAATTGACTTCATCCTCATACTTGTACAGACTGGCTGTAGCACTTATGTACATTGCATACAGATAGGAAAATTTCCAGAAGAATAAAAGTAGATTTGTCTTCTTGGCATGTTTCTTTAGAAGCAAAAGAAATATTGGCTACATTAGCCAGAATTGGGGTCCACACCATTCTAAATTAATCTTTGTTGAGGGGCATGAGATTAGGGCTTGATAATTATTTGGGATGAAATAGATATTATATGGGGGTTCAGTCTCTGTAACCACTATGGCAGCTAGGGTAACAACTCCTCTTAAGAAGTAAACTACGCATTTATTGATGAAATAATTTCAGAAGTAAAGCAGAGTGAAACACGAGTCCCTGCCTACCACTTAAGAGCTGCATGATTTTGGTTAAGTTCCCTAATATCCCTAAACATGCATTTCCCCATCTGTAATACCTAGTTCATAAAGTTGTTTTTTTTTAATTAAGTCATATTTAGTCTGTCTTAACTAAGAGTGAATTTTAACATTTCATAAGTGTTCAGCAAATATGTTACTATACTGGTACTGCTACTTTTATTTCTGTGGTTTTGTACTCAAAGAAAATTATGTCAAAATGTAATTTTCACTTTAAACAATTAGTTTTGTTTTTCTTGAAGATATAAGGGCCTAGACCAAAGATCAGAGTTGTTAAGGCACTTGTTTTCTTTTTTCCTTTTTTTTGAATTTTTTATTATTATATAATGTATTATTTGCCCCAGGGGTACAGGTCTGTGAATCATCAGGCTTACACACTCACAGCACTTACCATAGCACATACCCTCCCCAATGTGCATAACCCAGCCACCTTATCCCTACCCTCCCCCCACCCCCAGCAACCCTCAGTTTGTTTCATGAGATTAAGAGTCTCTTAGGGTTTGTCTCCCTCCTGATCCCATCTGGTTTCATTTTTTCCTTCCCTACCCCCCACGGCCCCCCCTCCCCCCCCCCCCCGCCTCTCAATTCCTCATATCAGAGAGATTATATGATAATTGTCTTTCTCTGATTGACTTATTTCACTTAGCATAATACCCTCTAGTTCTACTCACGTTGTTGCAAATGGCACAATTTCATTTTTAATGACTGCATAGTATTCCGTGTGTGTGTGTGTGTGTGCGCGCACGTGTGCATGCACATACATGTGTACATGTGTACACACACCACATCTTCTTTATTCATCTGTTGGTGGACATCTAGGTTCTTTCCAGAGTTTGGCTATTATGGACATTGCTGCTATAAACATCAGGTGCACCCACCCCTTCAGATCACTACATTTGTATCTTTAAATACCCAGTAGGAGGCACTCATTTTATTCTCCAGTTTTCTTGTATTTGTCGTGACAAAAATGGGGAAAACATAGTAAATTTAGTATGAGCTGCCACTAAAACAATTTGTTTACATGATTTTGTCAACTAATACTCTATATATTTGAGATAATGTGAAAACTGAGGTGATACATTTTTTGAAAGTGTGCTGTTATTAGTGTATTAGTGACCTTTTAATAATTTCCCTTGTTAATACAGGCTTTTTTGTCTTTTTTGCTATAACAAAAGGTGAAAGCCAGTTAAGGTATAAATAATTGTCCCTCATTTGATATTTGCAGATGGTTTGTTCAATCAGTACATCAGCCAACAGGAATATAAGCCACGATGGAGTCAAATCATTCCCAAAAGCACCAAAGGTAAGTGTTGTTCTCTGGATTGTGAGTGGGTTTGCTTTAATGGCTTAGTATCATTTTTCCCAGGGTAGCACAAGTTTTACAGTACTTTGTTTGGGAAACATGAGTGTTTATCATAAGACACGGCAGAATTAGTTTACTATATTAAACTTTTCTTTGAAACCTTTTTGTTTTTGGACAGTTTTTACACAGAATACCCTCATAAACTGCTTTTATAGAGGTACTATAAATTTACAGGCTTAGTGTTGTAATGCCAGATATGTTCCTGATAAACCCTCAGTTTTGTAGAATTGCTCTCTGAAGTGAACAGGGCTTATGAGGAAAGTAGAAATGGAGCATACTATTCCAAATCTGTGGAACTTTTTATGCAGATACGAATGAAAACTAGTGTAGTAACCCTGATAAAAATAAATACTGATACAGGTAACTCTCTGAGGGATTTACATTGAGTACCACAGTGAGTTTGGAGCCTTAAACGCTGGGACTCATGCTTCCTTCCTTGAGCTGTCGACCTTAGAGGGTATTGATCAAAACTTAAAATCTGATCTAGCACATAGTCTTCTCCATTGATCCATTTTTTTATACAGAGGAAAGTATTTGTCACTTCTTTTTTTTTTTTTTTTTTAAGATTTTATTTATTTGGCAGATCACAAGTAGGCAGAGGGGCAGGCAGAGAGAGGGGGGGAAGCAGTCTTCCCTCTGAGCAGAGAGCCTGATGTGGGGCTCAATCCCAGGACCCTAGGATCATGACCTGAGCCGAAGGCAGTGTCTTAACCCACTGAGCCACCCAGGCGCCCCTTTTTGTCACTTCTTGATCTTGACTCATTGCTTTGCCAGATGTTAATGTAGTGGAAGGTGTAGCGATTGTTTAGTGCAATTACTTGCATTAAGGGAAGGCAATTCTGTGGATGTTTAGCTTTTTTCTGACAGTCTTCATAAATTGCTAAGCACTTCTCTTAAATTGGGAGAAAGGGCTTCCCTGATATTGTTAAACATTAATATTCTAGAGAAAATTGCTTATGAACCTCCATAATTTCTGTTATTCAGACATCATTTCTCCAGCTTTCTCAGTCATTTTTGAGATTATTTTGTCAGAGAAGCACATGCTGTAGCAGACAGATTATAATTGTGTATTTGAAAACTAATGGGTTAAATATATAAAATGCAAACTTCTTGACAGTAAATTTATTTTAGTTTCTTATTCTGTTCTTGAAAGTGGCAATATGGGGGAAGAAGGAAGACAAAGATAAAACTTCAGTGATAACGAGCAGTGAAATCTTAACTATATTGGAACGGAGAAAGAATTTACGGGAGAACTTCTGAATGAGAAGTCTTTAAATACAGTAGTAATGGATTGAGTGTTTCAGTTTGGCATGATATTTTCTCTATATAAGAACTGACATTTCAGGGGCACCTGGGTGGCTCAGTGGGTTAAAGCCTCTGCCTTCGGCTCAGGTCATGATCCCAGGGTCCTGGGATCGAGCCCTGCATCGGGCTCTCTGCTCAGCGGGGAGCCTTTTTCCCCCTCTCTCTCTGCCTGCCTCTCTGCGTACTTGTGATCTCTGTCTGTCAAATAAATAAATAAATCTTTAAAAAAAAGAGAGAGAGAGAACTGACATTTCAGTATTTTTCATAGTACTCCAATGAAATTAGTAAAAACTTGGATGGTCCCTGTTTTACCTAGGAGAAAGCTGAGACATGGAAAATTATTAGCCAAAGTAATGTATTTCAGTTAATAGGGGAATAATAAAGAAAACCTTAGGTATTCTGTTTTATATCAGGACAGACATTAGAATCCTGCTATTTGTTGAATCATTGAAATGAAGTTGTATCTTTGTTTATATTAAGATTTGGTATAAGGTAAGATTAAATACAAGTTGAACAGCAGTTCTACAGAAGTTTAAAAGTTTCCCTGATCATATTTCAAACTGCCCGTTAAGCTCCACCATGGAAATAGGAATCAAAAGGAAGTAAATCTTAAACTTCTCGCTCAAAAATGTGCTGTACTCAAAATAGTTGGTAAGTTATGTGATAATATAAATTAATACAAAACTTGATAACATGTTGGTTTTTGGTAGCTTAGTTGTATGAACTTTTTTTAGTCTTTTTGTTTTGTTTTTCAAGATCTTTTATTTATTTATTTGACAGAAAGAGAGATCAGAAGTAGGCAGACAGGCAGGCAGAGAGGGTGGGGGAAGCAGGTTCCCTGCTGAGCAAGGAGCCCAATGTGGGATTTGATCCCAGGACCCTGAGATCATGACCTGAGCCAAAAGCACATGCTTAACCAACTGAGTCACCCAGGCGTCCCAGTTGTATGAACTTTAAAACTGCTCATTATACTAGGTATAATTAGGTATGCTTGGAATACAGACCTGAGATCTAATTCTGTAACTGCTTTCCACCTTTACTTTGTCATGGCATTTGTTTTTTGTCTTTATGTTTTTGTGGAATATCCTACCTTCTTGCTGATATGGCACTGGTCATAAATATATTAAAAATAGTTTCCTGTTGCATTTATAGCCTGAAAGCATTGGAAAAAAGAACAGGGCAATTGTTATAAACTTAGTTATATTATTTCTTTTGAGTCTTTTTATTTGCTTTTAATATTGAAAGAATAAATATGTGTTAGTTTTACTACTCATTGCAGACTTATGAATGCTGTTACTCTGGCTTTCCAGTTATTCTGTGTTATTCTTTTTAAAGAACATATTTGTTTCTTCTTCAGGTGATGGAGAGGATAACCGACCAGGAATGAGAGGGGGCCATCAGATGGTTATTGATGTTCAAACAGGTAAGGAATATTTGCTGTAGAAACCAATACTTTTAAAAATTATGCATTCTAAAATATCAGCTAAGCACAAAGATACTTCTTCCATTCATTGCAGAGGTGACATGTTATCAGCCGTATAACCAAGTAGCAAAGAAAATAGAAGATTAGTCACAGGTTTAACATAAACAAGGTAATAACACATGAGGGAAGGGAGGCTGCTGCACAATTGAAACTAGGTAACCTCAAAGAAATGTGCGGCCCTTTCTCTTTTTGAGTGTGTGTGGGTTTATATATGTTCGAATTTTTTAGTAAACTGTAGAGTACCTCTGGATTTTTCAGTGCACTTCTATCTTAATGCCATAATACGGGAATTACTGCAAGAGAATTAAGATATTTTTCAAGAGCGAATATCAAATTAAGTAGCTTAATTGTTGATAAATTCACTAATTGCTTAAGACTATTCACAAACTTATAAATAATTTGTTATATCTACTTCTTTTCGCCTTTTAGACTTTATTCTGTATCTTGGTACAAAAAATTTTACTTAGGTTTCTGCAGCCTCAGACAGCTTAGGTACCATTGTATTTAGAGGTTACTGCTAAAATTATAGTAGGCTTTAAGTTACTATCTGGAAAAGTGAATAATAAGAATTCAGTATAATTTTACTTTATTATTTGGTTTTAGAATACTTTACTTCAGGGAATGCCAATATCCATTCAAGTAATATTTTACTTTTACTTTTTCTGTTACTGTGTTAATGCTGATTTATAGTGCCTCAGGAGTAATTTTTGTTGACTCATATCATGAAATAAGAATAAAAATTAATCACAATGCAGATAATAATCTTCTGGGCATTAATGTATTTTCACAAATATTTTGTAAGTAACAAGGAGAGAAGTCACAATATCTCTCTGAAAATTAACTGCTAAAATTTTACAGTAACCTGTGAGCTGGTTTAGGAGTATTACTAGTTTCTTTGTAGAAGAGATTCATTTAGGGTATCTGAACTTGCTCCCCTAATTAATGTTGGTCAATCTTCCCAAATCCTTTCCCTTCCACAAATACAGGTTCGACCTTAGGCATCCTTTCTTCTTCTTCTTTTTTTTGGCATCCTTTCTTCTGAGAGTCCAATAAATACACATAGGCGTTAATTCTTTTTTTTTTTTTTTTTTTAAGATTTTATTTATTTGAGAGAGAGTGAAAGTGAGCTCAAGCAGGGGGGGAACAGAGGGAGAGGAAGAAGCTGGCTCCGCTCTGAATAGACAGCCCAACATGGGGTTGGATCTTAGGACCCTGAGATCATGTCCTGAGCCGAAGGCAGACGCTTAACTAAGCCACCCAGGCGCTCCATGTTGTTGCTTATATTCTAATATATTTAAAAATTTTTGATGATTCCAGTTATTCTTTTCTGGTATATAGACTGTGTTTCTTTAAGGCCATAGTTGTCATTACCTGGGGATCAAGATAGAAAAGTTAAATGTTATATGGAGTTTTGCATTCTTTTAGGCAAAATTTGATGCTTTCTGAATTTAATTTGCGTGCAGAGCAGAATTTGGAGTATCTTCAGATTTGTTCTTTACAAATCTTTCTGTTTCTATTATAAAACGATTAATAGCATCAGTTACCAAGGTTTTTTCATATACTTTATTTTATCATGTCTATACCAGAGCCCTCTTATAACTGCTACCATGAGGTTGATCTTGGTCATCTTCAGAGAGATCATATTCATTGTAAATCTTTGAGAGAACTTTTTCTAGTCCAGTCCTACTGACATAGCAATCAAATATAATGGTTGAGGGTTTAGTTTGTGAGAAGGGGGTGTATGTGTTAGACATACCTGGGTTTGAATCCTGACTTTACCACTCACTTTTTGATCATGAATGAGTTATAATGATGATAAAAAATGGGAAGAATAAGTTATTGGGAGAGTTAAATAATGTATTTTGTACATAATGTGTATATCATTTATGTAATTGTGTTTTTATGTGCAGTATTACTATACTGTATATACTGATGGGCTTTGTTGAGAGAGTTTTATGTAAGTCTAGGACCTTTTTAATCCTTGGTTTCTGTTTTTGACAGACTCTCACAGTGGAAATAATTTAAAACAACTTGAAAAGTAGTGTTGAGGGGAAAAAATAACTGACCCATAATCCCACATTTTAACTAACCAGTGTTATTTTAATACATTTGCCTCATCTTTTATCTGTGTTGTCCTCACTGATATTTTAGAGAGGAAGGGAAACCATAAATATATTTGTAAGATTTGTGGGGGAAAAAAATTTAGAATTTTGCTGATAAGGATTAGGTGGAGTTAGTAGTAAAGAATGACTTTCCCCGAGTAGAGTTTGAAGAACCTAGAAGTTTTATCTTTATAAAGCTGATGCCAGAGTAGTGAAACATAGTAGAAAGACCCAGTCATTATTTTAAGTATTCGTTTTAAGGATTTCCAGAGCAAGGGCTCTTAATCTGGTGAAGTTATATACAAAATTTTGTTTGTGTGTACCTTTTTCTAGGAAGAGAATCTATGAATTCAGATCATCAAAAGGAATCTTAACTCAAAAAGTTAAGAAGAACTTCACTAGTGTAAAACTTCATTTCATCTTTGAAGTGGCTTATATTTCAAAGCAATTACTGCTTCCTGGTATTTCGTGTATCTTGTTTTCTTAAAAATATAATGGTAGCTGAATTCTCAGCCCCCCCCCCGCCTTTATAGTTTTTTCCATTTTGCTACAGCTCTAAAGGTAGAGTAACAATTTGGAAAAATACTTGATGATATAAATTTTACTATTTAATTTCAGAGCTTTTTGACATCCTAAGTGAATTCTATCATTTATACCATGTTAGAGAAGAAATGGAGTATTTTGTCCTATTTGTGTGTTGGTCAGTTTTATTGAGTATAATCCCTATACCTGGCACCTCTCCACTTCAGTTCTTCAACTCTGGGTAAAATAAGGCAGATAGAAAGAAAGAAAAGGTATGTCTATTCTGTTTCAGTGTGGAAGTCTGTTTAGATGAAAATTTACCAGGCAGTTTTTTGTTGGGTAACTTTCATTGAATTTTGAGAATCTGTAGTGCCACCTTTTCTCCTCTCTCAGGAAAGGTAGTAAGACTCAGGCAAAATCCCAGTATTTGGTATCTACAAAAGAAATTAAAGGAGTGTTGCTTGTCACTTGGTAGAGCCCGTCTATGAAAATCTGAACCTTTGACTGTTCTGTACTCATTATATGAAAGTGCTTGCTTTCTTGCTTCTTTCGTCCTTCCTTTTTTTTTTTTCCCCACAGTGCCATATATAGGTTTTCCTTAAATTCCTTAAACTTTTGAAGGAAATAGGTGAATATGGATTTTAGTTGTTAATTACAAACATATGCATTTGGCTGTTTCTTTAGCTACCAGTTATTGAATCTTTTTTCTTCCATATAGTTATCAGAAAGGAATTCTGGAAATACAGCCTTAATTAAGAATACAAAGAATAGGGGCACCTGGGTGGCTCAGTGGGTTAAGCCTCTGTCTTTGGCTCAGGTCATGATCTCAGGGTCCTGGGATCGAACCTCACGTGCCTCTCTGCTTGTTTGTGATCTGTCTGTGAAATAAATAAATAAAATAAAATAAAAAAAATACAAAGTATATTGAAAAAAAAGACATATATATGATACATGATGTATATTGAATTCAACCAAAGGATCAGTCTCTAGATTTATAATCATAGCTTTATGTAAAAATACAGTTCTGTTTATTTATTTTTTTAAGATTTTTCTTTATTTATTCGACAGACAGAGATCCCAAGTAGGCAGAGAGGCAGGTGGAGAGAGAGGAGGGAAGCAGGCTCCCCGCTGTGCTGAGAGCCCGATGCGAGACTCCATCCCAGGACCCTGAGATCATAATCTGAGCCACCCAGGCGCCCCTGTAGTTCTGTTTAAAAAGGGAGACAGATGAATCTAGTTGATAAGCTGCTGGGTCATAAGAGTTAGGGGAACGGCTGAAGAAGGTTAAGGCTAAAGAACATGTAAAATAGCTTTTTCCTTCTAGTTCATTCCTCCCTTCAAAATTCTCATGTCAGTTTAAGGTCTTACCAGATGTATTTTCAGAAGGACTAAACTCTTGAATAAATGTCCTGACAGGGTTTCATTTTTATCTTGAATATAAATTTGTGTTTCTTAAAACTTTTTTTCCATTTCATTTGTTTTTCTCTAGGTGTCTGTATTAAACTAAGAATTAAGTTAACCTCCTTCAGTATCCTTTTAACTCTTCTCCTACCTCTTCTTTTTGACACATAAATTTGGTTTAACGTTGGGTCCATGCTGTATGAGTGTATAGTATTTGTATTCTATACTGTTTGGAGGTGGAAACATGGATTTAATTATGAAAATAGTGTGCCATCTTGTGGAGGATTATTCAGTCAGCACAGTCTGATTTACCCGTAAGAGTCAAAGTAGAAGGATAGATCTTACAGTTGGACTCCTAAAATAAAAAGCCTACTTTTTTGTGCTGAATGGTGTAAAGACACTGATGTGTTAATATTTCTACCTTATTTTTAGTATATATGAGGTGTGTATGTTAGTATTGCTGGTACCTAAAAGACTTGTACTAAAGAATGTGGTTGAATTTTAGTTTTTGTGGCCTCAGAAATGACAGATTGACTGACTGGTTGATGATTGATTCATTTAGTCTCAGAATGAAATTGGTTTGACATTTTGAACATAGGCTATTAACTGGTCACTTCATTTCCAGTCCCTCTATTTTGCTGGCTTCTCCTTCTCGGGCAAGTCCTGTGATGCTGCAGGTTCAGAGCTGGCCTTGTTACAGCTCTCTGCTATTCCATGTCTGTAGAGTTGATTTCAGAGCCTTTATATTGTCATTTAACCCCTTCCACAGTCTGGCCACTACCTGTCTTTTTAACCTCATTACTACCTGGTACTTTCTGTGTTCTTTTAAATTGAACAGTGCATTTACTCATCACAGAGTTTTAACCACTTTGCCTGCATTATGTAATTTAATTCTCAGAGTAGCTTTCTGAGCTAGGTGCTGTGGTGTGCCATTTTGGACATGAGGAAACCAGGGGTTAAGGAAAGTAGTGGTGGTTATGCAGCTATGGTGGTAGAACTACAGTTCTGTCAAGATCTGCCTGACTTGAAAGACCATGTGTTTTACAGCATTTTTCATGTGGGGCGCCTGGCTGGCTCAGCTGGTGAAGCGACTGCCTTCAGCTCGATCATGATTCCAGAGTACTGGCATCGAGCCCCGTGTCAGCTCCTTGCTCAGCAAGAAGCCTGCTTCTCCCTCTCCATCTACCCCTCTGCTCCGGTTCTCTCTCTCACTCATGCTCAGTCTCTCTCAAATAAAATCTTTTTAAAAAATTATAAATAAAACATTTCTCATATTCTCATATGTTTTTCTGTCTCTGTGCCTTTCTTATACTTTTTACCATGCTTGAAATGTTCTTTCTGTCTCCCTTTCTGGCAACAGAACCACCTTCTCTCTCTCTCTCTCTTTCTCTCTCTCTCTCGCTCTCTTCTTTAAAGATTGATTTATTTATTTAGAGAGATAAAGAACATACATGTGAGTGGGGGGAGGGGCAGAGGGAGAGAATCTCAAGCAGACTCCCCACTGAGCATGGAGCCCTTCTGGAGACTCCCATCTCCTGACCCTGAGATCATGACCTGAGCCAAAATCAAGAGCCTGACACTTAACCAACTGAACCCCCACCCCAAGTGCCCCCAGAGCCACTTTCTGATGCATACATAGGTCAGATACCTCCTTTCTTGAGTCCCCGTAGGTATCCTCTCTTCCCTCTATTGAACTCAGATGGTGCTTTTTACCTTTCTTATGGCATTTAATCTGCCCTGCCTTGTGGTGATTTATGTACTTGTGTTACATTCTTGATTAGATTGTAAGCTCCTTGAAGATAGGGACTGTCTGCTTTCTTTTCTGTGTAATACCTTGTCAGTACAGACTAGCCCTGGGAAAACATTGACTGAACATTCCTCTGAGTGCTGGGGGAAATGGAGAGCCACAACAGCCTATGTGCCTTTAAGAAAAAAAATACGGAGAAAGGGCTGCTGCGAAGAGGACTGTACTGCCCAGGGATGTACGTGAATTGTTACATAACCGATAAGCATGAGAATGGACCCTGTTGCAAATAATGTTTTCTTTTTTCTCTTTTCCTTACTTTTTTCTTACTACAGTTCTCTCCAGTTATTTCTGTAATCTTTAAAAGTTTTTGATATCCTTTATGCATTAAATTATACTTTTGCTCATGTTTATTTCTAGATAATATTTCATCTCTGAATGATTTAACTTAAATGATTAGATGATTTAATTAAAATTTTGTCATGCATTTTAGTCAGGTATGTCAAAAGGTCCTGTTTCCATCCGATTCATTCAATTTTACTATTAAACTTCAACTGCGACTACAAAGCATTCAAAGACAAGAATGACATCTTGGATTAATTCCATTGGGATGCTTGCTCTCTGCCAGATTTTATTTTGCTCAGCTATCAATGAGGCTGTTGTGGAAATGTGGGTTTTCTTTGCTGTGAGAATTTATGCGTACAAAGAGACCTGCTTTTCAGAAAGAACATTGAGAACCCAGAGCCCAAGAGGAAGGGTTATTAAAGTTAATGAACCAGGGTAACCTTATCCAGAGGGTACCCAGAAACACTATAAAACAAAAGGTCAATTGCTATTGCTATTTTAGTTATATACCCTCCCTCTACTGGGTTAATTGCCATTATAGTGAGGCCTTGGCAAATAATTTTTAAGCCAGATGAAAATTCTTCAATTTTTTTTTTTTCCTGTAAAACTTGAAGTATCTGGTACTACTGCATGCCATTTGGGAGACAGAATGTTACTTAACTAATGGTAATGGATTATTTCATAGTTCTGAGATATAGTTTTTTAACAGTTTCAAATAATTGCCATTATTTTACCTATGTACAGAGCCAGAAAGTTCTAGGTACTGAGTTAGTCATAGAATCGGATACAATAATTTTGTTTTTGTTGAGTCTGTGGCCCTTAGTAACTACAGAGTATTTTTTTATTTTTGTGCATGTTTTAGAGATAGAAATGCTGTCTGATAGCCTTCAGAATGTCTTAATGTAACTTACATCTGAAGAACACCACCACACTGAGTTTTGTAAGTGAAAAAACTAAGACCCAGGGGGCTTATGTGGCCTGTATTTGATTTAATTACCCAGTTAGCACTAGAACTCAATCCTGTTCCAATGTTATGTTCTTACCCAGAGGCATTGTTTTGATTTCCATAGCTTCTGGGCATAGAATAGCACATTTCAGGGGCCTGGGTGGTTCAGTTGCTAAGTGTCTGCCTTCGGCTCAGGTCATGATCCTTAGGTCCTGGGACCAATCCCCTCATCAGGCTCACTGCTCAGCGGGAAGCCTGCTTCTCCCTCTCCCATTCCCCCTGCTTGTGTTCCTCCCTCTCTCACTGTCTCTCTTTCTGTGTATAATAAATAAATAAAATCTTTAAAAAAAAAAAAAAGCACATTTCGCTTAGAAAATTCACTTAGAGTTTGAAATTCTATGAAAATATGACAAAAAGCTCTATGAATGGCAAGAATTTTCTTAATGATGTTACAGTATTTCTAGGTGCACTTTGAATTGTTGCTGTTCATGGTGGGACCTAACTTAGATGACAGTCTCCACATAAATAGGCCTAGGTCATGCTGATTAGTGTGTAGATAGCTTTACAATGTTCCTGTATGTCTACTTAACCTTTTTTTAAAGAGGGGCACATGGCTGACTCAATTGGTAGAGCATATGACTCTTGATCTTGCAGTCATGACTTCAAACCCCATGTTGGGTACAGAATTTACTTTTAAAAAAGGAAAGAAAGAGGGGCACCTGGGTGGCTCAGTTGGTTAAGCATCTGACCTCAGCTCAGGTCAAGATCTTAGGGTCTTGGGATCGAACCCCACAGTGGGCTCCCTGCTCAGCAGGAAGTCTGCTTCTCCCTCTCCCTCTGCTCCTCCCCACTGCTTGTGCTCTCTCTCTTTCTCAAATAAATAAAATCTTTAAAAAAAAAAAGGGGGGAATGTTGTAACTTTTAAAAAATAATTGGTGGGCTTGTGTAACTAGTAGACATAAGACGTTTCAGTGGGGGGAAATATTTGAAGAAAGGAAAGGCACTATTGTAAAGAAGGAGGTGGATGATAACCACGTTACATATAAAGCTTGTCACTATTCATGGGGCAAGAAATCAGTTTTGTTGCAGTGAAGCAGTCCATGGATACAATAGACATTTCAGAGTTAGAAGAAACCAAATTTTCAAGATACCTAGGATGACTTAAATGTTGACTTCTGAGGGGTTAAGCCTACCATAGTGTATTTGGAAAAGATTTCCCCAGTTTTCCATGGGAATGCCAAGGCTGTACATCACCTTATTCTTCAGGTGTCTAGCTTTAACTCAAAGCTAGTGTTAACCATTGTTTTTGATATTGCAATAGAGGGAAAACAGTTTTAATGTGAAGTTTTTTTCAGAAATAGCTAGATGTCTTTATGTTCTATTGTAGACCTTATAGTCTTTTGGAATTTTTCTTTCTCTCTCTCTTTCTCTTTCTTTCTTCCTTTCTTAGCCATCTGAAGCTGCATTGCTAAGAAGCTGCTGTATGTAAATTTTTTGTGGCCTAGCACAGAAACTCCTAAACTGGCAGCACATGCAGTTCACTCTGGATACTTGAAAAAATGCAGACTCTTTTTACCCACTCAAGACCTATGAAAGAATCTCGGGGAATGTCTCTATGTTACTTGTATTTTTATAAATCTCTCAAAATAGTAGTCCTGCAGCAGCCTTTCATATACCCATGTATAGGAGATACTAGCCTAGTATATATTTTGAAATATTACCCATTTACAAATTTCATTTTTAACCTTACTTAGATGTGCCTTAAGTGATCTTAAAAACAATGGCTACGTCTGGGTGCCTATATTTAAATTTTATCCTTAAGGGGTTTTTTATAAATATTTTTCTAATTTTCATAGAGACCGTTTATTTGTTTGGTGGCTGGGATGGAACACAAGATCTTGCTGACTTCTGGGCGTACAGTGTGAAGGAGAACCAGTGGACATGTATCTCTAGAGACACTGAGAAAGAGGCAAGTTCTCAGACTTTTCATCCATCTGTATGACGATAGGGGTATGGGTGTACCCGTCTTTTTCTGGATGATTTGTATTCTTTTCTGTATCCATAGTAGAGGCAGAAGAATTTGTGGTAAACAAGTTTGGTTTAAGTATTCTTGAATTTCTCGCTTCTATAACTGGTTCTTCAACTACTGGTACATGAACGAATCTATTTCATAGAGAAAATAGAAATGGGTAACAAATATAATGGTAGTTTTTAACTACTTTAGTCTGGAAATGCAACTGTGTAATGATCTTTTTTTCTCATGTTCCTGTCACCTCTACTTTTATTCCGAGTGATCATCTTATTTTGATTTCCTCTGGGAGAAAATGTGCTTTTAATGGCCTTACCTTTTCACTATTTTGGTTCCTTACTATTTGACTATATATCAGTTTTCACAAATGATACATATTTTATTTTTGACTAAAATTGTATTCACATGTGTGTCTGTCAATACATACATACATAAAGCATTTCCATAGTGAATAAGGTGGCTTGGATTTATGGCTTTGGATTATGTAAGTGCACAATTATACACTACTATAAAGCAAATGTTAATACATTTATTTTTTCTAAATCTTTATAGAATTTTTTGTTGTACCTTCCATCTAAGCTGTTTCAGATTACAAGATAAAAAATAAATTTAACAAAATGATGGGGAGCTGAAAATGAAAAGTAAGGGAAAAGACCTAATTGAAAACCCACTGCTTTTAATGTAGAATGACCATTTCAGAAAGATCAGTGCTGTCTTTAATTGTAGGAAATTGGATTCTGCTTAGTCAGCATGTTCCCATGATTAATCTGGGTAGTTTTTATCTTTTCAAAGATATCTTAAATTCTATTTGTTATCCCTGTGAAAATATGTAAAAATGCCCTTTGTCTTTCAGTATTAAAGTACTATTTTCTGAAGTGATTATTGGTATCTTCAACAAAAATAGAGATCTAAAAAAATTCCTAACTTATTTCTTTTAAACTATTATAAATCTAAGTTGATTGCATCTATAATTATTCTTGCAGTAAGTCTAGAATTTAACCTGAAATCCTCCCCCTTCATTGAATATGTCTAATTAGCGCATAAGTTCAAACAGTTCTAGCACCCAATATTGCATTTCAGATTGTTTTCTCTCTACTCCTTTTGGCACCAATTCCAACACTGTGGTTTCTTTCGTAAACTTTTGCCTCCACTGTTAATCTGCTCTCTATTTTCTGTTCATTAAAAAACATATCTGGGGACGCCTGGGTGGCTCAGTTGGTTGAGCAGCTGCCTTCGGCTCAGGTCATGATCCCAGCGTCCTGGGATCAAGTCCCACATTGGGCTCTTTGCTTGGCGGGGAGCCTGCTTCTCCCTCTGCCTCTGCCTGCCCTTCTGTCTGCCTGTGCTCGCTCGCTCTCCCTCTCTCTCTCTGATAAATAAATAAAATCTTAAAAAAAAAAAAAAAAAAAAACATATCTGGCCGTGAGACACTTGCTTAAATCCTATGGTTAGCTTCGGTCCCTGTTTCACTTACTCTTACATTCCATCTATTCCAAGCACCCACCAAACCTCAGTAGCATATAGCAGGCGGTGTTTATTTTGTTGAGGAGTCTACAGATTGGTGCGCCATTCTTTTGGTTTTGGCTGGACTCGTTCATGTGTCCCAGAGTCAGCTGGCTGTCAGCTAGCCTAGGATAGCTTCAAGCGGGGATTACTTGGCTCTGTTCTACATAGTTGCTCACCTTCCTGTTGGCAAGCTGGGGCTTGTTCTCATGTCAGGGTCCAGGCCTGAAAGGAGAAAAGGTAGACATGAGCACTCCACTAAATTTGGTATTGTCTCATAGGCCAAAGGAAGTCATATGGGCAAGACTAGAGTCACTGTATGGTGAGGGGCACTATCAAAGGGCATATATACAGGAAAGTATGAATAACTAGCAGCAATAATCATAATGATAAGGCAATTTATCAACCTTAGTTCCTTTGGCTTAGATTATAAATTTCAAATCTCTCATCATAATTTGTTCCCCGTTTACCTGTCTTGCCTCATCTCCTGAGTTTATGTGCCGGCCACACCTTTAGTTGCTGGAATTCAGCTTTCTCACCTGATGGTCCCTTGGCAATAATGTATTTTTCTGTTTGAAATTAAAAGAGGGCTCCTCCTCCCATACACCCAGCTCTTAGAAACACTTATTCTTAAAACTCAGTTCAGACTTTCTTGGGGAAACCTTTCTTGACTTTTCCACATAGAATCAGAAGCTTCCTTTGGTGTGCCTTTACACCACTTAACCTTTCAATGGGTAACTAAAATGATTAGTTCACATTTCTGTTCCCTGACTTAGACCCTGAGCATGAATTACGTTTATTTGTTAGTGAGCAAATAGGTGAGCTAAATTAAATGAAAAGTTAATACTGGAGAAAAGCATGGGAAGATAAATACAAAATCAGGAGAGTAGCTATTTTGGCAAGAGAGAAGGGTAGTTTACAGGGGAACTCTAAGGTCATATTAATGTTCTACTTATGAAATGTGGCGTGGGTTTATTTTTATATCACTTACATATGTTACATTTAAGTAATGTTTGGAATGCAATTAATAATTTTTTTTTTCTTCTTCTTCTTCTTCTTTTTTTTTTTTTATTTTAAGAGAGGAGGAAGCAGGCTCCCTGCTGAGCAGAGAGCCTGATGCGGGACTCGATCCCAGGACCCTGAGATCATGACCTGAGCCGAAGGCAGCAGCTTAACCCACTGAGTCACCCAGGCGCCCCTGCAATTAATAATTATTTTAAAGTTGGGGTGCCTGGGTGGCTCAGTGGATTAAGCCTCTACCTTCAGCTCAGGTCATGATCTCAGGGTCCTGGGATCGAACTCCGCATCGGGCTCTGCTCAGCAGGGAGCCTGCTTCCCCCTCTCTCTCTGCCTGCCTCTCTGCCTACTTGTGATCTCTCTCTGTCAAATAAATAAATAAAATTTTTTTTAAATAAATAATTATTTTAAAGTAGTACTGGAAAAATGTAGGAATTACTTTGATGAGAAGACTTTGTTTCTGTTATTTTGAAGTCCATGGTGACTCAGTACTGGAGTTCAGATTCATTATGGCTTATTACTGCTTTCTTCCTATAGATGCCTAAAAACCTTTTGTTGATCTTTCTATGAAATATATGGTAATAGTGTATGGCTCTAGCATAAATATTCATTCCTTCCAAAATTAACAGTTAATATTTCATATATCTCATTTTATTTTCTATACTAGTGAGTACAAGTTATTGTTTGATGATACCCCAGGGCCTGTGTTTCAAAACCATGATATAAAATTAAGAAGCAGTATTAGTTTAATTCACTTTAATTTATTTAAATATGTATCTAAAAACACATTTAGGAGATAGATAATAGAATGACTCAACTCTTAAAGAGAATAATTACTTTAAATTATATATATATGTATATATGCAAGTAAGTTTTTATAAATGTTTTAAACAAATATATTTTTCTTTAGTTTGCATTTTTATAAATCTCTTTAATGTCAGGTTTTGTAGAGGACAGCTAGATTCTCCTCTCTGCTTCTGTGTTTAATTTCTTGTAACACATTGCTTTCTGTGAAATATATGAAGAAAATTGGACCTCACATGGTTACGTTTTTTTGGAAAGAAGAGTATTTAATACCCTTTTCAGATATTTGCACATGGTCTTTTTTGATCTCATATCCCAAATTGACAAGTGGTTCTTTCTTAAAGGTGATTGCATTATAGACTCTGAAACCATATCGGCTAATGTTTTATATTGTTACATTCAAATCCATTGTTGATCTTGGTTTTTGAATGGGTCTTTTACCCATGCATGTTTTTTTTTTTGAACCCATGTGTTGGTCACTTGAAAACTACTGGTTTCCTGAGTTCTGCTTATCTTCCAGTTGTTGACATTTTATATACACTATCAAAAACCCTATATTTGTTAATATTACTATCAGTTTCATTAGAAGAGTCTTCTAAGAGTTGGGAAGGTGTCAGAATCACAATAGCAGGTCGCAGTTTTAAAAATTCTAATTTTTGCTTAAAAACAAATTTTAAATTTTAAAATTTGCTTTTATCATTGGCAACAAATTGTGTCAGTTGTTTTCCTTCAAAATGACATACTAACTTCATTCATTTTTCAGAGAATGTCTGTCATAACCATTATGTCTGAATAACTATACTTGGATTGTTAGTTTTCTTTCACATAAATATCGTGTTCCATGGAAAAAGCAGCTAGGTCAGCATGTAACTCAGTCACATAGGTGCATTTCCTTGAAATAACCACCATACATCAAGTAGCACTGTTTTATATAAAGTTTTCGAAATCTTTTTAATGTTTGGCTTAATAGAAGGCAGCTGGATTTATATCTGCTTCTGTATCCAATCTGTTATTATATCAAAAGTCATGTTACCTCTGGAAAATTTCGTGTACACTCATAAGAGAGTAAGAATGGAGAGACAAATTTTTAGTGGTATTTTTTTTTTTTTAAACCTGATTCTGTGGACTCTCCAAAGTGTCTTGGAGATCCCAGACTCCCCCTGAGAACTGCTACTTTAATTTAATCCACAGACCCTTTTCGGCTATAGACACTTAGCCATGTAATACCTCAGTAATGTCCTTTATAGGTGTCCCACTGTCATTCCCAACCTCCATCCCTGACCAGGACTCAGTTCATGATCATGCATTGCATTTCAATGTCATATGTCTTTAGTCCCCTTTAGTCTGGAATTGTTCTCACTCTTTCCTTATCCTTCTTGATCTTGACATTTTTGAAGAACACGGAGTAGTTATTTTGTAGACTATCACTCACTGGATTTATTTCTTGTTTCCCTAGGATTGGATTTAGGTTGAGCATTTTTAGCACAAATGCCATGTGAATGACATTGGGTCCTCCTTAAAATACCGTATTAGGAGGCACATTATATCAGTTTGTCTGTGTTACCTTTGATCACATGGTTAAGGAGAGTGCCCTCCAAATTTTTCCCTCTATAATTGATATATAGTTTGTGGGAGGACGTTTTGAGGTATACTATTACTCATCAAACTTTCACCCTTGATCATCCATTGATAAAACTACTATAGCTTTTCCCAGAGTGATTGTACCATTTTATATTCTTACTAGAAATTTATGAGAGTTTTTTGTTCCCTGTCTTATTCCCTGTTGAATTGTTTTGGCACCTTTGTCAAAAACCAACTGATCATATAAGTCATGTCTTTTTTGCAATACTCTATCCTGCTCCATTATCTTCTGGTCTGTTCATATATCACTGTGACATTCCTTGAGGACGGGTAATGTGAGACCTCTTTATTCTTCTTCCCAAAAATGCGTTCTTTCTTCTACTTATTGTGATTTCTTTTTAAAAATTATAAATTTTAGAATCGTACTGTCAATTTATAAAACTGTTGGGATTATGATTGGGAATGTCTTAAATCTATAAATCAATTTGGAGAGATTTGATGTCTTAATAATACTGTCTTCTAATCCATGAACATGGTTAAATCTCCATTTATTTCAGTCTTCATTCCTTGTCAGTAGTCTTGGAGTTTTTAGATAGAAGGTTTTAGATATTTTTATTAAATTAGTCCTAGTATATTTTGGGGTTTTTTTCCATGCTATTTTAAGTGGGGCTTAAAAAATGGGGTGCCTGTGGGGTGCCAGGGTGGATCAGTGGGTTAAGCCTCTACCTTCAGATCAGCTCATGATCCCAGGGTCCTGGGATTGAGGCCCGCATCGGGCTCTCTGCTCAGTGGGTAGCCTGCTTCCCCTTCTCTCTCTCTGCCTGCCTCTCTGCCTACTTGTGATCTCTGTCTGTCAAGTAAATAAATAAAGTCGTAAAAAAAAAAAAATGGGTGCCTGAATGCCTCATTCAGTTAAGTATTAAACTCTTGATTTGGGCTCAGGTCAAAATCTCAGAGTCATGAGATCAAGTCCTGCATCAGGCTCTGTGCTAGGCGTGGTGCCTGCTTAAGATTCTTTCTCCCCCTGCCCCA
Source organism: Neogale vison (assembly GCF_020171115.1). Lineage (NCBI taxonomy): Eukaryota > Metazoa > Chordata > Mammalia > Carnivora > Mustelidae > Neogale > Neogale vison. The sequence goes on from NC_058094.1 coordinate 210,392,948, forward strand.
CCCAAAAAATTATCTTCTCTTTACTTATTACTAATATAGAGAAGTAAATTGGGTTTTTATTTTTATTTTTTTTTTTATAAATTGGGTTTTTAATACTGCTTTCATGTCATGGCACTTTTCTAAATTTACATACTATTTATAGTTATTTCTTTGTTGATTTCTGAGGATATTTTCAACAAATAGTCATGTCTTCTGTGAATAGAGAAGATTTTATGTCTTCCTTTTACTCTTTTTTTCTGTTATAAGCTTTTATTTTAATTTTTAATGCCTTATTGTGATGATTTAGACTTCTAGTATAGTGTTAATTAGAAGTCGTGGGGGTGCCTGGGTGGTTCAGTCAGTTAAGCTTCCAACTCTTGATTTCATCTCAGGTCATGACCTCAGGATTGTGAGATTGAGCCCTGAGTTAGGCTCCGTGCTCAGAGGGGAGTCCCCTTGAGATTCTTTCTCTCCCTCTGCCCCTCCCCCCATTTGTGCTTGTGCATTTGCATGCTCTTCATCAAATAAATTAATTTTTTTTATAAGAAAAAGTGAAAATACACATCTTATCTTGTTACAGATCCTAGCAAGAAAGCATTGGGTATTTCACCATAAATGAAAATTTAGATTTAGGATTTTTATACATTCTTAACTACATTGAGGACGTTCCTTTCTATTCCTCCTTTACTGTGAGTTTCCTCGTGAATATGTGTTGAATTTTATCCCATGCTTTTTCTATATAAATAAGATTGTATTCTTTTCCTTTCTTTTAATGTGGTAAATTACCTTGATCAGTTTTCAAAAATAAAATTAACTTTGTATTCCTGAGATAAACCCCCTTTCGTTAAGAAATACCCTTTTTATATATATTGCATTTTATTTAATAATATTTTGTTAAAGATTAGTTCTGTGTCTGTTCATGAAGTATACTGGTTGCTGATTGCTTGTAAATTGGCTTCAGTGTTCTATTGTCTTTCATAAAGTAAGTTAGGAATATTACTTCTTCCTTTTGTATCTTGATAAAATTTACCATTTATCTAGGACTGGAATTTTCTTTGTGGGAAGAAAATTTTAAATTATTAATTCAATTTTTCAATAGAGTGACTTCAGAATTTTCTCTCTCGCCTTGTGTCAGTTTTAGTAAATTTATAATTTTTCAAGGACTCCACATTGTCAGATTTTACCTGTGTTTTTCATAATAGTCCTTTTTTTCTTTTTAACTTCTAGTGAGCCTCTAAGTGATGTTCCTGCTTTCATTTCTCATATTTAGCAATTTGTGTTTTCCTTTTTAAAAAATCAGTCTTGCTAATGGTTTACAATTCTATTAATTTTTCAGAAAACCAGCTTTGTTAGTTATCTTGATTTTTTTCTCTGTTTTCTATTCTCTTGGTTTCTTTTCTTCATTTCCTTTTTTCTTCTTAGGGTATAATTTGCTCATCATCATTTTAATAGCACTTCTGCTAAATTCAGCTGAAGCAAGAAGTTCTGTTACCTCCCCTGTTAAATTTCAAATTTCACATTTTAGGATATATGGCATAGATTTATTATATATTATCCTATCTTTGTTTTTGAGATTAATTGTGGAGGACATTCTTTCAAAAAATAGTATTTCTATCTTATCTGCTGGAAAATTTCCTTGACAAAAATCTTGAAAAATAAGTCTTAAAATTGTAGTTAGTATGAATACTAAAGTACAGATACAAATCAGTTTAACATCTGGATTGATAACACTAATGTGAAATTATTCATCCTGCCTAATATATTTATTCATTTAATCTAAATAACAGTGCTAGAGTACATTTTTCATAATACTGCCTTTTTAATGTTCTGTTCTGCTCTAGAAACCCATGATAGGTCTTTATTGCCTGCAAGATTACACCCAGTCTCCTCTCTGAGTCATTGACCAGGTTTCTCTTTCTGCCTTACTCAACTTTCTGCAGTAGGAAATCTTCATTTCCATCATAACCCCCATTGGATTAAGTCCATTTTTGCTTTTGTTTCTCTTATCTTGTGAAAAAAACAGTCTGGAATAGTGGAAAGAACATGGTTTTTGGTTCTAGTTACCCTGGGGCTTAGATTTTCTGTCTTACTTCCTAGTTTTGTTACTGTGGACAGATTACTTAGACTCTAAAATGGTAATATTTCCGTATGGAGTTGTTATGTGGATTGAATGAAATATACATATGCATACAGTGTAATAAAATGGATAGAATTTAGGAGATACTTAACAAATACTCTCTTTTCCGCGTTTCAGCTAATCAGATCCTGCCCAACTAAAGTTCTTTTTTTCCCCTCATGAACTCTATTTTTAGTTTATGCTTACTACAGTATTTTTTTTTAAGATTTTATTTATTTATTTGACAGACAGAGGTCACAAGTAGGCAGAGAGGCAGGCAGAGAGAGAGGAAGAAGCAGGCTCCCTGCTGAGCAGAGAGCCCGATGTGGGGCTCGATCCCAGGACCCTGGGATCATGACCTGAGCCGAAGGCAGCAGCTTTAACCCACTGAGCCACCCAGGCGCCCCTACAGTATTTTTTTTTAACCTTTTATTCAGTCCTGGGATGTAAGTGATCTCAGATAATTAATTGTTGTTGATAATATAGTGTTCTTTATATTATTCCTTCATTGTATTATTTATTTACTCAGGAGTGTCAGTTTTATGTAAGTAAAGGGTAGACCAAAAAATCAAATTTGGCATTTTTATTATGGTGCCGTCACTAGTTTACTAGCTTTCAGGAGGGTACTTCCCCTCTTTGGGTTATATTTCCTCATCTTTAAAAGGAGATAATTGAACTAGAGATTTTTTTAAGGTTCCTTTCAGTTATGAAATGCAGCAGTTCTGTATATTTTTGGAGTATCTTTTGTGCTAGATTCTGATGAGAAATTCTAATGAGAAATATTTTTAAAGACCAATTGTGTCTTTAGCTTGACATGTAGTAGAGAATCAAGCTCTGTGTGCGAATGACTACAATGCAGTGGGTACATAATAGAAGCCATCTAAGTGTTCTAAACAGATGCCATAAGGTACAAGTAGTTCATCTCTTCTTTTCTGGTAGATTTTAAGCATTTCTGTGGTAAGATTTAAACCCTGTGTTGGACTTCTATTGCAAACCTTTTAATGAAAGTCGAAAAAGGGATTTAATTTTATTTTTCTGTTATTCTTTGAATTTTTTCTTCTTTGTTCTCCACAGAATGGTCCTAGTGCCAGATCATGTCATAAAATGTGCATTGACATTCAACGAAGGCAAATCTACACATTGGGGCGTTATTTGGATTCCTCCGTGAGGAACAGCAAATCTCTGAAAAGTGACTTCTATCGTTATGACATTGACACAAACACATGGATGTTACTCAGCGAGGACACTGCTGCTGATGGAGGGCCGAAATTGGTGTTTGATCATCAGGTTTGGTGCACAGATAAATATATGGTGGAATTAATTAGTGCTCAGTAACTCCTGTTCTTAGAGTCTATTTTACGTGTTATGCTGCATTGTCTATTGGTAACTTCCTACAAATACCTAGTACAGACAATAAAAATAAGTCTTATTTCAGTAGGTATAAAGTTAGCTTTAATTTTTTTTTCTTGTATTTGGTGCATTGTAAAACACCAAGATCTTAGAACAACAAGCATTAATTTATAAAAATTTATAGAGAGTAGATGGAGAGTATATATTAGGAAAAACTATTTTATGATAAATGGTCATAACTCAGCAGTAACAACTTACACTCTTTTTACTCTACATTCCTGGGAGAAATTTAAAATTATTCTATAATGAGTTTGAGAATTTGAAATCTAGAGTTTCCGATTTGAGTGAAATATTTTTACTTTTGTGTATAATCATAAATTTGTTATATAAAGCAGATAGGAATGTGACATACACTAGGTGAAGTTAAGTTTGAACTGAACACCAAGAGAAATCACATGATGGTGCTATAGACAAGAAGACTACACATAGCAATTTATATGCCATTTTAATATTAATGCACATCTAGTTCTCATCATCCCCATAGATGTCATTATCATTGTTATGAGTCTTTGAATGTTTAGTCCACATCAATTTAGTATAGGTCAGTACACAAAACAGTAACCACTGAATTCTGCAGGCAGTTTTATTTGGTTCAGCCTATATCCAGAAGTTGTTTTTGTAGTATGGGGGAGGAAAAGACTTAAAAAAAAAAAAAAAAAAATTGTAACACTGTATTGATGAGCCTAGCTTTCATTATCTAGTACTTGAGAAATGGTAAGTAATACTAAGATAATTACAGAATTTAGCTTGGGCCTAGGAATTAAAACACTGGTCTTTTTAAAAATTTATTGTTTCTTTGGAGATTTTTTTTTTTTTTTTAAGATTTTATTTTATTTATTTGAGAGAGAGAGACAGTGAGAGAGAGCATGAGCGAGGAGAAGGTCAGAGGGAGAAGCAGACTCCCCATGGAGCTGGGAGCCTGATGTGGGACTCGATCCCGGGACTCCAGGATCACGCCCTGAGCCGGAGGCAGTCGTTTAACCAACTGCGCCACCCAGGCGTCCCGTTTCTTTGGAGATTTTTGTTAATTCTTTGCTTTTAAACAATACTACTGACATATTTATATTAACAAGTAGTTGTTATAGGAAAATGATAAGGAAAAAAGGATTGAGTTTTATGCCTATGAAGTGAGTGGTAGATGGAAAATCAAAAACACGAGTCTTCAAAGTATTCCTCAGATTGAATTAGAACTCCTTCTGGCTCTCCGTAACTGAGCTTTGCACTTCCCTGCTGACATCCTCATTGTTGTTCATATGGAAAATAATAACTTTAAAAAAATGTTAGGCTGGTTCTGATCTTTTAAAAAATATATATATATAGAACATCAGCAGATAACACTGTTAAGGAAACCATTTATTTTCTTCCACCTGGTTACAAATTTCTTTTACAAAAGATGCTTATGTCTTTATTTTTACGGATTGAAAAAAGAATACCTTAGGGGTAGCTTGAGTATAGCACATTTATTGTCCTTGTCTGTGACCTTTGTTTGTCTTGACTTTGATAAAATAGAATGTTCCTTGGAAGCTAGGTTCTGTTACCTGATGCTTGATTTTCATCTGATTAGATGTAATAGAAGAACAGTGGGGGTGAAGAAACCAGGATATCGACAATTAATATAATCTTTATAAGCCCCCATTTTCTCTTCTAGTTCATATAAATAAAGCTACTCCAAAAATTACTTAGGGTCATTCATGACACATTAAGACTTGACAATTACCATTCAAATTTGAGAAGAATGTTGAGAAAGCTAGAGGCATGAAGATGTGTTTAGAAGTTATTTTACCATTTAAAATTTTAACATACTAAAAAAATTAAAGACTTTTAGATTTATTAAGATAGTTCTGAAGTTTTCCGTGTTGCTTTGTAAGATTTTCTGTGACAAGGAGAACCAAACAAAAAGATTAAAGAAAAACACCCCCATAAGTCACATATTCAGTAAAACCAGAAACCCACAATTCCCAATTCCTTTTAAGTTTACCCAGAAACAACTGAAATACCCAGAGCTAGTTTTGAAGCCCACACAGTGTAATAGGGCAGAATTCAAGGCATGAAATAGAAGCCCCCTAAACCAGATGAAGTTCATAGTTAGAGAAGACATGACTTCACAGAAGTACCATATTTTGAAGAAGCCATTTAATTGAGTAGCAACAGGAGACATCCTTGAGCAAGAGCATCACCCTTGTATAGGAACCTTCTGTTATCTGGTCCAGGGAGATTAAACTCATTTAAATATGAAAAACTAGAAAGTGATAAACACCAAATCTTTAGAGACTTAACTCTAAAGAAAAACAGTAAAAAGAAAAAGAAAAGCAAACCTTTTCTTCATCCAGCAGCAGGTGAGAAATTATATTCCAGTATTCTAACATGAATTAAATGGCTTAATGAAGCTTGAAAGCATAAATTCAAGAATGCAGATGAGATGGCTAACTAACAGGTATAGGTAAAACTGGACCTGATGAAATTCAGGAACAGAACTAAAGAAAAACATATTACCACTTTCAGAAATGAAGGGTAATCAACAAGGAGTATAAAGAGAGGTAAGGGTCATGTAGCATGGAAATAAGAAGAGTAGATAAAGAAAACAGAAATAAAGATGTAGAAAGGATTAGCCAGAAAATTATAGCGAATACAGTCAGAAGAGAACCAACGTACACATAATTGGAGACATTAAAGAAAAAAACCAAAACAGTGGAGCAGAACAAATATTTATAAATAAAATTCAAGACTATTTATGTATCGAAAGGGCATGCTATTTAAAAAAAGGGGGGCATGCTATATTAAGGGAAAACCGACCAAGCGGGGACATACAATAGTAATTAATACTGAACTTCAAAGATAAAGATGCATTCTTGGGCATCTAGGCAAAATTATCAAATCACCTATAAAAGAAATAAAATGAGTCTGGTTTCAGATTCCTCTACAGCTACATTCAATGCTAAAAGAGACAATAGAGCAACATCTAGAAAGTATTCAAGACAAGACATGTGAGCCAAGAGTTTTATATCTACCTGAATAATCCTTCAAGTAGAAACACTTTTTGAGGAAATTACTAGAAAATAGAATACAAGCTAGCCAAGAAGTGACTGGAGAAACTTCAGTCAAAGAATTGGAGATCTCAGCTCATTGACGTTCTCCCTGTCTTCTTACCCCATAGACTATGAAATGCAAAAGAATACATTAATAGTAATGTTGAAAACAAGAAAGAATGTCCTTGGGCAGAAGTCCTGTAAGGTAGACAGCAAATAGATTCATATCCAAACAGAAGAAACCGAGTCCTTAAGATTGCAGCAACTAGAGTCAAAGTTTATTAAAAAAAAAAATAGGGGCACCAGGGTGGCTCAGTCGTTAAGCAGCTGCCTTTGGCTCAGGTCATGTTCTGGGTTCCAGCCCCATATCGGGCTCCCTACTCATCAGAGAGCCTGCTTCTTCCCTCTCCAGCTGACCCTGCTTGTGTTCCCTCTCTCACTCGCTCTGTCATAAATAAATAAAATCTTTTAAAAATTTTTAAAAAATAGAGTCTCAGCGTTTATGTAGCTGGGGCAAACAGGTGATCAGTTGGTGACTGGACAGCTGGGCATTCTCCAGTTTGACTGAGCAACACTTGGCTGAGGTAATTGTTCACAGGTCAGGTGTTGAGTGTGGACACTGGGGCTGGATGGATAGGGCTCCCAAGAGGCACTGGAGAGCAGCTGTGGAGCCCTTGACAGCATCGTATCTCATCTCTCCCTTCCAGTCCCTTGAAGCAGGCTGCTGTATATGAAGAGGCAGGTGAACAGGAATTCGCAGAGACAGAGGATTAGAACAACAATTCCCCCCACCCAAATCAAATATTTGAAAATAATGAATACCATGAGACAGGGGTAGTGAATTCAACAGATTAAGAATTAACAAAGAAAAAACAGCTAGTTATATAGACTGAAGAAGCCTTTACATTTAAGTGGTATTTTTAGAGCAATTCAGGAAGCTGTTTCATTCATGAAAAAGAAATATCTAGAAAAACTAGAAGTTAAAGATTTGATAGCCAAACTAAAAGTTTCAGTCAATTGATTAAAAAGCTCTCATCTCTAAATATTACTAAATTAGTGAGCTGAAATTATGAGAGAAAAGTTAAGGAACAGAGAAAAGATCCTGAAGTTCTAATATCCATCTAATAGGAGTTCTAGAAAAAGAGAATGGATGCAAACTGAGAACAACATGCCTTAAGGTTAAAAAGGAAGAAGGGTCCCAGAACTGAAGATAGTTTTTAGAATTAAAGGAACGCCAGGGGCAGATTAGGATGAATGTTAAAGAATAACCTTACCTAGTTAGTTTCTTTTTTTTTTTTTAATTTTTTATTTAAATTCAGTTAACCAACTTAGAGTACATCATTAGTTTCAGATGTAGTGTTCAGTAGTTTACCAGTTGCCTGTAACACCCAGTGCTCAACACATCACATACCCTACTTAATGCCATCACCCAATGACCCCATCCCCCAACCACCTCCCCTCCAGCAACCCTCAGTTTGTATAAACTGAGTTTACTATAGAAATAGTAAAGAGTCTCTCATGGTTTTTCTCCCTCTCTGATGACTTCCCCTCCAGTTTTCCCTCCCTTAACCATAGGGTCCTCTGCGCTGTTTCTAGATACTTTCTTAATGAAATTTTAGAACCATGGATTAAGGAAAAATCCTGAAAGCCGCAGAGAGGAATCTGGTTACTGTAAGTAAGCAAGGGCCAGATTGATACGAATCATTTTTTTGGAGGTTGATGTGTTGAGCAACACTAGTTAGAAAGCTTCAGAGTTTGTGAGGAGAAAAATTGTTCTGAACCCAGCCTAATCCTAAACAATCTGCGTTCATGTGACAGAGCAAAATAAAGACTTTTGGATTTTAAAACATTGGGGTGGGAAATAAGGGGCTATCCACTATTTGTTTGATTTTAGGAGCTAAATATCTAGCACCATAGAGTAGATGAGTGAGTGGTCTTCAAGATATGACTTAAATGATCTCTAGAAGTCTTCAAGAGAAAAGATGTTAATATTATCATATAGACTTTAATAAGTTACTAGCTTTTCAGAAATTTCTTTCAGAGATTAAAAATGAAAAGGAAATACTAAACTGCTGAACAACATAAAGTTTCCTAGAGTGAGTAACACTTCTTGTTTGAAGTTGACCCTCATTGAAACTGCTTATCTTATCCAGGGAAGAACCAAGATAAAGGAATAAAATTAATTATATCTGTTTTATGTCCTGTTTGTGCTAAGGTATGGGAAAGAATACATGAAAGTACTATAGTTCTCACTCTTTTTTTTGTGTGTTGGTTTGGTCTGGTATAATGGAAAAAGCTACCAAGATAAAAATGTTTATGCTTCACCACTAATAACAAATGAGAATAGCCACATCAAAATTAAAGTTAAATATCCCCAGAAAGAAATAGAAACTCCTTTTGAAATAGAATCATTGGAAATGGATATTAGCCAAAATTAGTATGAATCTGTAAATTTATAAATATTTAAATAGGCTCCCATAATGTGGATCCCTCCATTTTCAGCATGATCCTGAGGTGTTTGGAGAGATCTGGGCCTTTGGTCCTTAGGACAGGGTAAAGTGACTCAGGTTCAGTGAAACCTCAGACGGTGATGTAGTAGATGAATGGGGTCATACTGAATCGTCTTCAGCAACTAATGGATCACTTTTAATGATATGATCATTTAAGGTTAAAGAGTGGGAATACTTTCAACCATATTCACTAGATTTCACCCTTGAGTAATAGTAGATTTTCATCTTAATTTATGGAAGGTTGTCAGAAACCTGGGAAATGGGAAGTGACTGCATCTTTTAGTGGTTAGAGGGAAATTAGGAGATGCTAGAATCTTTTCAATATTAATTAAAAAGCCAGAATTTACAACTATGAAAATAGCTTTTTCTTGAAAACAGTACGAAAATAGATAAATAGCACAATTTGATGCGAGGAGAAAATTGAACATATAATGGCTAGTATTTGTGCTTTAACCAAAAAATAAATGTTTTGTATATGCAGTTTATTCTTTAAATATCAATGCCACTTGTGTTCAACATCTAATTCCCAGCTAGTACTTACATATTCCTTGAAATAGAATTTGATTTTTTACTGTCTTGTAACAGATGGCTTTTTTTTATCAGAGATATTTTTTTTTTAAATGATTTTTTTTTTTTAAGATTTTATTTATTTATTTATTTGAGAGAGACAGTGAGAGAGAGCATGAGCGAGGAGAAGGTCAGAGAGCGAAGCAGACTCCCCATGGAGCTGGGAGCCTGATGTGGGACTCGATCCCGGGACTCCAGGATCACGCCCTGAGCCGAAGGCAGTCGTCCAACCAACTGCGCCACCCAGGCGTCCCTTTATCAGAGATATTTTTATGAAAAGCCATGATCTCCCTGACTGGAAAGAATGAAAGAATCAAGTTTAGCTTTTGAACATAAATTGCATACCTCAAAGAAAATTAATTTTATAGTATTATGTTAAAGAAGGCAGATTCATTACTAGAGAAGTCAGTCTGGAGACTGCTGCGAACATTTCCTTGTTTTTCTGTATTGTAACAACATAATTGGAAGAGCTTTGCGAAATAAATGCAGAAAGATAAATTTAGTTATATCACTCTTACTGACATAGCTGCCCTCTGATTAAAGGGTAGTAAGATTAATAGGATGGATGCTTGCCTAGAATAGAAAGAAGGGAGTTTTTCTAAGAAGGATGAGAAGGAGGAGGTAAATCATACTCTATTTACCCATAGAGTATGATTAGCATTCACTCTTTGGTATAAATCAGCACCTCATATATTATTGATTGATTTGGTAAAAATGAAGTTTCAAGAAAACATAAAGATCATCAGTGTATTTTGCTCTTCTGGGAAAAATGAAAACCCAAAAAAGTATGTAGAAGTGTATCCTGAATCTTTACCAGGTGGTGAGCATATTGTAGTAAGTGCACATGATAAACAGGGGCGGTATTTAGTGCTATTAAGACAAAGTTTAGTTTCTCAAGAATCTGAAACTGCACACATTGGTTTCATTTTAGCCCACATGACAGGAACAATCTGTAACTATTCAATCTGTTGCCTTGTTCTGATAGATGTGTATGGACTCAGAAAAACATATGATCTACACCTTTGGTGGTAGAATTTTGACATGTAATGGCAGCGTAGACGACAGCAGAGCCAGTGAACCACAGTTCAGTGGGTTGTTTGCTTTCAACTGCCAATGTCAAACTTGGAAACTTCTTCGAGAGGACTCCTGTAATGCTGGGCCTGAGGACATCCAGTCTCGGATAGGACACTGCATGCTATTCCACTCAGTAAGAATATTCTATACATTGTATTATTATTTTGTCGTGTATATTCTCAATAGGAAAAGAAGTAGTAAAATCCAGATCTTCAGAGAGCGATCAAAACTTTTCAAAAAATAAATGATTAGACAAAAGTAAAACTTCCTCAGCAGTGAACTGGTTGCTAAGTATGAGACTCTTTCATTAACATAGTAATTCCTAATAGTTATTACTCGAATGCTAATCTAGACACTTTTATGACTAACTACTGCTTTTCTATTACAGATACCGTAGCTGTTTCCCTTTCTTATACCTTTCTACTTACTGGTTTCTCTTAGCAACTAGAAGATCAATTATTTTATTTTACTTTCCTCTCTGCCACTCTTCATTAAGTATGAAGAATTAAGAATTGACTTTATAGGATTAGAATTTAAATATATCTGCAAAACCAATATGGAAACGTTTTTTTAACCTCTTCAGATGTTATAGTGAAAAGTTGGGCTTCTTTCTGTTAACATAACCTTAAAAACATATTGTGGACTATTTTAAACATCTATCAAAGTAGAGAAAAGAATGTAATAAATTCCTGTGTACTTTATCTGTTTTGACAGTTATCAGTATACTGCTGTTCACTTTCCATATATCTATTCCACTTAAATTTCATTTCTTCAATGTTTTTCCAATTTTCAAGTTTTATTCTGAAATTTTATTTTGCTGGGCAACTCCCAGCGTGTTATTACACCTATAATACTGTGGTATATCACTAACAGATAAGGATTTTTTAATAAACATAATAATGATACCACTGTAATATTCACCCAGAGCATCAACAATATGGTTGGTTTATTCGAGTCAGACTCTAAAACGGGTCTGTGTATTATATTTAGTTGTTATGTCTTTTAAATTTCTTTTAAGTGTGACAGTACTCCCTGCTCCTATTTTTTAGGAGTATTCCATTTATTTACTTGTTAAAGAGACTGAATCATATGTACTCTCAAATTTCCCATATTCTTGATTTGGCTAATTTTATCCTTGTGGCATTGTGAGCATTTAGTCTCCATATTTCCTGTAAGCTGGTAATTAGATCCAGAGGCTTGATTTTAGATTTTCTCTCTTTTTTTAGAAGCGTGGGAAATACAAAAGGAGAAGTGCAAGAATACTTCATCAAAGATGATCTGATTGCAAAATATCAAGAGACATTTAATGTGTAGTTATCATACTTTTGGTGATTTGAAAATTATTTTATGGGTTTGGGTGTTAACAGCCTGATTGATCAGTAGTAAAGGTTCTGTCCACATTTTACCAAATGGCTTTTGCAGTCATTGATAATCATTGTGTAGGGTTTGTAAAACAGTGATTTTTTTAAATTATGTTATTTATTCTGTATTTATTAACTGATTCTGTTATTAAAAACATAACCTCATTAACTATTTGGCTACCCTGATACGCACACCACGCAGGATAGGTAATATAAATGTTTGGGTTTTTTCTGTATTACTTTTCATATTAATGAGTTGAAGCTCCAAAATTAACCAATATATTTTTTAAGCATTATAATGAACTTGTAGACTTTTATTTATATTTGATGTTTTTAATCCAGTGTGTCATTATTCTTTTTGATGCCCCAATTTTTCTATGTCGAGTAGATGTGCCCCCTTCTCAGTATACTCATGCATATAGCTATATACACATATATGTATATTATATAAATACATGTATCTTTTTTAGTAAGAAAAATCATTAGTTCATAGACATCCGATTCAAATTAAGAATTATTGAGTTTTCAAATATAATATCCTTTTGATTTTGTATTTATGTATCTTTTAAGGTTAAAATCCTACTTCCTAATGACAGTATTATATTACTCCTTATGTCTTTCTATAATACAGAATCACAGAACTAAGAAAAATTACTGAATGTTTCAGGTTGCTTTCGTACTATTTTTCTGTTTAGGATATAGCTAGGGATGGGTGGTCAAAAACATTAATTAAATTACTAGAAATACTATTTTGTGAGCATGTCTCTTTGTGGTCATATCTTTATAGATATGTTTATTAGAGATAGGTTTATTTCATTGTTTTTCGAATTTCAGGGATTGCTTTTTTTCTTTTGCATTAATTAAGTAAAAGCAATATGCATAGTTCCAAAGGCAAAATCGAAAGTTAGTGTACTTTTGGAGAGATCTGGTTTCTATCTATCTTCCTTGCTCTGTCCCTTCCCAAAAAGGTCTTTAATAAGCTTCTTTCAGAAAGAAAGAAACAAACATACACACATTCCTTTTTTTCCTTTTTTATGAGAAGGCAGTGCCCTGAATTCATTATTTTATACTTGCTTTTTCACTTTGATAAGGTATCCTAGAGATCACCTTTTAGTACATAGAGTGTCATCATTCCTCTTTATACCAGCATAGTATTCCATTGCATGGGATCTGTCATAAAATTGCTTTTATAGAGGTTGAAATTTTAGAAGGATGATTTTGAATTCTTCGTGGAAGTGATTACTTTCTCCCTTCTTTGCCTTTTTTCCTTATTTTTCAGAAAAATCGTTGCCTATATGTATTTGGTGGCCAGCGATCGAAGACCTATTTGAATGATTTCTTTAGTTATGATGTGGACTCTGATCATGTAGACATAATATCAGATGGCACCAAGAAAGACTCTGGAATGGGTAAAGACATTTAGTGATTCTTCTCTCCTGTCTTAACTACTTTAAGTAGAAGAGTATATATAGTCTATTTTCTTTTCTTTGTAACCATTCTTCACCCTTTCCCCATGTCTTTAATTGAAGTAAATCTGAGTAAGAGGAAGAAAAATTTATCAACTGTATTATCCAGTTTTCTGTGTTTAAAACATACAAGTTATTACATTATTTGAGCAGAAAGACTATATATAAATTTCCAAAGGCATTATTTATGTGTGTGCTTGCTTGGTGGGGGGTTTTGCAAGAATTAATATCTTAAAAACTGTCTTGGTCTATGTTTGCTGTTCTTTCCACCTTATGCTTTCATTGTAGTGACATATATTAGGCACTAACATGGTAGAGGTTGTCTTTGTTCTAAGAGAGGACTTCATGTAACTGGTAACAACTTTTAAGTTTACAAGCTCAGCATCCAAGTTATTTGTCTCGTAATAGGGTAACAGGTTTGCCCGAGTTGGTCTCAGTGTTATGTATATTGCCCTGGCATACTTATTAGTAGTACCCCTGATTCATTCTCAAGTATCTTATTTTAGATAATAATTTACATAGTTACCCTGCATAGTAGTCACTTTGCCTGTGATTATTATACCTAGATGAATGGTATTTGTTTAAGATGCAGTGGTTTAAAATGCCTAATTTGAGAAATTAGATTAGTTTGCTTTTTCTTTTAGCTACTATAAAAATGGATCTTTTTATTAAAATAGTTCATATTTGTGAGAAAAAAAACTTTAAAAAACATTTTAACAGAAGATAGTATCGTAATTAAAAAGTGCACATGAAGGGACCCGCAGGACACTTCTCCCGTACTTCCTACTAGGCAAAGGCTAGAGCTTTATTTTCTGGGGGAAATAAGTACAGAGGTGTTTTTTCTACCATGCTTAAACTAATTCCCAGAATTTAAAAAAAAAAAAAGTGGCAAAGAGTGATAGTAACAAAGACTCAGTACAACAGTTCACTCTGGGTAAGCTCTAATGACTATCATTTGAAGATTTTTAAAAATGAGTTATTAATTTATAGTAATTCGCAATACAATTTACAATACAATACTATATTTTACAATATAGTAAAATTGATCAATACAGTGCTTTGTTAATGGTCATGGCTAGCTTTAGCACCAGTAAAGTGTGGTAATTTGATTATCAAAGTAATAATATGCTCATTGTAAAGCATTTGGAAAATATAGAAAGATGTAAAAAAGAAATTATCAGGGCGCCTGGGTGGTTCATTGGGTTAAAGCCTCTGTCTTCGGCTCAGGTCATGATCCCAGGGTCCTGGGATCGAGCCCCACATGGGGCTCTCTGCTCAGCAGGGAGCCTGCTTCCCTCTCTCTCTCTCTGCCTGCCTCTCTGCCTACTTGTATCTCTGTCAAATAAATAAATAAAATATTTTAAAAAAAAAGAAATTATCAAACCATCCAGATGTATCTATTACCATTTTGATGTATTTCCCTCTAGTTTTTAAAATTTATTTATTGTAGGGGCACCTGGGTGGCTCAGTGGGTTGAGTATCCGACTCTTGATTTCAACTCAAATCATGATTCTCAGGGTCATGGGATCAAGCATCAGGCTCCACACTGGACATGGAGCCTCCTTGGGATTCTCTCTCTCCCTCTGCTCCTCCCTCATGATTCTCGCAAAAAAAGTTTCTCTTGTATAAAATTTAACACAATTTTATCTTCTGTTTTAAATACACATTAAATTGTGGTAATTTTTTTCACTATTATAGTTTTACTACCAGGAGTACAGGTATTAGGAGAAGTGACAGGTGTGGATTCATTTCCTAATACTGCTATAGTCAACTCTTATAAAATCAGAATCACCAATTTTGTTATGTGTTTTTTAATTTTCAATTGATTTATGGTGAATTATTCCATGCAAACATGTTCATTCACTAACTTAATAATATTTGTCAGACATCTGCTAGCACCTAAGCTTGACCCTCTCCCTTCCTCTCTCCCAACATATTTCAGTACCGTCTATGTGCCATGTATGTTTGAAGTGCTTGAGAGATAGCTGTAGGCCTAGAATAAAATCCGTCCTCTCAGAGGACTCACATGCTGGTGGGGAGACTTGCAGTGGCCATTAAGTACTGTGAAGAAAAAACATTGGCTGCCATGAGAATAAGTCACATGGGAGGTCCCTTATAGATAGAGCAGGTTGGAAAGCCATCTCTGCAGGGATGATCATCTTCAAGATGTCAGATGAGAAGTAGAGAACTAAGAAGAACCATGTTAAGTGAGAGAAGAGCAAGTATAAAAGTCCCAAAGCAGGAAAGAACATAGTGTGTTCCAGAAAGAGTTGACGGTGGGGAAGTTGGTATAAAATGAGGGTAGAAAATGGTTAAAACTCTTGATTGTTCAGTGCCTTATACAAATGCAAGAAGTTTGGATTTTTTTTTTCCTAAATAAAATTGTAGTTCTTTTTTTTTTTTTTTTAAGATTTTATTTATTTTTATTATTTATTTGAGAGAGAGACAGTGAGAAAGAGCATGAGCGAGGAGTAGGTCAGAGAGCGAAGCAGACTCCCCATGGAGCTGGGAGCCTGATGTGGGACTCGATCCCGGGACTCCAAGATCACGCCCTGAGCCGAAGGCAGTTGTCCAACCAACTGCGCCACCCAGGCGTCCCTAAAATTGTAGTTCTTAAAAGGTGTACTGCCAGAGGCTTGATCTGATTAATTGAAATTTTGAAAATTTCACTCTTTTGAAAATTTCACACTTTCTAAGTGCTTGATTTTGACAGTATGCCTACAAGTTACAGTGTCCAGAGGCTGTATGGTGCTTTAATTGAGGTTTTTAATGGCAGAGTTGAACGTCTGGTTAGACTGCATACTTGGAACGTTTTCCTGCCTAAAACTGTTGTGGTTTTACTTGGAATTGTGGAACCTCAGTGGTTCTGTTGGCACAGTAGAGTGAAACTAAAATCACTTTCATTTTTCTGTCTTTTTTCCCCTCCATCCTTTCTTCCTTCTTCTTCCTCCTTCTTGCCCTCCCTCTCTCTCCTCCTTTCCCTCTTTCTCTCTTCCTTCCTATTCATCTCTTCTTTTCTACCCCCCAGCCATGTGCCATTGTCTCTCTCTCTGTCTGTCTCGCCTGGACCCCAGAGGTTTCTGATACCCATGTGGACACAGTTGAGAACCACTCTTTCAGCTCCAGAGCCTATCTCAGTCCTTAGTCAAGTAACCTTGATCAAGTTAACTTAATTTCTCAGTCTTGTGTCTGTAACTTCTCAGTGTGTCTGTAATGACCAAAATTATATCGTGACCCTGCTTGTGGCTGTTCTAAGAGTAGAGATGGATTGACCCTCTCTGGTTTTGGCTAGTGTTACTTAGTTTTCCCATGAGTATGCTAACGCTATCTGCAAGTTCACTGATCTAGTTAGTAATTAAGTAATGCCAGTTTTACCTCCATCTTCTATTTCCATCACTACTTCACTAGTTTGAGCTATCAGCACCTATTTGGCCTTTGTTCCTAATCTTCTTCCTCTTCTTTGTTTGTTTGTTGAGAGAGAGCGAGTAAGTGCGAGTGACCAGGGAGGGGAAGAGGAAAAGAGAGGATCTCAAGCAGGCTCCATGCTCAGTGCAGAGCCTGATGTTGAGCTTGACCTCATGACTCTTGAGATCATGACCTGAGCTGAAATCAAGAGCTAGATGCTTAACTGACTAAACTACCCAGCCATCCGTATTTATTTTTAAAAGATTTTCTTTTTTTTTTTAAGTGGTCCCTACATCCAGCTTGGGACTTAAACTCACTCAACTCAACTTGAAATTTTGAAAATTTCACTCTTTTGAAAATTTCACACTTTCTAAGTGCTTGATTTTGACAGTATGCCTACAAGTTACAGTGTCCAGAGGCTGTATGGTGCTTTAATTGAGGTGCTTTAACTGAGATCAAGAGCCACGAGGTCCACTCACTGAGCCAGTCAGGTGCTCTCAAAACATACCTTGTTTACTCTGAAAAATGACTGAAAAAAAAATGGTCATATTTTTCCCCAAGGGCTTTTCAAGTTCTTATGTTTACAGTAGTCATTTTGTGCTGAGAATACAGTTGGCAAATATTTACGTGATTATGCTTGGCTATAATAATTGGTCTTCTTCTTCTTGTGTATGCCACCTCTCCCCCCCATCTCATTCTCTGTACTGCAAGCAGAATAGAGCAGTTTTGTGTTACCAGTGAAGTGCAAAAATGTGTGCTTGGATATTTATTGAGCAGATACTTTTTGGTCACCTACTATGTTCCAGATAATAAGCTAAGTGCTAGAGATACAATTGTGAATTAGGGCTCTATCTTCTAGAGCTTACAGTTGTGCATGGGGAAAACAAAGAAGTAGATTAACAACCTTACTTTTGGATTCATGCTAATAAGATAAGAAAGTAATTTTAAAAATATAAACTCTGGGTACCGGGGTGGCACAGTCAGTTAAGCCTCTGACTCTTGGTTTCTGCTCAGGTTATGATCTTAACTCTTGTGGGATCAAGCCCCATGTCTGGCTCTGTACTCAGTGCAGAGTCTGCTTAATTTTCTCTCTCCCTCTTTCTCTCTGCTCCCCTACTCACAGCTTTCCCTCTCTCTCTCTTTCTCTCGAGTAAATAAGTATTTTTTAAAATAATAAAATAGGGGCACCTGGGTGGCTCAGTGCTGCCTTTGGCTCAGGTCATGATCTCAGGGTCCAGGGATCGAGCCCCACATTGGGCTCTCTGCTCAGCAGGGAGACTGTCCCCCCCACCCTTCTTGCCTCTCTGCCTACTTGTGATCTCTGTCTGTCAAATAAATAAATAAAATCTTTAAAAATAAAAAAATTTTAAAAATATAAAATGTAAACATGATAGATCTTCCTTGATTAAAATTTTTTATTGTGTCCCTTTGCCCTGTAGATTAAATCTAAACTCCCCGACTCCTAGTTTCCTTTATATGCCCCACCTGAATTAGCTTTCCAGCCCCATCTTTAGTATCCAACTTCACCTTGCCACCAGTTCTTTGTTTCATGACCACTGAATATTAATTCTTTATACATACACTTTTTCTTACCCTTGGGTTTTGTCCATGCTGTTCTCCCTACCTGAATCACTCTTCTGTCTGACCTCAAAGTGTAACTAACTTTTGCACATCTTTTCACATCTTAGTTTACAGGTCATTGTCTCCCTAAGTTCTCTAACTCCTCAAGCCCAGATTAGTAATTAAAGCATACGGTTCTAATCTTCATTGGTAACACAATTCTAGATATTCATCTAGTATAATCTTGACCCTGCTTTTCAAAATCTTTGTAAAGCTTAGCTGAAATACAGGATTTCTTAAAAAAACACTCAGTCTTTTCAGTACTCTAGATCTCCTAAAAATCTTTCACTGAATTAAGTTAGACCAAACCGAAAACCTCATGTCACAACTGTGGTATATTCAGTTGTCTTCCCATGGGATTACTTTCACCTGATTTTTGAAAGTCCATTTAATTTTATTTTATCTTACTATGTTATTATTTATAAGCCATGAAAAGCCCTTCTAAGGACAAGGGAAAGTACTATTTAAATTCCCACATTATTAAATACTAGAAAATACCGATTTGGGGGACACCTGGATGGCTCAATAGGTTGGACTGTGACCCTTGATCTCAGCTCGGGTCATAATCTCAGGGTGGTGGGCTTGAGCTGCGAATCAGGCTCCATGCTCAGCGTCCCTTTCCTTCTGCTCCTCCCACTCACACGTGCATGCTCTCTTTCTCTCTCTCTTTGAAATAAATAAAATCTTATTAAAAAAAAAAGAAAATAGCAATTTTATTCATTACATGGATGCTCTGTAGCTTATTTAAACATTCTGTTTATTAACTGTTCTTCTAAAGCTTTTCTACTACAGTTAATTACTGTAATTTGAGATGGACTTAACATATAATTACTATGTTTATCTGTGATTCAGTAATGTGGGTTATTTGATTAAAACTGCTTTCATGATGGGAGTTTCAAATGCATTGTTTGAAATCATAGAAGAAATTTGAATTATTAAGATCATCAATTAGAAATGGCATATCTGGGGCGCCTGGGTGGCTCAGTGTGTTGAGTGCCTTCGGCTGAGGTCATGATCCCTGGGTCCTGACATCGAGCCCCTGAGCTGGGCTCCCTGCTCATTCTCTTTCTCTCTCTCTCTCAAATAAATAAAATCTTTTAAAAAAAGAAAGAAATGGCATATCTAATTGTAAAATTGCTGCTGCTTTTTATCATTTTTTATTGTGTTAGATACTATAACATCTTAAATGGTTGCTCTTTATAATTATTTAAATGTATTATCTTAGATTTAACATCTCAAGACTTGAAGAAACTTCAACTCTTACTTTTTAACTAGAGTGTAACAACGTTATGCTCCCCTCAGAAAGAAATTACAATTTAAATCAGTGGATTGGCAGCTGCTTAGAAAGAAGGGATTTATTAGTATTGTGTCTAACACATACATAATTACATCAAAATTCAGCACATCTAAAATTTGGGTTTATTTCTGAATAACTTTTGGCAAGCACAGGGGGTTTAGCAGACTCCCCATATGTAAGCTCTGTATTTAACACTAATTGAAAATTATGTTTAGAAGATAGTCTGTCACACCACCAGAGCTTTATAGTTTGCTATAGAAACTCAGTTTATTGTAATAGGATTACTTTCTCATATGTGTATTATTCAAGGTAGCAAACATATATGAGTCTTCACCATTTGGCAGATGCTCAGGCAAACATTGGTGATACAGAGCTCTTACGGCCTAGTTCCTGTTCTATAGTAGTTATGTGTTTACTTGTTTTGTTCCTTAACATCTGTTGACTGTATTTTCCCACATCTGTCACTGTTTATTCCATTCTGTTCTAACCATAGTGGCAGATTGGTATAATTGAAAGAATAGTGAATTGAGAATCAGAAGACTTGGTCTCTCTTCATCTGGATCTGCCACTCATCCCTCTGCAACTTTGGCAAAATTGTATACATAACTTTTCTGAGCCTGATTATTCATCCGAAAATGAGGTTGGACCAGTTGATCTTAAGGCCTCATGTAGCTCCAAAATTTTGACAGTTAAATTTCATTCCCTTCTGCTATCAGGCTGTGAAAGTAACATGAGGGCTATGTTAGTAGTGTCTGCAAGTCCTAATTTATCTATAAACATTTTTGTGAAAACCTTAAAAGCAAAGTCTTAAAAGATTTTTAGTTCAACTAACGGAATTGGTCAAATATTGACATTATTGACATTGTTTTTTAATAAATAAGTGTGTGTGTTTGTATGTAATTATATAGAATAAGTCCTTGTGAATTGGACCCTTTTAGACTTCTAACAATTAACTAAATCAGGCCAATTCAGCAGTTTAGAGAAGATTCTGAAGCTAATGATTTGCTGTCATTAACGTAGATTAGTTACTAAGCTAGGAAATGGTAGTGTTTATTTTCCATGTAACTGGGCTTCATTGCTTTCCAGTTAGCATCTTTAATATCTGTTGTGCCCTTATTCTGATAAAATCGTATTCTGTACTTTTTTCCCTCTCATCATTATTGTTAATACTAATTTTACATAATTTTTCCCCTTCTACTCTCCCAGGGGTGTTTTTACTTAGTTACAAGCTTGTATAAGTGTTGTGTATTTTTAATATAAAATTTAGGTCATTTGATAGTAAATATGAATTAAAGTTCACCAGCAAAAACAAACATGCAACAACAGTAAGATAGTTTTGAAAATGAAAAGTAATGTAGTATTAACACTACCAGATATTTATAAAGGTACAGTTTTGTACAGATTAATGGAATGGAACAGAACAGATAATATAAAAGGATGTAATGCTTAAAGCTGGTACTGTCAACTTTCAAAAAGAAAGCAAGGTCAAGAGAAGTGTAGGGATGTTTACCTAGCACCATGATTTGGTTAAATTGCTGAAACAATCCTGGAGCTGCCCACTTGGAAAATTTTGATATATGAGCTCATTAATCAAATGTTATTCAGGTTTTCTGTTACTTGAAGCTGAAAATACCCTAACAAATAGAGAATTTTTAGAAAGTTGTTTTTATTAAACGTATATTTCTGTAACAGTTCTGAAATTGTATTTTTTTCCTGTGTCTTAACTAAAGTAACTAATAATATGTGCATTGGATTATGAAGCAAAAATAGAGTTGAGATTAGTTCATGAATTAATGCAATGATGTATCTTCCTCAGGAATTGAAATAACTTCAAAAATATCTCTGTTGTCTTTTTAGCTTCCCTGTAGGCTTTCCTTATGTTACAAATTCTGGTAATCTTCCCCTGTTGGGTCAACGAAAGAAGAGGAAAAGAAAAATGTGATTTAGACTGTCAGATAAAATCATTTTTTAGCTGCCCTATTTCAAGTTTTAAAAATGTTAAAGAGGGGTGCCTGGGTGGCTCAATGGGTTATGCCTCTGCCTTCGGCTCAGGTCATGATCTCTGGGTCCTGGGATCAAGCCCCACATTCGGCTCTCAGCTTGCTGGGGAGCCTGCTTTCCCCCCTCTCTCTCTCTCTGCCTGCTTCTATGCCTACTTGTGATCTCTCTGTCAAATAAAGACTTTTAAAAAAATAAAAAATTTAAAAAATAAAAGTGTTAAAGAAAAAATAGAGTTGAAGAATGATCAATGTAATTTCCTGGAAAAACTAAAAACAAGTTGGGTGTAATAGTTGTTGTGTTGTTCTTATCTTCTGATTCCTCAGACAAGTGTTCTTTCAAAATGTATTCGTGATTAACAAATGATCTTGTTTACTGATCTGTTTAACTCTTCTTTGTGAGTCAGTTTATAAAGACTAGTAAAAATTTATGCCATTCAGTTGAGCTTTTTGCCAGTTGAATCGGAAAGCTTTTAAAATATTGTATGTTACAACTCTCCTATTCTTTTCCCCTCACCTCACAACTACCCATTAGAAACCATTAAATTTGTAAAAATAGCCGTTTTTTCTTCTTGGGAAGAAAATTAATACAGAAGACTGTTAATAGTTATAACATATTAGAATGAAAACTTCTTCCTTGGTTTTGACCTTTAGAACTTTTTAGTTTTTGATAATGCTGTTTTTGTTCAACCAGTTTTTATTTCAATAAATTACTATAGAAGTAATGCAGTGTGCATAATTCATAAAGCAGAATTCAAACAATATAGAATGAAAATTATTTCTGCCAGAGTTGCAAACTAACATAGTTCCCTTCCTAAGGGAACTTATTTATAAGGAAAATTTTTGACTCTTCCCAGACCCAAACCCCAGAAATAAACCCTAGAAAAATAAAATGAGAGGCAACTAGCTTCCAGAAACTCTTTTAAATGAGATAGAATGCTGTCTGTCCCTTGAATTACCTTGAGTTAATTCTTGTTCCTTCACTATAGAAACTAGCTTGTACAACTAGTGCAGAATCCAAAGAACAACATTATGGCAGTGCATAAACCCTACTTGTGTTGAGAATTGGTGAAATTAGATGTGGCCTGACCATCTACTCTCAGTAATCCATTTCTCTTTCATCCTTTAAGTCCAGGAAAACTGCCTTCTACTTACCCCAAAGGGTCTAAAGCCGTGAAACCCTTACATAGGGGGATGATAGTAAGTAGAGTAATTAACTGGTTCTTTGTGAATAGGCTTCACTACTTAATGGCTCTTCCCCTCCATTTTCCTTAAATTCACTGGTGCTGATGCTACTTAAGGCCTGACCTTTGGTCCTCCCTGATATATCTTAAAAGAAAGAATAGCTGGTATGTTGAAAATACTACCTCACAGAGATATAATTAGACAGCTGAGGACTACAGATGTCTCAAATCAATAAACTGACAACATATATGATCTACAGCAGAATTATTACAGTTGTTGAACCAGGAGTTCAAAACAAGCATAATTAATATAAATATACAAAGGGATGTACTAGTAATATGAAATAAAGTCTAAAAATTGTAAAAACAGAACCAAATGGAAATACTAGATAGGAAAAATATATTTGAAATGAAGACTGCAACAAATAGTATAAATAGAATGGCTGTGAATGAATTAATTAGTTGAAAAATGAGAATGAATATTCTTTAGGGAAAAAATAGGAAAGAAAAAAGATAAAGAGATAGAAAATACAAAAGAGGGGCGCCTGGGTATCTCAGTCAGTTAAGCACCTGCCTTCAGCTCAGGTCATGATCTTGGGGTCCTGAGATCAAGTCCTGTGTCTGGTTCCCTGCTCATTGGGAAGTCTGCTTCTCCTTATACCCCTCCCCTCACTCAAGCTAGTTCTCTCTCTCTCTCTCTCTTTCTTAAATAAATAAAATTAGAAAAAAATATATAGATAGATAGATATATAGATATAGATATATAAGAGAAACTAGAGGATATGGGAAGGAATTGTACAAGTGTGAACATCCTAACAGCAGTAACAGGAGAGAAAAATAAAATTTTAAGAGGGCAGAATAATTGAAAAAATTAGGGAGGTACATTTGCTAGAATTCGGAAGCAAAAGGCCTCAGATTGGTGAAAGGGCTTATAGTGTACCTGACAGGAAGAATAAAGGGACACCTACCTAGATATATTAAAGTTTGCTTAAGAATGTCAAAGACATAGGGAAGATTATGAAAGATTTCAGAGAGAAAGATGACATGCAAAAGGAAAGATGGATGAGAGGATGGATGGATGGATGGACATCAGATAGCTCAACAACAGTAGTGGATGGAAGAAAACAGTGTAGTTAAAAAGTGATCAAGGAGGGGCACCTGGGTGGTTCAGTTGTTAAGCATCTGCCTTCTGCTCAGGTCATGATCCCAGGGTCCTGGGATTGAGCCCCACATTAGGCTCCCTGCTCAGAGGGAAGCCTGCTTCTCTCTCCCACTCCTCCTGCTTGTGTTCCCTCTCTCACTGTCTCTGTCAAATAAATAAATAAAATCTTTTTTAAAAAAGTGATCAAGGAAAATGACTTTAAACCAAGAAATTTATATTCTCCTTTCATATGTTAGTGTGAAATGAAATATTCTTAGGTATATATGCCTAGGAGGGTTTGCTATATGAAGACTCATATTGGAAACCCATTTGCAAACAAGACTCACAAATTTAGGATATGTTAGAAGTATGTGTTAAGTGGTGATCAAGTTATCTTAAGAAAATGGATTGTTGCCAGAAGAAAAACATCAGGGCCAAAATTCTAAACAATGAAAGGGGAGTGGGGTACCATATATAATTCAGGTATTGTGATTGGACTTACAGGTGTGAAAATACTATTAAAACTTTTTCATCCCAAATGTCTTACAAAGGCTCAAAATCTAATGGATCTTTATTTTCTTTGAAGCTTCCTTTTGCTTTCCTGTGTCATCTATCATGCCACTGTTTCTTACATCCCATATCATTCCTTTTCTTGGATTCCTTTTTAGTTTTGTTGAAATAGCTCCTCAAAGAATTGTTTCATATGCAGTCATTGATATAACTTTTCATATTTCCACTAATCCAAAAATTCATTTATTTTGCCCTCCTTGTTGGAAATAGACCTTTAATTCCTTGTCTTTTTATATTCCTCAGAATTTTGAAGTTATTATTCCATTGTATTCTAACATTCATTGTTACAGATAAAAGGTCTAATAAGTTTGATACTTACTATTCTTTTGTGTGTAATAAACTGCTTTTTCCCCTCTGTAGAAGCTTTAAAAATTTTTCTTTTTATTCCTAGAGTTTTAAAGTTTCATTAGGAGATCTTTATCTCTCTCTCTCTCTCTCTCTTTCTGTTTCTCCCTCTATTCAAAAGTAGTGTTTCTGTGAAAACTTCTGTAAGCCAAACTGGCATAAAGCAAAGAAGCAATTACCATTTTATTTATAAGGAAAATGTTTGACTCTTCCCAGATCCAAAAAACAACCTCTCTCTCAGACTTTTCTGATACCTTAGGACACATCTTGCTAACTGATGCACAAAATAAATTGAGATAAAGCACAGACGCAGTTCACAACTGGGGCAGCTTGGTGCGGAGAGGCTGGTTGTAGTTCCTGGGGAGGGTGCGATCTGCCTCTCTAAGGGCTCACTGCGAAACAAACACATGCTGTTTTTGCTCTTCACCTTTTTTTTGTAAAGGTGAAAATTCATCCTCAGATTTCTTTCAGTTAGCTAAAACAAGTACTAATGTAGATCTTTCGTAGAAGCAAAGTGTGTCATGAAAACTTTCAAAAAGGGAGGAACACCTGTATATAAAGTTTTGTGGTTTTTGTTGTTGATTGTAAAACATGCTTAGCACACAGGGCTCTTTCAAACAGGACACCTGCTTGTTTCTATCATTCAGGTAGATTTTCTTTAATTATTTTTTCCTCCTACATTGTTTCCCCTCTCCTGAGTGTTCTTCTCAGACAGATTTCTTACTTCAGTGGTTTTATCCTCTGTGTCCTGTAACTTTTCTGCCATCATTTCTCTATCTTTTGCTATACTGGTAATACCATTTTTAGCCTATAGCCACTGACTGTCTTTCTAACTATGCTCAATATTTTTTCATTTTGTCATCTGATTTTTTTGGTCTTAGATTTACTCTTTAACATCTTATTTTCTAGGGTGCCTGGGTGGCTCAGTGGGTTAAGTTGCTGCCTTCGGCTCAGTTCATGATCTCAGGGTCCTGGGATCGAGTCCCGAATCAGGCTCTCTGCTCAGCAGGGAGCCTGCTTCCCTCTCTCTCTCTGCCTGCCTCTCTGTCTGCTTGTGATCTTTCTCTGTCAAATAAATAAATAAAATCTTTTTAAGAAAATCTTATTTTCTATTCCTTTTTGTGGAAGCCTGTTCTTGTTTTATATGTATAATATTCTTTTTATTTTTTACAAAGATAATGAGTTTTGGGGTTTTTTTTTAAGTTCTTTTTCTTTCTGTGATTTATTTTTTCCATTCTATATGTTTATCTAGGCCCCTATCTTTATAGATAATTTTTCCTTATAAATAAAGTGGTTGAAATTTTTCTCATATGTCTTGTGATTTCTATCTAAACATTAAAATCTATGAATAAAGGACTACATCAGTTAAGAATGGTAAACAAGGGGCCCCTGGTGACTCAGTCATTAAGCAGCTGCCATTGGCTCCTGTCATGATCCCGGGGTCCTGGAATGGAGCCCTGCTTTGGGCTCCCTGCTCAGTGGGTGGCCTTCTCCCTCTCGCACTCCTCCAGCTTGTGCCCCTCCCCAAATAAATAAATAAATGCATAAATCTCAGTTTAAAATAAAAAAAAAGGACTGGTAAACGACAGTAACTTCTGTGCCATAGGGTAGGCATCTTTCCCAGCTGGCTTCTCCCTTACATAAGACACTGACCAGCGATGGTGTATAGATGCATGGCACATCTCGTCCACCAGGCTGTCTTCCTGAATATCTGTGTGAAGGTTTGCAGTGACTTGAAACTCTGCTCTCCTTCTCATTCAGGCTCCTGCATTTTTAGTAGAAGCTCTCTCCACAGGAGCCCTTTAGTAGAAGCTCTCTCCACAGTGTACTCCTGCTTTTTGTATTTGATAACTTACTTGGAAATTTTTTATCTTTTACCCTGGTGAGTGGGCTCTCTTTTTCTTGACTGTCAGAGCCTCAAAATTTCTTACCTCTTGGTAACGTATTTTCTTCTTCCTCCTACGGTTTGTCTTTCTTTTTGCCAGAATATCTTTCCTGCCAGTGTTGTGGGATGTTGGGAAAGAGGAATAATGTAGTTTGTGTTCAGTTTGCTATCTGAAACCAAAAGGCCCAAAGTTTAGATTTCGTAAGCAGCTTCTGCTAGTAAAAATCCAAAAGTCTAAAAGGCTTATTAGCTAGTGCTAAGCTATAATTCTTATATGTATGTATGTATGTATATATACATATCCAAATTTTTTACTTTTTATTTAATAAGAACATTTAATCTCTGCATTTAAAATGAAAATAAGTTTTTTCCTTCTGTTTCCAAAGAGGTAACAAATGAGATTTAGAGTATTACAGAAATTTAGATTTTTAATAGCTTCTTAGAGAAAACTAGAGTGCCTTTGAACGTGGATTTGGAAAACTTACAAACTTTTTTGTTAATGTTTTTGAATTGTTACTCATGTGGCATAGAGTGGAAGTAGGAATTAAGCTTAAGTGCACTTCGTAAAAATTAGGCAAAAGGCCATTAACATAGATATATTCAGTGTAAATTTGAATTAACTCCCTGATTGTTAGGAACTCCTCAGATACAAGTTTTCATTTTTATTTTTTAGAGAAAAAATAAAAAATACTTTAATTCAAATAAAGTGATGCCTAGTTTTAGTTTTGTAACTTCATACCAGCAAAATGGCTTAAAAATATTCATTTTAGTGCCAATAAAACTGTCTTTTGAAACCTGAATTCCCTTTCCATCTAAATAATAAGATTCCAAATATTAATGTAAAATTTTTTTCCTGACAAATATGGAAGGATGTGTGAGAGCTTTTCACTTACTACCAAAAGTCCCTGGTATATATGCCCTGATATATATTTTTTGTATTTTGGTTTGGATTTTTCTTCTCCGTATAATTAATTATAAAAGCAATATATACTGGAAAAATACATATTATAGAACAATAGTAAAAGTGTCCTAACTGCCCCACACATGACTATTGGTTATGGTTTGATGTATGTTTTTCCATATTTTTCTAATTACATACAAATACTTTATATGTAAACATTTTTCCTTGTCTGTAGTATGTAATAAAGATTATATTTGTCAGAGTATGTAAACTTAAAGATTAATAGAAATCTTTCCCTGCCCTGAGAAATTTTGCCTTTGAGTATTCTTAGAGTAAAATATTGGATGCTTCCCCAAAAAATCAGTGAAACATTTTTACTCTTTTCTTCACACATTTATGCTGCTTCAAGCTTGGTCCCTATGGTGTCCGTCTAGTGGATTTTTGTGCTTAGGACATAATACCTATCCTCCTTCTGCTGATAACATCCATTTTGTGGAAATAATGCTGCTTTATTGATATTTCTTTACTTGTTACCATCATAACAGCCTCCTAAATGCTGTCTGTATCTCAGGATTCTCTCTTTGCCTGTCCGCACTGCACATTGGTACTGTCACTGCTCTCACCCTGCAGGATCTTAACAGAAATTTCAGCTTTGAAGAGACCTGGTGTATTATATAGCCCTGCTTTCAGTTTTTGGATAAGAAAACTTTAGAGTCTAAAAATGTTTCTTGCAGAGTGGTACCTGGCTGGCTTAGTCAGAAGAGCATGTGACTCTTCATCTGGGGTTCATGAGTTCAAGCCCCATATTCTGTGTAGAGATTACTAAAAACAAACAAACAAATAGACAAAAACTTGAAAAAATAGAGTAGGGGCACCTGGGTGGCTCCGTTTAGCATCATCTGCCTTTGACTCCGGTCATGATCTCAGGGTCCTGGGATAAAGCCCTGCAGCAGGCTCCCTGCTGAGCGGGCAGTCTTCTCCCTTTCCCTCTGTGCTCTGTCGCACACTCACTCTCTCTCTCAAATAAATAAAATATTTTTTTAAAAAAGTAAAAAGTTTCTTGCATGAAATCACATAGTTAATTGAGAAAATATAAAAGATTTTTCTACTTCTATTTTGTTTCGAATACTTCCTGGTATTTAAGTTCCTAGGTTGGCTTTCAAAAACTTTTGGGACACGCATCTCATTTCTGTATTGTAAATGATCAAAAATTACATTGTGAGGATGATTCTATAGTGAATATACAAAAAAATACCAAGCTGTACACTATAAATGGGTGAATTGTATGGCATATGAATTATCTCTGTGTAAAGCTGTTTAAAAGTCACTAATAGACTCGAACGTATAACTGGAAGGTAAAATCAACATTATGTAGAGTAAGAAGTGCATGAGATGTGGAAGATCAAAGAAGTGGGAAATATATGGTTCCTAGTATGCTTGTAATCAAAGTAATGTTTTATAATACCTTATGGTATAGATTTTATAAGCATGATGTCCCTGAGTATTGTAAACCTGCCACTGCTTCTATTTTTGAGAAGTAATCCTTGTCATTTTTCTCTACTGCCCCCAAGCTGCTTCTGGGCAAAAAGTGACAGTCTAGAAAGAGAAGCATGTAAAATTTGGTTTTAGCATTCTTCCACATTCTCACATGCTTCCACCACCTCCACCACCACCACCCCCGGCCAGTACTCCTTTGCATCCCTCTCTTTGATGACTCCACTTCCATTTTATAGAATTCAAAATTTCTTTCCCTCTCCGCTGGTTTCCAAAATTTCCATTTCCGTAGTGAGTCCTTACTTAGGGTAAGTGGCTTGTTGCATTAGTTTATAGTAAGTCATACATTTCTGATACTTTTAAAAGATTATAGAACAGGGATTGGCACACTTTTTATATGTGTGTAAATATTTTCAGTTTTGTGAGCCATACATACAGTATTGCAAGTGTTACCTTGCTTTCGTAGGATTGAAAACAGCCACAGAGAAAATGTAAATGTTTGTATGAGGAGGCCTGCTTTGACCCTAGGTAGGCCAGATCAAAACAGAGTTTGCCAACTAGTCTTAGGAAATTCCTTTTCTTTTTTTAAGATTTTATTTATTTATTTGTCAGAGAGGGAGAGAGCACAGGCAGGCAGAGTGGCAGGCAGAGGCAGAGGGAGAAGCAGGCTCCCTGCCGAGAAAGGATGCAGGACTCCATCCCAGGACCCTGGGATCACGGCCTGAGCCAAAGGCAGCCACTTAACCGACTGAGCCACCCAGGCATCCCGAGAATTCTTAATTTAAAGGCTCAGTATTAAGATGCAATGGAATGAAAAATTTAAATGCAATAAATTTTAAATACAGTACAGTTATGTATGGCCTCTACTTCTACCACTAACAAAAGTGATTTCATTTCTTTACTGTTTTATCTTTCTTCGAAGGTTATCTGAGGAACAGAGGGCAGAACCTTGGAACTTTAGAAAGCATCATTAGGAAAATACCAGACTTTACATAACCACTAAAGACCATGGCATGAGGGTTGAGATCATTACTAAGATTAGATCGATGTGCATATATGTGTATAAATAAAACATATTTGTGCTTTATGTGTGTGCATTATTTTTAGCATGTTTATTGTGGAATGCATTGGATAGTCTCTAAATCACTCCACAAACACAGGCACCAGGGTGGCTCAGTTGGTTGAGTGTCTGCTTTCAGCCCAGGTCATGATCCCAGGGTTTTGGAATTGGGCCAGCATTGGGCTCTCTGGTCCAGAAGGAGCCTTCCTCTCCCTCTCTCAAATTATAAATAAAATCTTAAAAAAGAAATTTAAAATAGATAATGAAAAAATAAAATATTCCACAAATGTATTGAATAGGAATGTGAAAGGGCACATTAATTTAGGTAAACTAGGAAAAAATAAATGCTGGATTATTTGACCCTGCTATAGTAGATAAAGACAAATGAAGATCAATGTGGCTAGCATCTCCTGCCATAATATTCTGGATTGATTGAAATATTTTACTTCAGTCTGATAGTTGTTTAGCATTTTGAGCATATGATGATTGTTCATGTATAAAAGAAATATAGTGTTGAAACAATGACATTGTATTAGATTCATGACAATTATATCATGATCCACAAAATTACATTTCAACTAATATTTCCATATAACAGTGGTGAGAAAAATTTACATTTGTTGTGTCCATGTTTTGCAAATCACTGGATAATGCAGAATGACAATCACTCATTTAGTGGATTTCTTAGAAAAATAAAATATTATCTCTAGGCAGTTTGAACTATTCAGGAAAACAAAAAGGCGTATTATACACCAAAATGTTCTTATTTTTATTTGGAAATTATGTCATTTCATTGTATGTCATAAAGGGATATTTTAAATGACTCTGGCCTTATTAAAGATGTGTTTCATTTTCTGTCAGATTTGTGTTTTTCCAGGTCAACATTTGAATGTTTTACCTCTGCTATTACGTTAGAGCTGAGATAAAAAATCAGTTAATAAAGCATTGACCTTTGTTCCCTCAATAAAAATGATTACATTGCATACCTCTTTCCTGCATTATAGCTCTCTTCTGGTAGTTAGCATTCATTTATTCTTTCAACAAGTAGTTGAGTAACTACTTGCCAGGCATTAGGAACTAAATAGTGAACCAAACTACCTCTGCCCTTGTACAGTTTACATTCTAGAGCAGGGAGAACATAATAAACCATTATTTGTTGTGTAATACAAAAGTTCTGTAGTCTGTTGGATATATCTTTTATACAGTCGTTCTACTCTGTTATTTAACATGAATGTTGTCATCTTATTTTCTCTCTCAATTTATAGTTCCAATGACAGGATTCACACAGAGAGCAACCATTGATCCAGAACTGAATGAAATACATGTCTTATCTGGACTCAGCAAAGACAAGGAAAAGAGGGAGGAGAATGTCAGAAATTCATTCTGGATTTATGACATTGTGAGGAATAGTTGGTAAGGAGCTTTGGTCCGTGTCTCAATCCCAATGTAACATTTATTTGAGGATGTTAGTTTCTTCAAAAGACAGAAATAGAAGACTTATGTTAATTTGGGATGTCACACATTTAAATGTCAGTACAGGCATACCTCATTTTATTGTGCTTTGCTTTATTGCACTTTGTACATGTTTCAGTTTTTACAAGTTGAAGGTTTATAGCAACTTTGTGTTGAGCGTGTCTGTCAGCACCATTTTTCCAGCAGAATTTGCTCACTTTATGTCTGTATGTCACATTTTGATAATTCTCAAAGTATTTAAAGTCTTTTCATTGTTATTATATTTATTATGGTGATCAGTGATCTTTGATGGTATTGTTGTAATTGTTTTGGGAGCACCATGAACTGGGCCCATATGACATGGTGAGATTAATTTATAAATATTATATGCGTTCTGACCATTCTACCAGCCAGCTGTTCCCTCATCTCTCCCCCTCTCCCTAGACCTCCTTATTCCCTGAGACATAACCATATTGAAATTAGGCCAATTAATAACCCTACAAAGGCCTCTAAGTGTTCAAGTGAAGGGAGAAAGCTAGTCCTTTTGTGCCAAGTTGTAAATGCAAGGGAAACATTCTTGAGGGAAATTAGAAGTGCTGTTTCAGTGAACACATGAATGTTAAAGCAAAACATCCTTATTGCTGATATGAAGAAAGTTTTAGTGTTTTGGATAGATCAAACCAGCCACAACATTCCCTTAAGCCAAAGCCTGCACCAGAGCAAGGCCCTTACTCTTCTATTCTGTAAAGGTTGAGAGGGGTGAGGAAACTGCAAAAGGAAAGTTTGAAGCTAGCAGAGATTGGTTCCTAAGGTTTAAAGAAAGAAGCTATCTTGATAACATCTAAGTGCTGATGTAGAAGCTACAAGTTAAATTAGATCTAACTATGATTATTAATGAAGGTGACTACGATAAACATCAAATTTTCATTGTAGATGAAATAGCCTCCTATTGGAATAGGATGCCATCGAAGACTTCCATAGCTAGAGAGGAGAAGTCAGTGCCTGGGTTCAAGGCTTCAGGGGACAGGCTAACAATCTTGTTAGGGGCTAATGCAGTTGGTAACTTTAAGTTGAAGACAGTGCTCAGTTATCATTTTGAAAATCCTAGGACCCTTAAAAATTATGATAAATCTACTGTGCCTGTGCTCTGTAAATGGAACAACAAAGCCTAGAAGAAAGCACATCTGTTTATAGTATGGTTTACTGAATATTTTAAGCCCGCTGTTGAGACCCATTGCTCAAAAAAAGAGATTTATTTCAAAGTATTACTGCTCATTGAGGATGCACCTGGTTGTTCAAGAGCTCTAATGGAGATGTAGAATGGGATTAATGTTGTTTTCATGCCTGCTAACACAGCATTCGTTCTGTAGCCTATGGATCAATGAGTGGTTTCAACTTTGAAGTCTTCTTATTTAAGAAATACATTTCATAAGATTATGACTAACATAGATGATGAATTCCTCTGATGGATCTGGGCAAAGAAAAATGAAAATTTTCTGGAAAGGATTCACCGTTCTAGATGCCATGAAGAGCATTCAGATTTGTGGGAAGACGTAAAAAATACCAGCATGAACAGGAATTTGGAAGAAGCTGATTCCTGTACTCATCAATGACTTTGAGAGGTTCAAGACTTCAGTGGAGGAAGTAACTGCAGATGTGATGGAAAGCAAGAGAATCAGAATTAGAAGTGGAGCTTAAAGTTGTGACTGCAATGCTGCCGTCTCTCATGATAAAATGGTTTCTTGAGATGGAACCTACTCCTGGTGGAGACTGAAGATTGTAGAAATGACAACAAAGGATTTAGAATATTGCATAAGCTTAGTTAATAAAGCAGTGGCAGCCAGGACTGGAAGAGATTATGCCGAGTGAAGTAAGTCCAGCAGAGAGAGTCAGTTATCATATGGTTTCACTTACTTGTGGAGTATAAGGAATAACAAGATATTGAGAGATGGAGAGGAGAAGTGAGTTGGGGGAAATCGGAGGGGGAGACAAACCATGATAGACTGTGGACTCTGAGAAACAAACTGAGGGTTTTAGAGGGGAGGAAGGTGGGGGTTGGGTGAGCCTGGTTATTATGGAGGGTGGTTATTATGGAGGGCATGTATTGCATGGAGCACTGGGTGTGGTGCATAAACAATGAATTTTGGAACACTGAAAAGAAAATTTTAAAAAAATGAATAAAGCAGTGGCAGGGTTTGAGAGGATTTACTCCAATTTTGAAAGAAGTTTACTCATGGGTAAAATGTTGTCAAACAGCATCCTATGCTAGAGAGAAGTAGTTCATGAAAGGGAGTCAGTTGATGCAGCCAATTTCATTACACTTGACCTTTGAACAACACAGGACTCAGGGGTGCCAACTATCATACAGTTGGAAATCCATGCATAATTTGACTCCCTAAAAACCCAACTTCTTGGGGCGCCTGGGTGGCTCAGTGGGTTAAGCACCTGCCTTCAGCTCAGGTCATGATCTCAGGGTCCTGGGATCAAGTCCCGAATCGGGCTCTCTGCTCAGCAGGGAGCCTACTTCTCTCTCTCTCTCTCTCTGCCTGCCTCTCCGTCTACTTGTGATCTCTCTCTGTCAAATAAATAAATAAAATCTTAAAAAAAAAAACACATGCAACTTCTAACAGCCTACTGTTGATCAGAAGCCTTGTGAATAACATAAACAGTTGACAAATACGTGTTTTGTATGTTATATGTATTATGTACTGTAATCTTACAATAAGGTAAGATAGAGGAAAGAATGTTAAGAAAATCATGAGGAGGGGCGCCTGGGTGGCTCAGTGGGTTAAGCCGCTGCCTTCAGCTCAGGTCATGATCTCAGGGTCCTGGGATCGAGCCCCGCATCGGGCTCTCTGCTCTGCGGGAAGCCTGCTTCCTCCTCTCTGCTTGCCTCTCTCTGCCTACTTGTGATCTCTGTCTGTCAAAGAAAGAAAGAAAGAAGAAAATCATGAGGAAAGAGAAAATACATTTACCACACCATACTGTAAAAAAATCTGCATTATAGTG
The DNA here is from genome assembly GCF_020171115.1 of Neogale vison. Lineage (NCBI taxonomy): Eukaryota > Metazoa > Chordata > Mammalia > Carnivora > Mustelidae > Neogale > Neogale vison. Next base: position 210,427,817 of record NC_058094.1, read on the forward strand.
GATCCCTGTAGTTCAAACCCATGTTGTTCAATGGTCAACTGTTTATTTTTAGAAATTCCACAGCTCCCCCAGCCTTCAGCAACCACCACTCTGATGAGTGAATAGCCATCAACATTGAGGTAAACCCCTCCACCACCAAAAAGACTGACTTCCTGAAAAATCAGGTTGGTTAGCATTTTTTAACAATAAAGTATTTTTTAAATAAGCTATATGCGTTTTTTTTTTAACATAATGCTGTTGCATACTTAATAGACTATTGTATAAACACAACTTTTGTATGCATTGGGAAACAAAAGAATTCCTTTGACTGACTTAATTACAGTATTTGCTTTAGTGTGGTGGTCTGGAACTGAACCCACAACATCTGAGAGTTATGCCTGTGTTGGGAAAAGAAGTCAATTTTGGTGCCTATCTATACAGTGATGTCTGTGAGTGGATTTTACCCCTGATTTCTTCAGTTAATGGATGATTCCTGATCTGGAAGTCAAGAGAATTGTATTATAGTCTAGATTTTGCCACCAAGTCAGAGTGTAAAATTGAGAACAATGTTTTTTTTAATGTTCCCAGGTGGTCTTGATTTTGTTTTGTTTAATTTAAATTCAAATTAGTTAACATATGAGTAGTATTGGCTTCAGGAGTAGAATTTAGTGATTCATCACTTCCATATAATACCTAGTGCTCATTCTAACAAGTGCCCTCCTAATGCCCATCACCCATTTAGCTCATCCCCCCCAACCCACCTCCCCTCCAGTAAGGCTCAGTTTGTTCTCTATATTTAAGAGTCTCTTATGGTTTGCTTCCCTCTCTGTTTTTATCTTTTGTTTTTCCTTCCCTTCCCCTCCAGGTGGACTTAGTTGGGATAAATGAACTGATTTCAGTAGAGCAGGGTGGCAGGCATTATTTAGTGTTTTCAAACCAGGACCTTTTTGTCACAGAGCATCTCACAGAACTAGTGCTGCACATTTTGCTTTGGAGAACAATGGCCCAGAGAATCCAGCTCTGACATTTCCGTGATTACTGCATAAGTGGATATTTTACAAAATAGGCGCTTCAGAGAGAACTTCCTCCATGCAGCAACTAAGGAATTTATTATTTCCTAAGTAGGACATCTATTTTAAGCAGTAAAACTGAAAGAAATCTGTGAGTTTTTGTATTGTGAATAAATAGATGAGATTATCTTGTCTTTTAGACTTTGGTTTGAGCTTTCTCATGTGCTGTTACGGTTCATAACATAAAATAGCTTCTTAAGTGAGGTTTGGGATGGACATTAAAAGAATGTAAGGGGGCGCCTGGGTGGCTCAGTGGGTTAGGCCGCTGCCTTCAGCTCAGGTCATGATCTCAGGATCCTGGGATCAAGTCCCGCATCGGGCTCTCTGCTCAGCAGGGAGCCTGCTTCCCTTCCTCTCTCTGTCTGCCTGCCTCTCCATCTACTTGTGATTTCTCTCTGTCAAATAAATAAATAAAATCTTTTTTAAAATAAAAAAATAAATAAAAGAATGTAAGAACTTCGTTCTAGGGACACCTGGGTGGCTCCGTTGGTTGGGTGTCTGCTTTCCACTGAGGTCATTGTCCCAGGGTCTTGGGATCAAGTGCCATTTTGGGCTCCTTGCTCAGTGGAAAGCCTGTTCCTCCCTCTGCCTACTGCTCCCTTGCTTCTGTTCACTCTCTCTGTCTGTCAAATAAATGAATAGTATTTAAAACAAAAAACAAAAAAAACCTTCATTCTTAACAAATTCATACTATTGTGTGAGCTTGACCAGGACTTTTCAGATTTGATATGAACAAATTTGTAAAATTTTTGTTGGAAATAGACATAATTGGCTTGCTAAAGTTGTATTAACATTATGTATGCTGCTAATTTTTTAGGGTAGAATGCCTTAAAAAGCCATGTCTTGCAGGTCTTGCGTCTATAAGAATGATCAAGCTGCAAAGGATAATCCAAGTAAAAGTCTTCAGGAGGAAGAACCATGTCCAAGATTTGCCCATCAGCTTGTATATGATGAGTTACACAAGGTACCATCACTATATCAATTTGTAAACTTTCCAAGACCTATAATCTGATAGAATCCCAAAATACATGTTTCTGCATATTTTCAAGTACATTTGAATAAAAAGTTATGATATAGCAGACACTCATAGAATATGTAGCAGACATTGAATATCCTTTCTCCCTATGTAGTATGACCTGTTGTTTCTATAATATCAGTATCCAACTAAAAAGTGTACAGTTTTTATCACTAGGATACCTTGTCTCGTGATAGGAAAAAGTATATGTAACTTCTGATTTTAGCTTTTCCTATTGTGTAAGAAGTCTTTTATGTTTATTTTTCCTATCTATGATTGATGTGTCTTTTCCATTGGCCTCACAAAAACAGTCCTGCATTCTCAAGTTTTAGTGTCGCTAAATGTTCAAGGTGGTTTCTTTAAACCATGTCTCCCTTAAACTTTTCATATAGGTTAGTGATTGGGCTCAGATTATATAACTTACTGACAAAGCTTGTATTTCTGTGTAGGCAATAGGTGATCATTTAAATTCCATATCATTTCAGACCTTTAGGTAAACAATACCATAGAACTGAATAAAAGCCATTTCTCTTAGAGTCTCCCAGATTAAATGGTAAATGAGTTTTGATCTATAGGATAAAAATATCACCATTGTTTAACGGTCTTGAAAATACATGTTTTCAAAAACAGTTTAAGTGCAGAATATCACTAAAATTAAACCAATTAAATCATTATTGCATTCCTTTTTCTTTTCTTTTTTGGGGTATTATGTAATATTTTAAAAGTTATACCACAAATTATATGTACCACTTAATATTTGGCAGTAAGCCTAAGGCAGAATTAAGATGCTAAAATTTAAAAAGTTTCTAGTTACTGTTGACCTTAAGTGATTCAACATGTGTGTCAGAGTTTTATTAAAGATCTTGTTTGTTATTATGACCAACACTTGGTTTACTTAATAATCCCCATTGTTTGTTTCCCTAAAGTAAACTCTGTATCGTGGATTAGCTTCTTACTATCATTGCTTTTGTTTCATGTCTTACATTGTCAGTATAATTGTGGTAATACAACTCATTTTAATCTAAAACGCAGCTTAAGGAAGTAGCCACAGTACTTTAAAGTAAAATGGAAGTGAGAAGAAACATCAAAAGAAACCTTTGGTAAAAATGCAATAATGTTTTAATTATTACTGTTACACATTTCTGTCAAAATGAAGAAATTTTACTTTGACTTGTGCGGTTTCCTCAGTATGTGTGCATCTTAAAATGTGGCTTGTTTTGTTTATTTTAGGTTCATTATTTATTTGGTGGGAATCCAGGAAAATCTTGCTCCCCAAAGATGAGATTAGATGATTTCTGGTCACTGAAGTTATGTAGGCCTTCAAAAGATTACTTACTGAGGCACTGCAAGTACCTGATAAGAAAACACAGGTATAAAAATACTTCACTGAAAACTTTTATTTAACATTATTAGCTGTTGGTTGGTGTTACGTCGACTTCGGAGATGGGGCTTTGTCTTTGGAAATTTACTAAAACAACAGTATAAATACTATGAAGATCGTGACTCTTGTAAATGCCCTGTTACTTTGCTTATTTTTGCTTTCCTGTTTCAAAGGAAGCTACAAAGTGAAGATACACACTGATGCTAAAATTTTCTAGATATAGAACAAGAAAATTTTGTGACTGTTACATGGAAGAAATTTATATGAAGGTGATGAGCCTATCTTCCAGTAACAAGACCTACTCAGTACAAAGCATATCAGTTCTATATTATTGCCATATGCCTAACTTTCTTAACAGTGAATGAGATGATATAGTTGACTAAATATCTTTAGTCATTTAACATATTCATTTAACAGTGAATGAGATGATATAGTTGACTAAATATCTTTCTAATCTGGTGTTTCATAATACAACTTCAAATATGATTTTGGTTTTATATCATTACCTTTGCCATTTAGTTGCAAAATCATGTAATCAAACATTTTCATATATATTTCCTGGATCATGTTTGCTTTTGAGCCCTAGCAGGTGATGAGCTACTAAAAAATGAAAGAAAGCATATCTATCCTTTCAGTTATTGGTAATGTTTGGCATTAAGAAAAAATTATAGTTTGAAAGGAGAAGGTTAGCCTTTAATGATGATAGTAGTTACCATTTATTTTGCAATTTTTGTGCTAGATCTTGCATATTATTTCTACAGTAAGGCAATTGAGTAAGTGCTGTTCTTACCACTATTTTATAAAAGAAGAAATGAGGTATTTTTAAATGGGTTACATAATTCACCTAGAGTCACTCAGCCATTAGCGACACAGCCAGGATACGGTCCTGAGTATTTTGACCCCAGCGTTCATCACTTCACCACCGCCATCACCACTGCACATGCGCTTGTGGATGTCTGTGTGTTTGCACATACATGTTTATATGTCTCGTATATATTTATGTATTATATTTTATATATAATATAAATACATAAAAATCTCTGTGTGGTATAAATTATTAAACTGTTTTCCTTTACCATACCCCGTTTACTTATTGTTCATATCTCCACTTTCACAAGTTGTGCTTGAGAGATAATAACGGAAGCTAGTTATTTCTGTTACTTTGGCATTACGGTGACTAATTAGTGTATTTCCTATCTCCGTATTCAGGAGAAAGGGTCTGAATCCTCTTGTTAACGGGATGACAAAAGATAAATTCTGTTTTATTAATAAGGTTTAGGCTTCAGGCACCTTCAACTAAGGTTTACACTAATAATATTTTATTCCTTAGTATTTTACTTAATGTTAAATTTAGTTTTTCAAAGGATGAAACAAATTTAGGGAAATTAAACCATTCTTTTTCTACTTCAGATACAGCAGCTGGTAGTTGGATATTAAATTGAGCTCTTTTGAAAAATTTCCTGACCAAAGGCCTGTTGGAGATTAGAGATTTTTTAGCGCTATATGTAAGAATTTGAATTCACTTATAAACACTTTCCTCTGGCTTTTAATTTTAAAAAGTAATGGGTGGTTAATAAAAAAAAATAATAATAAGTCCTCTCAGCCTGAAAAATAATTGACTCATTCATCATCCTGTCATTGAGAAATAACAGCTTCCTGTTTTGGTATATATCCTTTATATGTGCACACATATATTTTTGCTTAACTGAAAAATGGGGAACATAATGCTTTGAATCTTATTTCTTTCAATGAATGATATATTGCAAACATCTTATTACCATGTTAACAAATACAAATACAAATTATAATTCTAATGACTACATAGTGTTCTGTTTTATGTAATTTACTTAACCCGTTTACTTTTGTAAAATATATAGATTATTTCCAGCGTATTTTCTATTATAAATTAATAGTAATGTGATATTATTATATGCTTCCATATGTACCCCTATCAAAATTCTGTAGGATATTGACAGAATTGGTTAATTATCATTTGCCCTACAGAAAGTTGACTTTCATTCCTTCCAGAAGTAAGTAGGATTATTCATTTTCTCATAACCATGCCATTCTGAGAAGTATTATTTTTTTTTTACCTTTGACAGTTTTTCTCTTTTGAAAATTTATCAGTGGGCAGGTGAAATGACAGTTTGTGAGAATCTGAAATATATATTATGGCATGTTTTAAGTTTTAAATACAAACATTGTTAGTGGCTTGTGCTGGTAAAAGGCATAAAGTAAGGAATGTCAGTGGATAAAGAATAAAAGACAGTAGTCAGTAACAAATCATTTAAATCTTTAAAGATATGATGAAAGATTCTAGCAAATTTTGTGGGGGTGAGAATGGTTCATAAAACAGTGACCAAAGCTGAGAGGCAACAAGTGTGCATGATAGGGCAAAGAAGTAGCTTTTGAAATTTCCTACCATGGGAAAAGAAGTATAGGCTAGCTCATCTCAGAACTGAAACCAAAAAAGCCTTGAAAGGAGAATTTAAGAATAGTTAAAGACCCTATCCATTTATATAGAGAATTTTCAATTAGAGTAGTAACAGAATAAAAATACGGAACACAGTATTCTTCTTTTCTAATTGTGATTACTTTTTGACTTAAGTTCTTAGAGCTAATGTCTTATATTGGAAGAAGTATCAGACCTGCACCTTGGATTGATCGTCAAGCCTTGTAACTTAATCTTTCTGGAGATCACTGTGCTCATGTATAAAATGGTCAGAGTAACTGTCTGCGGGTTTTTATAAACATCAATGAAACTTAATTCATTTAAGAAATATTTATTGAGCACCTACTAAGTAGTTACTAAATAATTATCCTAGGCTCTGTGGATATGTCAAAGAAGAAAATGAGCAAAAATTCCTGTCTCTTGAGTTTCTGTCTTCTGAAGGAAGACTAGCAGTAAACATAATAAGGAATTTATATGTTAATAAGTACTATGAAAAATAACTAAAAGAGGTTTAGAACTATTTTTGTGCAAGTGAGGGAGCTGGGTATGTGTTTTTTAAACAAGAATATTAGGATAGACCTCACTGCAAAGGTGACATCTGAGTAGTGACCTAAAGAACCCAAGGGAGGAGGGTTACCTTGGTGGCTCAGTCAGTTAAGTAACCGACTCCTGATTTCGGGACTCAGATCATGATGTCAGGGTTGTGAGATCAAGGTCGTGAGATCACATCAGGCTCCGTGCTCAGTGCAGAGTCAGCTTGAGATTCTCCCTCTCCCTCTGCCCTTCCCCCAACTTCCTCTTACGTTTGCCCTCTCGCTTCCTCTCTGAAATAAATACATAAATCTTTTTTTAAAAAAAAATAAAGAATATGAGGGAATGAATCATGTAGAAATTTGAGAGGAAAAGTGTTCCAGATAGGTAATAGACAAGGCTCTGAGGTTAAAACTATGCCTAGATTATTTGAGGAGTCAATTGAGGAGAACAGTGTGGTAGAAGCAGAGTAAGTGAGGTAATTGTGGTAGGAAATGAGGTCAGAGAGCTAAGAAGGGGACAGTTGGTGAAGGGTCTCTGGCTTTACTCTGAGTAAAAGAAGAGCATTGAAAGTTTTTACATTGAGGAATTTTACATTTTTACATTGAGGAATAACACAGTCAGCTTTCCCAAAATAACTGGGTAAATTTGAGGTTGTGGCTGTGTTCACTCAGATGGGAAATTCTTCAGAAACAACAGGTTCATGTGTTAGAAGGATGAACTCAGTTTGCTATCCTTCAGGTTTTAGAGACCACGTGTTAATATTTGGAGGAAAGGCATGGGCCAGTTATTATTACATTTGTGAGTGATCAGTAAAGAAAAGGAGCTTGGTTAGAATGAGAAGAGTTAGATGTTGGCATTATTTGATGACCACCAGCATTTGAGGGAAGGCAGAAGAAGAGATACTCCCATGAAAGAGATCAAGAAAGCCCAGTAAGATTCTGGATAAATTTTGAAGATTGCACCAACAGAATTTCTTGATGGATATGGGTATGAGAGGAGAGCAGTCAGAGCATCTTGAGACTCCTGTCTGCAACTAATTTGAACTGATAGTAAAAGGCCCATTTTATTTATTTTATATATTTTTATTTTTATTTATTTTTAAAGATTTTTTTAAAGATTTTTATTTTATTATTTTTTTGACAGACAGAGATCACAAATAGACAGAGAGGCAGGCAGAGAGAGAGAGAGGAGGAAGCAGGCTCCCTGCCGAGCAGAGAACCCGATGCGGGGCTGTATCCCAGGACCCTGGGATCATGACCTGAGCTGAAGGTAGAGGCTTTAACCCACTGAGCCACCCAGGCGCCCCTGAAGATTTTATTTTTAAGTAATCTCTACCCCTCAGTGTGGGCTCAAACTCAAAACGCCAAGATCAAAGAGTCACATGCTCTACTGACTGAGCCAGCCAGGTACCCCGGCCCACTGTAGATATTTGAAAAGACACAGACCCTTTTTCCTACCAATCTTTATATGAATTCAAGAGTTTAAGGGACATTTCTACATTGCAGGCAGAATAGATAGAAGTTGGTTTATATCAGTTGAATAGAGCATGAAAATTACCTTTCTAATTTAAATTTCACATTAAATTAGATACCTGGTATTTCATTCTGTGGGACCCTACCCTATGCTGCTGGGCTGACTTGTTTATTTTCATTATTGTTCTTATGGAAAACAGTTATATATTCTATTTAGTTAAAATACAAATTTGTAGAGACAGAAATATACTATATGCCAAGAAATGAGTCTTTGTTCTTAATGGTACCACACAGTACAGTAAATAAAGTGCCACTATTATTTTTCCCTATAACATTCAAATTTATAGACTTACCAACAATTTAGGGTAGAAAGGGACAAAAGAAAAACTTTTTATTAAGATTAATTCCTGTTATTTTAGGTACAGGACACAGTTGTTGGCTTAAACAGAATTCTAGACTACAGACATAAATACAGTGATGAGTTTTTGCAGGCCAAAGAAAGCTTAGAAAAAAAGAAGAGAGAAAACAAACCTTCTAGGAAAATGGATCTCTAGACTGGATTTAAAAGGATGGTAGGTGTGTTTGTTAAGTTACTTCAGGGACTAAAGGATAAAGACATTCTTAGGATATATCACTAAAAGAAAAGTTATGAGAATATCCAGACATTGCCTCAACCTTTGAACAGTGAGGCCTAATGAAGAATTGTTTAGGGTCTTGGAACAATTCTACTAGCAAGGAATCACTGTAGTAGCTTTCCTTGTAACTGAGCCTCTGTCTGTCTTCTTTTTACCCGCTTCTCCTGTTCTACTGATTACTACAAATTCTGCTTTCCCTCAACCTCATAGCTTCCAAGGACAGACAGACAGATAGATAGGTACATATGGCTTTGAAAATGAGTAGGTAGATAAATAGGAAGAAAGGAAAGAATAGAGGGATAGGAAGAGCAGGAATCTACCTACTATCTCATGTCTTCTATTTACTGACTTCTGTGTTTTGTGTGCCTTTTATATCCTTGTGTATCTCACATTCAGATTCTCTTAAGAGAGTATCTTCTTAGAGAGGGCTCCCTGGGAAGAGTATCCCTATTGGGAATAGTTCTGCCAGGCTACTTTATAAACTGCTGATGAAGGTCAAGAGGATTGCTTTTGTCTCAGGTACCTAAACTGGTCTAACCCATTTTGGACAAGGTGGTAGAGTAACATGACCTCTGCCTAAGGAGCTCTCTCATCTGAGGGCTTGAAGACTAGCGGACAGTCACGGTACTATTTGATACAATAGAGCTGTAATGTTTTGCTAGTCTTTGCCCTGCTTAAAATACAGGTACTCTATCTCTGAGATTAGCTCTAAAGACAGGAAATTATTGATGCCATCAGCCTGAACACCATTGTGGAAGAAGGTTCATTATTTTCCTTTCCCAAATGAAATTAAATGTCCTCTTTTCTGTCTCTCTGTACAATATTTTGAAAAGCATACCAGCTTATTACAAATAAATCCGTATATAATTATGCCATAACAAAAGATTTAAATAGATAAATAGTCTCAAGCAGACTTTTTTCCTGTTAGGGAACTAACTCATTGTTTCCTTTTCAGCTTTGGAATCAGATGGATCTGCATTTGATTCTACTACAGCCAGTTTTTAGCTCTTATCTTGGCCAAGTTCATTGTCTGAGCCTCCGTTTCTCATCTGTTGTTTTTTTTTTTTTAAATGATGATAAAACTTACTGTCATCGGGGGGGGGTGAATGAAGTGATATATGTAAAATACTCAGTGCAATGTCTACCACAAGACATGCTTGATAAGTGGTTGCTGCAGTTGTTATTATTGACTGAGACAGGAAATAATATTATTAAAAATATTTAATCATTTTAAAGTACATATATTTTCAATCACTGTTAGTGATACTCCGGAAAAGAAACTATACTCATTTCCGTTTCTGAGTACCCTGTTAGGCACCTCTGGTGGCTTGTATATTGCACAGATCAAACCAGGTGTTTTTATTTTAGCTCTACTTGTTTTTTATGAAACACATTTGGCTGTTTTGCAGTTTTGTTATGTAAAATATTTGACATGTTCACTATGTTTCATAGTAGATTTAATCTTATTTTGTAGTTCTAAGAGGGTAGGAAGTGCTCCTCCCCAGTCCCTAGCACCGTGACTGCCTGTGCCCACCTGGCATTACCAAGTATATCCCCGGGGACTCCGCAGCTACACCGTCTCCATGGCAGTGTTCGTCCTTCTGGAGTCCCAGACATGGGCTCTTGTTAGATATCCATGTGACTCCTCAGACACAGAGTATTCCATTCCAGGTCTGAATGACATTTCTGTGTTTTCCGATAACTCCAGACAATTATTATTCTTGTTTGCATTTTCTAGGTTTGAAGAAAAGGCCCAAATGGATCCCCTTAGTGCTTTGAAGTATTTACAAAATGATCTTTATATAACCGTGGATCATTCAGACCCGGAAGAGACAAAAGAGGTAAAGGTGGTAAACTTCAGAAAGTGAACCTTTAAAAAAAAAAAGTCTTTCTAACTTGCTGATTTTTCTCTTAGATGTTTAAAGGATGATGAAGAAAATATGACACTAATAATTTTTAAAGTACAGAGCAGATGAAATAAAAATTGAGTAGGCTTACTAAAGCCCTTGATCCATTAAGAAAAGGATTCTCAGGTTTAAGGTTTTAACTTAGACATTACTTTTGTGTATTGGGAAGGAAATAGAAATTTTTACTTCCATAGTCCCATGCTTCTCTCTCTTAAAGATTACATAATGGCTCAATATAAACTTTTCTGTTGATACTTCAAAATCCTGTAAGAGAAAAAAGAAAACTCTCCTCTTGTGTAAGAAGAAAGTGAAGAGAGGTTAGTGAGAGTAGAATCCCTGGTACCTTGATCTTATATGATTGTCGTAGCAGGATGGTTCAGCTACAGTCTACTGACTTCTTTTATCGCGTGTCCCTAACCTTGAGAAATGAGCAGATCATTACTTTTAAGGGTTTTGAGGAGATGTCATGTTTTAGGGTGTACCTGGTTATCTGCAGTGTGTGTGTGAACACACGTGCAGTGTTTCATAGTCTTACAGCTGGTCTTCCTAGTCACCGCTGAGATTCCTTCTGTCACTTTTAACTTTCGCCAAACATCCTTGTTCATAGTTCATTTAGCAACATCTGGAACTGCAGTCCATTTTACCTTCCACTCACAGAACTGGTGCTGATGATACCATCTATTTCCCTGTTCTCAGTTGCTTTGCTTTGGCTTTGCAATAGCAACATCAAGCAGTGCTTTTTTCTTGTTCAGCAGTGACACACACGGGTTTCAGATTTAATGTTAGATCACTTTCAGGTACCAGGTTCATTATACTTCCAAGCAGTAGAGCCTGCATGCCCTTGGCCCCAAAACAAGAGATTCTCTTTCATAGTTGCCTGCTATGAAAATAAGTCTGATTACTCTTTGTCAGTATTAGTTAAAACCCTTCTCTAGGCGAAGAATCAGAACATGCTCTAGAACCCCCGAAGGGGGACAGTTAATTGTCTCTCCTTGAGTCTTCAGTCAATTCATGATACTATCTGAAATGGGGGAATTATCAGAGTTCACCCAAGTAGCAGAATATGTTTGGTTTCAGCTGTTACGGCTTATAACTAAAACATAATTGTGAAGAGTCTATTAATGACCATGCATTTGAAAGTTATAAATAGATTTCCTTGTGTTTTCTCCATAGTCCATCTAAAATGGCTGTCACCTGGGAACATTCATTTTTCTCTTATTTTTTAAAACCAAACCAAAACAAAATATTGCAAAGTAAATAAATTCAGCTGTGTGAACTGCAAGTAGGCCAAAGAAAACAGACAGTTTGTTCTTAAAGCTAAGCTAATGGGAAAAACCAGGATAGGGAGGTATCTCAAGTTCAAAGGAGCCATTTTTAAAATTTTGGTAGCGGGTTTCTCCTTTTCTCCTTTCCTTGGTAGTTTGAAATTGTGATTTTGTATGCCACAGACTTAGGTTTTTAAAAGTGGAAAGCTTTTTAAAAGCTTTATCTGTTAAGAGCTGTTTAACCCTAACAGAAGTTAGTTACAGTGGTGCTCTGCGTGTGTGTCAGTGTCGGAATTGCTTCAGAGACTTTCTGAGGACAATACCCTTGCCCTCAGATTCTCCTGTCTGCTCTTACGGAACAGAAAACACTCCTGACATTGAGGATTACTGCTTCATAAGAGTATTATTTTGTTTAAAAATGTGTAAATGGATTTTGTTTTGAGAAAAGAAATCCTTTGCTGACAGTTCTAGGATACATACTTAGCATACTTCTCAGTAGTAAGGCATATAGAGCTTCACTTTCCTTATATCATTCCACTTATCAAAAAAGACCTTACTGTTGTTTTCTGCGGAAGCTTGTTTTTGTTCTCTCTGTATGTTTTTACAAATTTTTTTATTATGTTAGTGATTGTATCAGCAACTAGAAGTAGTTTTTAGATTTTTCTCTTTTTTGGGAGGCTGATGACGATCATCATTATGCCTGTTATTGGGAAAAATGATGGTGGACTACCAGCTTTATACCAAATAATGATTCTTTTCTTTCCTTCAGTCTCCAGAACATGGATTCTAAATTGGCAATGAGCTGCTGATAAACCTTATGAAAATGATATTTTTTTCTAGAAAAGGCCTGAGAGAAGTTTGCCTAAATTAATTCTGCTGCTTTCAGAGAAGATTCTATAATAGAGAAGGAATGAGAAAAACAAGTTTTGAGCCAGTATTGCACATTTTGTATTAATTACATTTCTGCTGAGCTTCCAAAGTACTGGTGTCATTCATTTAACAGATGTGTATTGAGTCCCTACAGTATGCCAGGCATTCTTCTAGGCACAGGAAATATATTGGTGAACCAAGCAAAATACCTACCTGGGTGGTACTTAACTACTAGTGGTGAGAGATGATAAACTTAATAAATAAGCAAATTATAAAGTACATTAGTAATGATAGGTATTAAGGAAAAATTAAAGAGAGATAAAAAGGGTAAAGGAAGATCAGAATTAGAAGGGGTGAGAACTAGAGAGTTGCATTATTAAATAGGATGCTCTTAGTAGGTTCATTTAGAAATGAGATGTGCGCAGAGACTTGAAGGGTGTGAGGAAGTGATGTAAGCAGATAATTTGGGGAAGATAATTCCTGGCAAAGGGAGGGTTAGAACAAAGACCTGAGGGTGGGAGCATCCTGGCTTTGTGTAGGAGAACAGCAGAGAGGCCACGGTAGCTGGAGTAGAGGTAAGAATGATGGCAGTAGTCACAGATGAGGTCAGAGAGTTAAGAGCAAGGATCGGGAGATCAGATTGTGAATGACTTCATAAGTCAGTGTTAGGACTTTTGTTTTCACTCTGAATGAATAAGGAGCCAGGGCGGGGTATTGTGCAGAGGAATGATGTGGTCTGCTTTCTGTCTTACCTGACTTAAGATTACTAAGATCTAAGATCACTCTGACTGTATTGAGAACAGACTAAAGGAGAGTAAGAATGGAGACAGAGAGACCTCTAAGGGAGATGGTAGAAATTGAAGCAAGGGATTATTGTAGTGCACACCAACGTATCAGCAGTAGAAATAGAGGCAAAGTAGACCATATTCTCAATATATATTAAAGGTGGAACCAACAGTGGGAATGCAAACTGGTGCAGCCCCTACAGAAAACAGTAGGGAGGTTCTTCAAAAAGTTAAAAATAGAACTACCACACAATCCAGCAATGGCACTACTAGATGTTTACCCAAAGAATCCAAAAACACTAATTCAAAAGGATAGGTGTATTTTGATGTTTATAGCAGCATTATCTACAATAGCCAAATTATGGAAATAGTCCACGTAGCCATCAGTTCACTCATACACACACACACACAATTGAATATTACTTAGCCATTAAAAAAGAATGAAATCTTGTCATTTGCTGTGGTATGGATGGAGCCAGAGAGCATTATGCTAAATGAAATAAGTCAGAGAAAGACAAATACCATATGTTTTCACTCATGTGTGGAATTTAAGAAAAAAACAAACAAGCAAAAAGGGGGAAAATAAGAGGCAAACCAAGAAACAGAATTTTTAAAGTATTCTCTACACCTAACGTGGGTCTCAAACCTGCAGCCCCAGCTCCAGAGTCACACACTCTACCCACTGAGCCAGCAGGTGCCCCAGCAGACTTAACTATAGAGAACAAACGGATGGTTATCAGGAGGTGGGGGAAGAGGGGTTAAATAGGTGATGGGAATGAAGGAATGCACTTGTGATGAGCACTGGTGTATGGGAATGTGAAATTACCATATTGTACATCTGAACTAATATTATACCATGTGTTGACTTACTGGAATTTAGATTAAAACTTAAAAAAGTAAAACCAATGGAATTTTACGATCAGTTAGATGTAAGGTTTGAAAGAAAGGACTCCAGAGTTACTAGCATTAGTAAATGGAGTTAATATCAACTGAAAAGAGAAGCCTCTGGGTAGACCCAGGGCTCCTGATCGGGATCAGGAGTATAATGTTGGCTATCTCCAGTTTGAGGTGCCTTGGAACAGCCAGTAGTTTACACGTTGAGGTGATAGTTGGTTATTCATATCTGACTTTATTCAGATTGTATAATATCACTTAGTACCTATTAAAATCCTAGGCCTGTCAGAGAAAGGGGAACCCTCCTACGCTGTTGGTGGGAATGCAAGCTAGTGCAACCACTCTGGAAAACAGCATGGAGGTTCCTCAAAATGTTGAAAATAGAACTACCCTATGAACCAGCAATTGCACTACTGGGTATTTACCCTAAAGATACAAATACAGTGATCCAAAGGGGCACATGCACCCAAATGTTTATAGCAGCAATGTCTACAGTAGCTAAACTATGAAAAGAACCTAGATGTCCATCAACAGATGAATGGATAAAGAAGATGTGGTATATATACACAATGGAATACTATGCAGCCATCAAAAGAAATGAAATCTTGCCATTTGTGACGATGTGGATGGAACTAGAGAGTATCATGCTTAGTGAAATAAGTCAGTCGGAGAAAGACAACTATCATATGATCTCCCTGATATGAGGAAGTGGAGATGCAACATGGGGGGTTAAGGGGGTAGGAGAAGAATAAATGAAACAAGATGGGATCGGGAGGGAGACAAACCATAAGTGACTCTTAATCTCACAAAACAAACAGGGTTGTTGAGGGGAGGGGGGTTGGGGGGGTGAGGTTATGGACAATGGAGAGGGTATGTGCTATGGTGAGTGCTGTGAAGTGTGTAAACCTGGCAATTCACAGACCTGTACCCCTGGGGATAAAAAATATATGTTTATTAAAAAGAATTAATTTATTTTAAAAAATCCTAGGCCAGTACATAACAGTTCTGCTTAATAAGATCATTAAAATAATAGTTTTTGGCCTATCCTTTTTATGTAGAACCAATAGGTTTATCTTTCACCTTAGAGGTCAGAAAAGAAGGGGCATCTGGGTGGCCCAATTGGTTAAGCAACTGCTCAAGTCAGCTCAGGTCATAATCCTGGAGTCCTAGGATCAAGTCCCACACTGGGATCCCCACTCAGCGGGGCATCTGCTTCTCCCTCTGACCCCCCACCTCGTACTCTCTATTTCATTCTATCTCTGTTTCAGATAAATAAACGCAGTATTTTAAAAAAAAAGTCAGAAAGCAGGAATAAATTAACCCTCAAATAAGTAGAAGATAGGAAATTAGTGAAATAGGAAACATTAGAAAAGCATTTAAAAAGTGAGAAGTTGGTTCTTTGAAAAGGTGAATAAAATAGCAAGACTTACAAAGGAAAAAAAATAGTGAAAATAGTCAGCATCATTAGGGACCCTATATACATAAAAAGGGAATGAGCTGTTATGAACAGCTGTCAACAAATTCAGCAACTTGATGAAATGGACCAATTTCTTAGAAGACACAACAAAACAGACACAGGAAGAATCAGAAAATCTTAAGGAACTCCATATCAATTACAGACATAGATTGAATTTATAATTGAAAACTTTTTCACGGGGCGCCTGGGTGGCTCAGTGGGTTAAAGCCTCTGCCTTCAGCTCAGGTCATGATCTCAGGATCCTGGAATTGAGCCTCGAATCGGGCTCTCTGCTCAGCGGGGATCCTGCTTCCCTTCCTCTGTTTGCCTGCCTCTCTGCCTACTTGTGATCTCTGTCAAATAAATAAATAAAATCTTAAAAAAAAAAAAAGAAAAGAAAAAGAAAAATCTTTGTCACAAAGAAAACTATAGTTCTAAATGGCTTTCTCAGTAAATTCAGTCAACATTTAAGGAAGTAAAAATAGCAACTCTTCATAGATTCTGAGAAACCAGAGGAAGATAGAACACTTTCTTAATTCTGTTATGAAGGAGGTTGACTCTGATATTAAAAACCCAACAAAAACATTACAAGCAGAGAAGATTATAGACTTCTTGTGAATGAAGATGCAAAATTCTTAATAAAATTTTAGCTAATTGAATTCAGCAATATATAAAAAGGTTAATGCACAATGACCAAGTGAGGGTTTATTCTAGGAATATAAGGTTGGTTTAACATTTGAAAATCAGTCATTTACCACCCTGACAGAATGGAGGAGGAAAACCACAGATCATCTCAGTAAGTGAAGAATAAGCATTTGGCATGATTCAAAACCCATTTATGATTAAAAAAAAAAAATCTTAGCAAACTAGAAAGAAACTTCTTAAATGTCATAAAGGGCATCTATGAAAAACATAACTAGTACTATACTTAATTGTGAAACATTTTCCCTAAAGATTATGACAAAGAGTGTCAGTAGACACCCTCTATTCAGCATTGTGCTAGAAGTTGTAGCTAATGCAATAAAAAAAAAAGAAAGAAATAGTATATGGAATGGAAAGGAGAAAGGAGAATTGTGTGTAGATCACATTATTGTGTCCATGGAAAACCCCATGCAGTCTACAAAACAATAATACTAAGATAAGTGAATTAAGCAAGATTACAGAATACAAGGTCAGTAGAAAAAAAAATTATATTAGCAGTGAACAATTTGAAAATGAAAATTTTAAACCTGTTTAAATTAATGCCAGAATAAATATGTAGTAATAAGTCTAGTGTAAGAAATTAAAGAAGACCTAAATGAGAGGGATCACATTTATGGATTGAAAGATTAAGGATTATTAAATGCCCATCCTCCCCAGATTGTTTTTTTTTTTTCTTTTTAAGGTTTTATTTATTGGGACACCTGGGAGGCTCAGTGGGTTAAGCCTCTGCCTTTGGCTCAGGTGGTAGTCTCAGGGTCCTGGGATCGGGTCCCATATCAGGCGCTCTGCTCAGCAGGGAGCCTGCTTCCCCCTCTCTCTCTGCCTGTCTCTCTGCCTACTTGGTATGATCTCTTGCTCTCTGTGTCAAATAAATAAATAAATAATCTTTTAAAAAGTTTATTTATTTATTTATTTGACAGAAATCCCAAGTAGGCAGAGAGGCAGGCAGAGAAGGGGAGGTGAAGCAGGCCTCCTGCTGAGCAGAGAACCTGATGTGGGGCTCAGTCCCAGAACCCTGAGATCATGACCCACGCTGAAGGCAGAGGCTTAACCCACTGAGCCACCCAGGCGCCCCCCAGATTGGTTTTTACTTTAATGCAGTCCTTATCAATATTAAGGCAAGTTTGGATTTCTTTGTTGTTGTTGAAAAAAAACAGGCAAACTGATTATAAAATTTATACAGAAAAGCAGAGGCCCTAGACTAGTCAAAACACTCCTGAAAACAGAAAAACAAAGTTAGAAGTTTCATACTACTTGATTTCAGAATTCTGTATAAGCCACAATTATCAAGGCATTGTGGTACTAGCTTAAGGATAGACAGATCAGTAGAACAGAACAGAGTTCAGAAGTAGAACCACATGGATGTGGTCAGGTTTGTTAGTTAGTTTGTTTGTTTGTTTGTCTTGGCCAGGATGCCAAGTCTATTGGGGACTTGGTAGTCTTTTTAACAAATGGTGCTGTTATCTCAACCCATATCTTACTCTTTACACAAAAACTAATTTAAGATGGCCTAAATATAAAATCTAAAACAGTAAAACTTCAAGAAGTATAACCTTGGGATAGAGATTTCTTGGACATGACACAAAGGCAGTAACCATAAAAGAAAAAAATACACGGTGCCTGTGTCGGAAGTCAGTGATGTGTCTTACTCTTGATTTGAGCTCACGTCGTGATTGATCTGGGGGTTGTGAGATTGATCCCTTGTTTGGGCTCTGCACTGGGCATGGAGCCTGCTTGGGATTCTCTCTCTTTGTCTCTCTTCCCCTTTCCTCCTGCCTCCTACCCTGCCACATGCAGTATCTCTAAAATAAATAAATAAATCTTTAAAAAAAAAAAAAAAAGATCTTGATAAGTTCAGATTTCAACAGAAGTAAAATTTCATAAAAGACCTTTGAAAAATAGACAAGCCACAGACTAAAATAATACTTGCAGTAATTATATATGACAGAGGACTAATACCCAGAATATTTAAAAAACAACAACAACCAGAAACCCATGGATTTTACGTTCTTCTTTTGTTCCCTCTTTTTCTAACTTTTTTTTTTTTAAGATTTTATTTATTTGACAGAGAGAGATCACAAGTAGGCAGAGAGGCAGGCAGAGAGAGAGGGGGAAGCAGGCTCCCTGCTGAGGCTCCCTCTTTCCCTAACTCTTGCTCAGATAATTCCTTTAGGATATTTGTCCAGTTTCTGACCTTCAGAAGACCATTCACCAAGGCTTAACAAGTACTAACCTGGGGCACCTGGGTGGCTCAACTGGTTAAGTGCCTGCCTTTGGCTCAGATCCTGATCCAGGGGTCCTGGGATCAGGTCCTGCATCAGGCTCCTTGCTCAGCAGAGAGCCTGCTTCTCCCTCTGCCTGCTGCCCCCCGCCCCTCCCCTCCCCCCGCCTCTTGGGCTCTCTCTCTGGCAAATAAAACAATAAAATCTTTAAATTAAAAAAAAAAACAAATATTAATGTGATTGATAAACTGAAATTTTAAAGGCTGGAAGCACAGGTATAAAATACATCTTGAGGAATCAGTGGTATCAACACTTAGGTCTTACAGAGCACTAAGTAATTCCATTGAAATTCTACTCATTGGTCTACTCTCTTCCTTTAATTTACCTGTTTTGCAGCATCCTCATTCAAGATAAAGATAAATAGTTCTCCAAATTAAGTACCATAGTTCTAAATACTCTCAAGTTCAATTGATCTGTTGTTTGTTCACAGTACATTAATACATTTCAAAAATAAAATAATTCCAAGATTTGGTCCAGTATTTGGAAAGCAGTCCAGTAGAAAAATTGGCATATTCTTTAATCTAAATGTAGTGTTCTTCTTGCTACTCTGGTGAATAGACTGGGGCAGCACATGTGCAGAGACATACAGTGGCTAGTAAATGGTGTTATTTTTCTCTAATGTGCTTAGCCAGCTAATTTGCTTCTATTTTTCTTCCACAGTTTCAGCTCCTAGCTTCAGCTCTGTTCAAATCTGGTTCAGATTTTACAGCTCTAGGTAAGTATTCCAGCATAGTTTATCCAGTTTAGATGCCCTTGCATTTGGGGAATTGGGTTTGAGTTGCTTTTAAATGAAACATCAGGTGAGATGTTCACGAAACAAATGGTACAAGTTTCAAGGTAGCAAGCAGATTTTCTAATGACCTGCTACAAAGTTACTTTCCACGCATCAGTCACGAGTTTATGGGTTAGTTTGCAGTTCCTGTTACACCATTGCTGGGTTATTATGCAAACGGAAAGCAGTAGAAGCATGATCCAATTAAATAAACTTGTATAGCCTTGTTTTGGAATATAAGCTGTATATTACTGATACACTTACTATGAGGTAACACTTCTTGGTTGAATGACTTTTCCTCTCGGTTTGTCCTTTGTGGAATTGTATGAGATCAACAGATTGTTGATGGGGTAGGCAGTGAAAATACTGTTTTGAGAGCTAAGAAAATACATTATCTCTTTCCTGAAAATGGGAATTTATGAGTGTTGTTACCTTAATTGTTTAATAAATGTTCTACTTGAAACTCCAGTGTTTCTTAGACACCCCAGATAGGGGCATCAGTCTTCATTTAGGAGTACTCTCATTTGCTATTAATGAATTATTAAAGTAAGCTAGACTGTAGTAAAGTGGGGAATCTGTAGAAGTTCCACAATCCAGAGCTTTATTCAGGTCAATTTTTAAGAATCTTTTCATTAGGATAAGTCATTATGATAGCTTTACTTTTTCAACAAGATTGTAGGCTTTTGAAGTATGGGAATTTCCAGCTTTCCCCATGTCATCATAAAATACAGTCCCACAGTGAATGCTTATTAATTCCATTGATGCCACTGCTATTATTGTTTGCCTTAGAAGTGGGCAGTAATATCGAAATTTTCCAGTATATGTAATATAGATACTATTCTTTATCTCTGGAATAAAATAACATTTTGGAATATCGATTTAATTTTTTCATTGTCCTTTCGTCTCCTAAAGGTGAACCATACCTCAAAGGAAAAAAATAGCATATATAATTCTGATGTTTTTCAGTGGGATGGGAAAGAATAGGAATTCTCCTTGGGGTTTTGCTCTTGCTTGCTCCATAACCAGTAATTAAGGCTTCTCCACTGATCTAGGCAACTTTAATCCTAATTCCAGAATACTTAGGATTCCACAGGGCAGGACTGAGCAGGCTGCTGTAAAACATAGGTTCTCTGAAAATTCAGATAATCATTTACCACGATTCCATACACAAAGATGTTTTGAGACTAATAAAGATCTTAACCTTATGATGGAGAACCTACATATAAGTAAGTATTACTTTAGAAAGTCCATACCCATGTGAATCTCATCATTTGAAACAGATTTAGTGATACATGAATTAGGTCCCTGGCACATAGATATTCTGTTTGAATAAACACGTGCCTTGTTATGTTTAGATATCAAAGCCCAGAGCCATTATCCTTTTTTTTTTGGTGGGCAGCACTGAAATCTCTCTGGCTGACTTATATTTAGCCTTCAGAACAAGAATTTCTTGGCAGTTATTTAAATATGTTAGGCTGGTGTCAGCAAATATTTTACCTTTAACTTAACTCTTTTCTTTGGTCTCTGTCCTGTTCATTGCCAGCTAATATATTTTATCAGGAAAAGTTTGTTTTTCTTGGATTCCAAGCAAACCTCAGAGAACAATACAAACAATAGGAAAAAATACAAAAAGAAAATTCCTACAGGGTTTTATTTTCTACCTTGTCTGAAGGGAGGCAGTATCTTTCATAGTTAAGAGATGAGAGTGTAGAAGAGCAGTTAAGAATCAGAATCTATGTTCTGGTATCAGCTCTGCCGCTTGCTAATTTCAAAAGTGACTTGAGCAAGTCACCTTTCTAATAATTAATTTCTCCATCTATAAGATGGAGATAATAAGAGTACTTACCTCAAGTTGTTGAGAGAATTAAATGAAATAATTACAGAAAACACTTAGCACGATAAAACAGTAAGCATTCCATTCACAGTACTATTATTATTATCTCCCTTAAAAATGTAACCTTGGGGCGCCTGGGTGGCTCAGTCAGTTAAGTGTCCAACTCTTCATTTTGCCTCAGGTCATGATCTCAGGTCATGAGCTTGAGCCCCACATGGGACTCTGTACTCACCAGGGAATCTGCTTCTCTCCCTCTACATCTGCCCCTCCCCCTCCTCCCCCACACCCCGCTAATGCATGTGCATGCACACATGCTCGCTCTCTCTCTGAAATAAATAAAATAAATCTTTTTTTAAAAACTGAAACCAGGGGCGCCTGGGTGGCTCAGTGGATTAAGCCGCTGCCTTCAGCTCGGGTCATGATCCCAGGGTCCTGGGATCAAGCCCCGCATCGGGCTCTCTGCTCTGTGGGAAGCCTGCTTCCTCCTCTCTCTCTGCCTGCCTCTCGTCAACTTCTGATCTCTGTCTGTCAAATAAATAAATAAAATAAATCTTTTAAAAAAAAAAATAAAATAAAATAAAAACTGAAACCAGGGCGCCTGGGTGGCTCAGTGGGTTAAGCCTCTGCCTTCAGCTCAGATCATGATCTCAGGGTCCTGGGATCGAGTCCCACATCAGGCTCTCTGCTCGGCAGGGAGCCTGCTTTCTCCTCTCTCTCTGCCTGCCTCTCTGCCTACTTGTGATCTCTGTCTGTCAAATAAATTAAAAAAAAATAAAAATAAAAACTGAAACCAAATGGGTCATTTCATGTATATATGTATACTTTTTTTTTTAAGATTTTTTTATCTTTTTTTTTTTTCTTTCAAGATTTTATTTGACAGAGAGACAGAGAGAGAGGGCACACGAGCACCGGGAGAAGCAGGCAGAGGGAGAAGCAGGCTCCCTGCTAGGCAAGGAGCCCAATGTGAGGCTCGATCCCAGGACTCTGGGGTCATGACCTGAGCCGAAGGCAGTTGCTTAATGACTGAGCCACCCAAGTGCCCCTGAAGACTTTCATTTTTAAGTAATCTCTACACCCAGTGTGGGGCTTGAACTCACAACCCCAAGACTGAGAGTCACATGCTCTACTGACCGAGCCAGCCAAGTGTCCCTAAATGTATATATTTTTCATGTGCAGATAAACTAAATATTTCATTTTCTAAATTCTCCAAAAATATTTGCCTCCACCAAACTTTATGACTGACTTCCTCCAGAATTGTTTATCTTAACTTCTTATTGAGAATTAAATGAAAGTATTTATTAGTGTCCTATGTAATTTAAAGAATTAGGGGCACCTGGGTGGCTCAGTGGGTTAGGTGACTGCCTTTAGTTCAGGTCATGTTCCTGGGATCCTGGCATTGACCTCCATTTGGGGCTCCTTGCTTAGCGGGGATCCTGCTTCTCCCTATCCCTCTGCCTGCTGCCCCCCACCACTTGTGTTCTCTCTCTGTGTGTCAAATAAATAAATAAAATCGTTTTTAAAAAAAGAATTAAAAAGATGGAAAGCATTTTACAAATAGCTGGCATTATCTTAGTTTTGAAAAATGACTGACTTCAGAGAAAAGCAGCCTCTGGGGATCTTTAATTTAAAGCTTCTGGTGGCTCCGGGTTTTAAACTTTTAAACTTGAACTCAGACATTTTGCCAGTTTATAGAGCTGTGTCTTATTTCCAGAAAGTATACACTAGAGCGATTTAAGCATATTTTCAGCAAAGTATGTGACAGGTAGGAAGAATCTAGTCTATAGTACATACTGCCTTTTTTGATCTTCACACCTCTTTTTAGAACTTTTAGAGTCCAAATATGATGTGCCAAATGCAAATTCAGAGAGATGTTTAAAACATTTGATGCCTAAAATAGTGCTTTTTTATCATTGTGTTGACATTTGTGAAAGAGGAGCCCTAAGAATTTCGCATCATTTGCTATGTCCTTTTAGCCTTTATACTTTATATCCACTTCCTTCAGACTCTTGTCTGTAGCCCATATGTTTATAGGTACTTTTTGTATAACAGAAAGTTTATTATTAGCTATAGAAAGATCCACAAACTTGTATCCAGGAGAAAAATGAGAATTCTTGCTATTTCTTCTTAATTGTAAGTAGGAAACTTTACCTAGTCTGTATAAGATGTTAAGTTAAAAGTATATTCCTAGGGGCACCTGGGTGTACAGTCGGTTAAATATCTACTACTCTTGGTTTTGCCTCAGGTGCTGATCTTAGGGTGAGATTGAGCCCGGTGTCAGGCTTCTTGCTCAGCGTGGGGTCTGCTTTAGATGCTCTCTCCCTCTTCCTCTGCCTCTCCTGCTTATTCTCTCTCTCTCAAATAAATAAATCTTGGAGGAAATAAATAAATAAATAAAAGAAGGAGCGCCTGGGTGGCTCAGTCGGTTAAGTGTCTGGGGATCCTGGGATAGAGCCCCATGTTGGGCTCCCTGCTCAGTGGAGAGTCTGCTCTTCTCTCTTCCTCTGCTGCTCCCCCCCCCCAATCATGCTCTCTGCTCTCTCTCGTGCTCTCCCTCTCTCTAATAAATAAAATATTAAAATGTGTGTGTTTGTGTGTGTGTGTGTGTGTGTGTGTGTGTTCCTAATA
Organism: Neogale vison; assembly: GCF_020171115.1. Classification (NCBI taxonomy): domain Eukaryota; kingdom Metazoa; phylum Chordata; class Mammalia; order Carnivora; family Mustelidae; genus Neogale; species Neogale vison. The sequence goes on from NC_058094.1 coordinate 210,451,747, forward strand.
GGTCACTTTTCTTTTTAAAGTTGTCATTTCTGGTTGTGGTAATAGTGATAAAGCGATAGCTGGTATTTACTGAGCACTTAACTATGGGACCAGGTACTATTTTAAGCACTGTACAGGTCTTAACTCATCTAATCTCCGTAATAATCCTATGAAGTAGTTAGTATTATGATCGCCTTTATATAGGAAGAAACGGGGACACAGAGAAGCTTAGGTAACTTGCCCAGGAATACTACTAATGAATGGCGAGACTAGGATACAGACTATAATCCTATGGCTTCAGAGCTCACACTCTAAACCAACTATACTACTTCTCACTGAGCTTTAACCAGTGTCCGCTACTCTGAGTGATTAGTTCCTCATTCCATTTTATGATGAAAATGAAGTGAGAGAAACACTGATGAGGAGTATGAGATTTAGAATCTACATTACCGTTTTTTGTCCTGGCTCTGCCATTTAATTAGTCATGTAACTGTTGATGGGTTTCTTACTGCCTCCCTCTTTTTAATGTATTTTTTTTTTTAACTTTTAAGTACAGATACAGCTTAAAGTTCTCCTTGAACAGCTTTCTTCAATCTCTGTCTCTTCTCAAGTGTAATCGTTCGTATCTGGCAGATCTTTCCATACACACACAGCTACATACACAGACCTGCAAATACAGTGATTCTCTTTACTTACAGTAGTTATGTTCTGTAAAGTCATAAGAATTACTGAATTAGTGAATACTAAACCATTTCTCCTATGGGACACAGAGTTAGGTTCTTTATATAATTGATTAACGTTGCACAACGCTTATCAAACACATGCATTTTCTCCATAAGGCACATCATGTCCTTAGGCACACTAGATAACACTTCAGCACTATGCTTGGGCACCTTTATAGTAAAGCAGTGAAGTAACAACAAAAAGCACAAAAACGTAAAAAATAAAAAGCCGGAGGATTTGAAAAGGACACTTGTTTATAGTGTGAGAGGTGGTAAAAGAACACAGAGCATGAACCAGTTCGCCCTTAGCTGACAGCATCTGCCTGTGCTCATTCAAATGTGTGCTGCTCTCCACATGTCTGTGAATGACCACATACTGCCACAAGTACTGATTTGGGGGTTACAGGTACGTTTTAGTGGGCAGGCAAATGCACAGATAAGGAATCTGCGTAATAAAGATGGACTGTACCTACACACAGACACACACAGACCTATACTTTTGTGTGTTCTGGTTTTGTTTATTACACAGTGTAAAATAGGTATTCTACAACATAACATTTTAAAATTAATGATGTGGCTTGGAGATGTTTGCAAGAAACTATACTAGATCTGTTGTATTCTTAATAAGTAATACATGGTATTCCATAATAAGATCTGCCACAATTTAAACATTCATCTAATAATAGTGTGAATTTCAATTTTCTCATTGGTAAATGGTAAATAAAAGTAAAACATATTCAGAGGTAACCACACTTAACCATGGGGAGCATTGAGTTATGTACAGATTTCTCAAGTCAAAATCAATATGTTATATACCTGAAAGTAATATAACACTGTATGTCAATTATATATACTCTAATAAGAGAAAAAAAATTAAGTCAAAAAATAAATTAATTAAACATGTTCTCTTAAGGGGTAAGTGAACTTGGCACACTGCCTACAATTTAAGCCCTTAGTGAATATTAGTTAATAAAAATAAATAAATGGGTTTTGGAGTCAGACACACAGGTTCACATTCCATTCTCTTCCTGCCCTAACTGTGAGATCTTACAAAGACTGAATATCCCTAAGTTGTCTCATCTGAAAGGAGAGTTTATGATAACTTCATTAGTTTTTTATAAGAATGAAATGCGGTCAGGGACACCTGGGTGGCTCAGTCGGTTAAGTATCTGCCTTCAGCTGGGGTCATGATCCCAGGATCCTGGGATCAAGTCCCACATTGGCCTCTTTGCTCAGCGAGGAGCCTGCTTCTTCCTGTGCCTGCCACTCCCCCCTGCTTCTGTGCTCACTCACTCTCTCTGACAAATAAATAAATCTTAAAAAAAAAAAATGAATGAAATGTCATATAAAGTACCTGGGATAGAGTAGGAACTTAGTGCTTCCCTCCCTCTTAAATTATTTATTCTCATAAAAATATATTAATTTTGTTCGATGTTACTTCATTAGGATACATAGGTACTTCATTAGTAGCATATTAGTAATACATAGGTATTACTTCATTAGAGTAATACATCAAATCAATATCTTCTCTTAAAAATAAAACCTATTATGACAATTTTACAAATACAGAAAGTAAGACAAGGGGGAAACCCCTAAAGTTGACTACAGTTGGTTATATTACCACACCGTAGGGGAAAAAAAGAGAGTAACCTTTTCAGTACAATACTATAATGCTTAGACTATACTTTTAGATATATTCAAAGACAATAAAAGTAAAGAAATGTGTATAATTTTTTTGTTGGTTGTGGTATGGGTATAGTAATTCTGGAACATGTTTTGTGTGTATTTTACGTTGAACAAATAAGTAAATATGATGGTGTAGAGATCAGTTTTCCTAGTGGGAGAAAGGAGATACTATAAATAGGGAATGGGATTAAGGAGAGGAAGAATCCCGTAGAGTTCTAAAAAAACACAGGAATTGTCAGTAAAATCACGAATTCATAATTCTGCTTTTAAAAAAGCTGTGTATAATATGTGTGCACGTATATGTACAGGTCTAGAAACACCACCACCTTTGGCAATTAACACAACTGATCTTAGTCCTAAATGTCACTCACCACTAAAAGGAATTGGGGCTCCTTAAAAAAATGGCTGATTCCAGAGCTGTGTAAAGATCAGCTTGGATATCTTGCTCTGCCAGGAAATAAGGAAGTGCTCAAAAATTAATGGGAACATTAAAAAAGACACAGAAACAAGCTCAAAAGAGCTCTTGCTGGCCAAAACTGGGACAATGTGAGTATTAAAATGAATAATGATGGTAATAAATATGATATATTGAACAAGAAAAGGATCTGAGTACATAGTCGTGCAAACAAAATGGAGGAAAAAAGAAAAGCTCTTTAGTGTCAGTCAACAAATGCAGAAAGAATTGTAGAGTTAGGAAAACACTATAGTGTTTTGTTTTGTTTTAGCAAAATATAATTGTTTTAGCAAGAATCATCAGTGAAGGTGAATATTGTTGGGTTCAGGTCTGTCAGGGAACAGGAAATTCACATAGTTTCAGGCTATTCTTATCAATATTTTACTAATTGCTGGGGTCGCCTGGGTGACTCAGTCCATGGAGCATCTGACTCTCTTGATCACAGGTCTTAATCTCAGGGTTGTGAGGTAGAGCCACATGTTGGATAAGGAGCCTACTTTAAAAAAATTTTTTTAAGAAAGTATTTTACTAATTGCAGTGGTAGAAAACAACACCTTCACACCAGCGAAATCTGGCAGATACCAGTTTGATCAGGAGATCACAGTTAACATTGGGATAAACTGAGAGCCTGTGCCTCCTGACATGATGCAGTGGGAAGGACACGGTATCACTTTGGTAGTATTTTTGCCAGAACTGCATAAATTTAATCTGATTCGAGGAAGCAGTCAGACAACCCAAATTCAACACATTCTACAACTATATAACTGCTCTGTACTTGTCAAGGATATCAGTATCATAAAAAACAGAGGCTGAGGGACTATTCCAGGCCAAAGAAAACTAAATACTGGGTTGAGTTTTAGATAAATAGGGAAAATAACTATAAAAAAGACTATTGGGACAAAAATGTTAAGTTTCCTAAATTTAATATATAGTGGTTATTTAAGTGATGTTCTTAGGTGAAATAACTCAAGTATTTAGGGGTGAAAATGTCTACAATTTACTCCCAAATGATTCTACAAGAAAAGTATGTGTGGAGTACAAACATACAAAGAGAGAGAATGAGAACACATGTGACAAAATGTTCAACAGCTTGAGTAATCTAGGTAAGGCTGTATGAGTCTTCGTTGTACTATTCTTGAAATGCTTATAGGAGTTTAAAATTTTTCAAAATTTTAGAAAACTCTGAAAGCATAAAATAGAAAAAAATAATCTCATCATTCAGAGATAACATTTGTTTACATTTTGGAGTATTTCCTTCCATTCATTTCCATGATATTTCTTTGTTAAATCTTTTTTTTTTTTAATATACAGTTTCTTTCTTTTTTTTAAGGTTTTAGTTATTTTTTGTGAGAGAGATCATAGAGGAAGAGGGAGAAGCTGACTCACCAGTGAGCAGAGAGCCCAATGTGGGGCTTAATCCCATGACCCCAGACCATGACCTGAGCTGAAGGCAGACACTTAACCGACTGAGCCACCCAGGCGCCCCTCTTTGTTAAATCTTAAAGCTCCAAAGTTGTAAACATTTACCCTCAAACTTAAAATAATAGTAAAAGAATTTTTTTTTAATTTAAAGGGATGTTCCTTTCTTTTTTTTTTTTTTTTTTTTTTTTTAAGATTTTTTTTTAAAGATTTTTTATTTTATTTATTTGAGAGAGAGACAGTGAGAGAGAGAATGAGCGAGGAGAAGGTCAGAGAGCGAAGCAGACTCCCCATGGAGCTGGGAGCCTGATGTGGGACTCGATCCCGGGACTCCAGGATCACGCCCTGAGCCGGAGGCAGTCGTTCAACCAACTGCGCCACCCAGGCGTCCCGGGATGTTCCTTTCTTGAAACATTGTTTATTTTCCTTCCAGGAAACTGGTATCCTTGGCAATGTTTTGTTCTGTTCATGTTCTTTACAAGAGTAAAAAACAGAATGTACCTAAATCTATATTGTAAGTTGAGTGAACATTGGTCCAGTTTGAAATAATTTTCACTGGGTATCAAGGCATATATAACTTTCTGGCACCATATCTGTGTCTTAAGGTACTCAGTAGGGCTCTCATGTCTCAGCCATTTCATGAACAGGGGAATCAAAAGACTACTTTGTTTATTTTATTATTTTCCTACTTCATATGTACATAAGAAATTTAAGGCAGCTTAAAGCAATATATACCAGCTGACTAAAGGAAGGAAGCATCTCACTGCATATTCCTTTGGCCAGAATAAACTTGAAAATTAAATGTTTACTAGAGGTTAAAGGGGGGGAAAAATCCTTTAGTTCATGGTCCCCACCTTTTAAGAATGTCATCTACTTTCTAATGTTTATCTGGATAAAGAGTAGGTCATTGTTCTCTTTCTCACATAATATGTGCCTGGCAGAGAGCCTGGTGCTTAGTACCATAAATGCATGTCATTTCCTATGTGCCAGGGATGTTCTACATTACTGTACAGGTAATTCTTTCAGTTCTTTGACACTACTTCCAGCTCTCAGGACCTTAATGATTTTAGACCACCTTCTAAAGAAAGTGATTTTAGTATGTTTTTCATTTTGATTTTATTCTACTTTTTAAGGACTTTATTTTTGGGGGCGCCTGGGTGGCTCAGTGGGTTAAAGCCTCTGCCTCCGGCTCAGGTCATGATCTCAGGGTCCTAGGATCAAGCCCCACCTTGGGCTCTCTGCTCAGCAGGGAGCCTGCTTCCCTTCCTCTCTCTCTGCCTGCCTCTCTGCCTACTTGTAATCTCTGTCTGTCAAATAAATAAATAAAATCTTAAAAAAAAAAAAGATTTTATTTATGAGTGAGAGCTGGGGGACGGGCAGAGGGAGAGGGACAAGCTGACTCTGAGCTGAGCTCTGAGCTCAACGCAGAGCTTGACCCCAGGACCTGAGCCAGAACCAAGAGATAGACATTTAAATGACTGAGCCACCCAGGTGCCCCTGATTTTATTGTATTTTTATCATCAAAAAAATTTTAGGGGCGCCTGGGTGGCTCAGTGGGTTAGGCCGCTGCCTTTGGCTCAGGTCATGATCTCAGGGTCCTGGGATCGAGTCCCACATCGGGCTCTCTGCTCGGCGGGAAGCCTGCTTCCTCCTCTCTCTCTCTCTGCCTGCCTCTCTGCCTACTTGTGATCTCTCTCTGTCAAATAATAAATAAAATCTTAAAAAAAAAAAAATTTTAGTGGCTCAGAAGCATTTTAAAGTCAGAAAAGGGTGAAACTGCCTCAGTGGACTAGAAGAGAAAAATGTTTGTAAAGGAAAGAAGAGAAATCATTATTAGTTAGTTACTAATGATTAGTTAGCCAATCATTAGAACAGGGGCTTCTCACATAGTTGCATTTATTATGCACAGTATCACCATGAAGTAAATAAGATTAACACAAATTTACCGCTGTGGAAACAGTTGCAGAAAGTCTGATTAACTTACCTAAGATCACACCACTGCCAGGTAGTAAAACTGGGTTCATAGCCCCTGTCTATCTGCTTTTAAAATCAGATGAGTTTTTGGTTTTTCCCTTATACATTGCTGTTTTTCTCAACTAGCTTCTCTGTTAACATGTTTTAGACACAATGGATGAGTTTCTTTGTATCTCTCCCTTACCAGGCTTTTCCGATGTGGATCACACGTATGCTCAAAGAACTCAGCTCTTTGACACCTTAGTAAATTTCTTTCCTGACAGCATGACTCCTCCTAAAGGCAACCTGGTAGACCTCATCACACTGTAACTGAAGAGTCACTGGACAGCAATGGAGAACAGGAGTCTGCTTTCAGTATTGTGGAATTCAACTCTGTTGACCGACAATTAGGCTGCAGTGATCGAGGACTGCACCAGAATTTTGAAGGGATCTTTACTGTCACAAGTTTTAACCCTCTTCCTTCATACCCAACCTCAGCCCCTTTCTCCTCATCCCGTCCCGAATTAGGTTAATAAAGTGAAATTGGTATACTTTCCATTTAAATATATATATATTTTTTTCTTACTTTAACTTTTAAGAACGAATGAATATAAAAGAAGAAATAATCAGGCAGTTTACCCTTTTCTGATTTTTATTTCATTTTTATAAAATTGGGGCAAATAAGTACTATTAACAGACTCCGTACTCGAAGAATGGGGTTTTGTTGTTGTCTCCTGGTTTGGCCTCCCTTCTTTCTCCTCCTTTCTCACTTCACTTTGCCTCGCATCACACAACTGCTTGTAGGTGGTGTCAGTTGTTTACCTCTTCATTCTTAAAAGTATATAGTTCTGTAGGGCAAATGATGTATGTTAAAGTGGTATGTGTGTCTCTGTTGACTAGAGTCTTGTATTACATTAAACAATAGGAGGAACAGAGGGCTCAAATTTATGCTCCTTGTCATAGAACTAAGAAATGAAACCCAAGATTGATCCAGGTACTTATCTGAGATTGGTATATAGTATTTCTATAATAATATATTTTATAGTGGATATTCCAATAGCTTTGAGTCACAGAAACCTTAAACTGAGGAGAATATAGTGCAGAACCTTTAAGAGCCAAGATAAAAATGACCAGCAAGAAGATTCTAGCAGTGATTAATATGTTTATTGATGTCTTTATAGCAAATTTTGGAAGAAAATGACTCTTGCCTCTGGTAGAGCTGTGATTCCATTTCTCCTCTGTGCTCTTTGTAGCATTTTCACTTGGGAGGGTGGGTTTTTCAGAGCTATACTCTTGTTTACTTCCATATACATTAGCTCCCTGCATCTGCTCCTGTGTACTGATATCTTAAAGAATAATGGCTTGAGGTTGCCTGATGGAATACAGCTGACAGGCATTTCACAGAGCATACATAGGCTTTTAAGTGGAGAAAAAAAAATAACAGTGCGAGTATTTTTTCATTAAAAGAAAGGCAGATTGGCTTTCCCGCTGTTCCAAGTTTCGGTGGGGGATGGAGGTATGTATCATTCCATGAGGTGCTGCGGAGTGCAGTGCAGGAATCCCACACCGGGCCAGTGCTTGCATTTGCTCAAAAACTGCACACACCATGCCTAAAGCAGCCTCAGTACAGTCGATGTCCATCAGTCCAGTAGCTCTGAAAAGTGAAGGACTTTGTGGAATTGAGTATGTCCCTGAGTAGCAGGATTAGGCCTCACCAAAGAAAGAGAAGACTTTTTGAGTTGCACTTTTGAAAAGTCTCATGTATAAGAATGAGACTGAGCTCCCTCTTCACTCCGTCTTTATTGTTTGGTTTCACTGCTTTGGGGAATGATCAGTAATCTATTTTTCCTAGTTCTAGACTTGAATTTTGGGCTCCTTAGCTTTCTAAGCATCCCAAAGCTGTCCGTAGTGATTTATTAAACAGTTAGATTTGTATCTTACCTTGTGAAAGCTATAGTATGTAATTTCACGAAGTACCAAATTGCTGCAGAATAACCAAGTGACTTTTTAGGTGAGCAAATAGAATCTACCTGCATTCTCATACAGCTTCATAAAATGCCAGTCCCCCGACAGTCAAGAAATAAAATATTATCACTAATACTGTAGGCTATTGAATCTTGTTTTGTGGAAACAGGTACAAATCAAAGAGTTGATAGGAAGAACTTGATAGAGTTTCTAAATTTACAAGTTCTCGTTTTGTTTGCCATGAATTCTGGCACTTTAAACATAGTAACCAAATGAAGTTCTGCTGCCTCCACCTTCTGTTTCTACAATGCTTTCTTTGTTGCTGTTTTCATGAGTTCCGTAATTTCCTTATATGGGAGAAACTCAGTTCTTGACCTCAGTGATTTTGTTTTTCCCTAACTGACTCTCTACTAGTTGGTTTTTAACACAAGTTTGTTTTAATTTTATCTTTCCTCGCTTTATTTAGGTGGAACTTTTACCCTTTTCTTCATTTCTGATTTTTTTTTTTTCACTTACATATTTAAATGGGGCTGAATCATAGTGAGCATTTACACCATTGAGGAGCTTGTTGATTAGGTAGAGTTTGTGCCATGGGGCTCTGAAAGAGCATTGCTGGCAAAGATCGCAGGAGAACACAGGGCTCCATAGTACCTGTGACCAAGATGACACCTGCTCACATTTCACACCAGAACCTGATTTGAAACTTGTTTATATATTCAGTGAGGAGCTTACATATATTTCCAAGAATTCCAGCAGTGTATTATAATTTAATCTAATTTGGTATTTAGATAGTGTTTAGGTAGGCCAAGTTATCTGGGCTTGATTCCTTGAAATGCTTTCATTCTAGCTTCCTGAGTCTCCGTTCAAACACCTGGCTGATGCTTAGATGCATTCGTTAGTAGGATACAGCTTACTCAGTTTCATTATCTCCAGCTTCAACTTCATTCCCATTTCTCTCTTTCCTGGGGGAATATATTATTCCAAAAAGTAAACTAGATCTCTGACATTATTTTCAGTGCTTGCACTTGATGAGAAATTATCTGATTTGAAAGATACTACTAAAATGCATTTGTATTCTGTGGAATAACAGAGACCTCATGTGGCCGATTTGATTAGTTCAAATCTCTCAATCTCATTCAAGCAAAGGAATCCAGACTTGGGTGCCTGACTGCTCAAACTGACAGTCTTAACTTTTCACAAGATTATCTTTTTAGACCTGGTTTTCAGTGATGCTAAAACTGACCTGTCCATGTCTAATAAGTAGAGACTGATAGAAAGTTAATTTTGGTGATTTATCACAGAAAGGTTTGTTAGGTTTCAAGCACAGTGATTTAAGATTATAAAACTGCATTCTTGGGTGAAGTATGTATTTTGAATATAAATGGTTTCCAGCTTATCCTTCTAGTGGATCTCTTCACATCTGCCTTAAAAGTTCTATTTAGAGGGGCGTCTGGGTGGCTCAGTCGTTAAGCGGCTGCCTTCCGCTCAGGTTATGATCCCACGGTCCTGGGATTGAGTCCCACATCAAGCTCCCTCCTCAACGGAAAGCCTGCTTCTCCCTCTCCCACTCCCCCTGCTTGTGTTCCCTCTCTCACTGCTTCTCTGTCAAGTAAATTAATAGAAATCTTAAAAAAGAAAAATAGTTCTATTTTAGAGGTACATTGACAGAATGTCATGTAATAAAAAAGTTGAAAAATAGAACCTACAAACAAAAACTACATTATGATGATGTTCAGTGGATCAAAAAGCACTGGTTTTATTCTTTGAATTATAGTCGTTTCGTGGTTATAACACAAAGTCATAATTATTCTTAACACCATATGGAATTCATTCGGTAATTATGGGTCATTTACTTATTTCCTGAGTGAATGTTGTATTAACTTTTTAGCTGGTTGAATGTTACCTGGCAGTTGAGAATTATGGTTTGAAGTGATTTATATGGGAGGGGATCATGACCATGCATACTCTAAACAAGGTCATCTAGCTATAAAAAACATAGTCTTCATAATCCTTCTTATAAATCCACAGTCATCTGCAGTTTCATCCTTTTGTGTAAATTCTCACCTGAGTTTTTACTAAGTTTCAAATTCTTAAAGTTGTCCTTGATCTGCGATTGCATGCTTCCTCAGAAAAAGTTTATAGTAATTGGAGAATGTCTCAAGGGTCTGCATATTACAATACTTGTAGATTAGATCTCTGGGCTCTTTCACTGAAAGGTGTTTTTGTATTTCTTAGTAGTCAAGTAACATCATTCTTCTGTGATTTTTGACCATAGCCTATATCTCCCTGTGATTTGTATCAATGCTGAAACAATTTGACTATCCAAAATTTCTAGCATAGATGTATTTCAGTTGAAGGTGGACATTTCCCAAATTTGTTGAAACGATTCATTAGGAGCCAACTAGATCAGCTGAATGATGTTGCCATCGTTTGTTTTGGCAGGAGGACTCATTACAATTTATTGATTTCTTCACCAGGTGCTTTTTTTTTTTTTTTTTTTCTGAAAAAAAAAAATGCTATGTTAGTATTTTATTTTACATAATTTCTTTACCTTGATTTCCTCCTGCTGACCAAATAGTGTGAAATGCACATCCATTATTTCCTTAGCTAACCTGACTTTACTCTTGGCTTTTTCAGCCCTAGATTTCCTAGGTTTTCTGTGGCATTCCTTATGAGTGTTGTACCATTTAAGAAGAAAGACCAATATCATTTTGAGGCAAACATGTTCTTTTATTCTTGTTTATGACAACAAAACAATGAAATTCAAAATTGTCCGTTATTAAAGAATTAATAATGTTCAGACATTGCTGTCAAAATCCTTGAGTCATTTTCATGTGGAGAACAGTAACATGGCTCTGGCAGCTTGAGTGGAGGAGCCACTGTTGGCTTCTTTTCTTGGCATTAGGAAGCCTAGTCATAAAACCGATGATCAAGTATAAGTTTCATAGTAGAGCTTATGGAATTCAGCATCTCACCAGATTTCCATTTGCCTGTTGTCTTTTCCTTACAATTTTTTAGCCTTTTTCCCTCTATTCCTACTACCTCTGAGTAGCAGTGATGTTCTGCTGATGTTGGAATTTGTGTTAAGAATTGACTTTCAGGGGCGCCTGGGTGGCTTAGTGGGTTAAAGCCTCTGCCTTTGGCTCAGGTCATGATCCCAGGGTTCTGGGATCAAGCCCCGCATTGGGCTCTCTGCTCAGCAGGGAGCCTGCTTCCTCTTCTCTCTCTCTCTCTCTCTGCCTGCTTCTCTGCCTACTTGTGATCTTTGTCTGTCAAATAAATAAAATCTTTAAAAAAAAAAAAAAAGAATTGACCTTCGGTTTCTGATGCAATTGTATCTTAGGAATAGCTTTGATTCCTATGAAATGATTGGCATTTGTTCATTTTTAAATTATCACTGATAGTTATGAAATAATTCACCTTCCTTTTTATCTGCTGCTCACACAGTTGCAATGAAACATTTGTGCGCAGCATCCTATTGGCCTGTCCACCGGGCATTTACAGTTGGAGGTATTGAACCCCAGAAACAGGGCTGGAGAGGAGAATGCAGATATGTTCAAGAAAGGAAAATAAGAGCTTTTTGCACATAGATGCGAAGGTCCACAAATCTAAACGAAAAAGAAAGCTCTCCATTTCTAACCCTAAATTCATTTTGCTCTTGCAGTGCTGGGAAGAGTACTGTCAAAAGGAATCACAGCTCAGTTATTCTGTGTAGGCTTTGGAAAGCAGCATTCCCAGTTAATTTCTTTCCTCCTCTTCTCCCAAAGAGCTGCTAGAGGTCTTGGAACGGAAAACCCATCGTGACAGGCTTGAGATTTTAAACTAGCTGAGCAGTTTCTTATGTTCAGCCAGTTTCTTGATAAGGATCCAGTGGGAAAACCAGCACTACAACATTCTAACATGCAGTTTGGGGGCTCCCATAGGACTTGCTTTTTTGTCAAGTTTAAGCTCTTGCTGCAGCACAGCTCTGTACCATCTGGGATGCTAGCATTCAAGCAGTTAGGGTAGCTCTCTGAGCTGTCTGCCACACCAGTACCAGCCTGAAGAGATCATCGTTCCTCAGTTTCACTCAGTGCTTAATGACTGCCAGATTAATTGGCAGGAAAGAAAAGCACTGTGTGATGTACTGAACAGGCCTGTGTGCATGATTAAGGAGTTGCTCAAGTAGCCAGTTTTGAGCTTTATTTCTCTTTGTTAACCAATCTCAAGAAAGCAAGCCTTTGTTACGGTTTAGCCAGTGTCATTTTGTTGGTGTTTATTTTCTAGTCTTTTAAAATAGGAAGAAAATTATTTCATGTTTAACTTACAATCCATACAGAATTGCACTTACATCAGTTGTTTCTGTACTTTAAAATTAATTATGCACAATCCCATGAGTTACTGTTTATCTACTTTGCCAAGTAATCTGTGAGTTCTGGCATTAGAAGTATTTAGTGATTTTGGAGGCACCTGGGTGGCCCAGTCAGTTGAGCATCCAGCTCGATCTCAGCTCAGGTCTTGATCTTGGGATTGTGAGTTCAAGCCCCACACTGGGCTCCATCTGGGCCTGGAGCCTACTTTGAATATATATATATGGGAGATATATAGATATCTATATATAGATATATATATATCATGGCTCAGTTGGTTAAAACTTCTGCTTTTGACTGAGGTCATGATCACAGGGTTCTGAGATTGAGTCCTGCACTGGGCCTCTTGCACAGTAGGGAGTCTGCTTCTCCCTCTGCCTGCTGCACCCCCTGCTTGCATGCTCTCTCTCTCTCTCTCTCTCTGTGACAGATAAATCTTTTTTTAAAAACGTTTTTAATAAATTTGGTTGATTCTTTAGGTCCCTCCCATGTCTGGAAAGTGATTAATTAAAGAAGGTATCTAGAATAAGTCCACTTCCATTGCAGCTGGCATAGCTTTATAAATTCCTTTTGCAACAAAGACAGGATCTTACACCATCAGGGCCGTGCCATCAGATGTCTGCTAGTGACCATTTTAGCATCTTGCCTTATAGTTGTTGTATTCACCTTCTTGAGATGAAAGGAAGCTGAAGACAGATGCATGGCGTTACCTTTTCTCAGTTGCCTACTTTGGAAGTCCTAGGATACCCCACCTTTGTAAAGGCTTAGTTTAAGCTTACGTATACACACTAGCTATACTTTTGAGAGCACCAAATATAAACTAAATATGTACTAAAGTAATTGTCTGCCTGATCTCAAATCTGTTAGTAGGATATCAAACTCCAAAATTTAAATATGAATAGTCTTCTGTGGGGAAGATACACATTTTAAAACTTCTATACACTTGGTCTCCTTTTTGAGATTGTTTTTTTTCCTCTCCCAGAAAAAATGATTTTGGTGACTGACCAGTGGTAAACTGTTTTCTCCTTCACTTGTAAACCACCCATTTAGAGAAATTAAAGTGGACTTCCTTTCTTAAGCGTTACATTCAGCCTGGTCAAGACATAATGTAATTCTGTTATTCTTTAAGCCACCTTGTGCTTTTGACTTGTGCAGAATGTCTTTTGAAATTAATATATTATGTGGTATAGTATTAAATTTTCCTTTATCTATAGCCTGCAGCTCAATTTCAAAATTGCAAAATAATGTGACATTTTCCTATGAGCAAATTTCCTTTATCCGTATCTCCAATAACCTGTTTTAAAAGAGATTCCTTCCGGGCGCCTGGGTGGCTCAATGGGTTAAGCCTCTGCCTTCGGCTCAGGTCATAGTCTCAGGGTCTTGGGATCGAGCCCCGCATTGGGCTCTCTGCTCAGCAGGGACCCTGCTTCCCTCTCTCTCTCTCTGCCCGCCTCTATGCCTACTTGTGATCTCTGTCAAATAAATAAATAAAATCTTAAAAAAAAAAAAAAAAGAGAGATTCCTTCCCTGTCACCACTTCAGACTCTATGTACAGTTGAGTCTGCATCCTCAGAAGAGTAAAGGATAGCTAAGGTGAGGACCTCCTTTTCTTGTCTTGGTCTTGGTAACAAACATTATTCCATCTTTCCAAAAGCTTGGGAAAGATGTTACCATTTTTTTTTAAAAGTCAGCTCTTTTACTTCTGTTATAAAGTACTGTTCAGTGGCCAGAAATTAAGATCCCTTCAAATTAGAGAGAGATCCTCAAAACTGAAGTTCAGCTGGAAATTAGATTGGAAAGAAAGATACAGCTCCGTCCGTACCCGAGTCTTATCTTCCTGGGTTTGCTTCTAACCCACTGTGGACAGCTTCTTCTCTTTGTGAAACTGAAGCCACTGCTGGCTCATTTGAAAGTTGGAGAGTGGGGGCGCGTGGGTGGCTCAGTGGGTTAAGCCGCTGCCTTCGGCTCAGGTCATGATCTCAGGGTCCTGGGATCGAGTCCCGCATCGGGCTCTTGCTCAGCAGGGAGCCTGCTTCCCTCTCTCTCTCTGCCTGCCTCTCCATCTACTTGTGATTTCTCTCTGTCAAATAAATACATAAAATCTTTTAAAAAAAAAAAAAAAGAAAGTGGAGAGTGTTAAATTTCTTTTATGGGACTTTGAAATAATAACACATTGATGTTTGTGATATAAAAAAATGTTTATCATAGAAATTTAGGAAATTACTAAGGTTAAAGAAGGAAAACCACTGTTAATGAACTGATGAGACTTACTTGGTTTTTCCTGACTTTCTTCTTTTACCCCACATCATAAAGCCCAGAAAAAGCTTAAAAAAAAAAAAAAAAAGGGCGAGGAGGGAACGCAGCCATTCTCATTATGTTTTACTACACCTGAGTAAGAGCAGGGGGGTGCAAGTGTGTGTCCCTGCCCTTACTTAGATCCCTTTAAGCACTGCCCTTTCGCAAACCAACAGTCTGAAAATAATTTTCTTGATCTGTATCTTTTAAGCCTCAACTATGAATATAAGTATTCCCCAGAAGCTATAGGGAGCTGCCTTGTTCAACTTCCTGGAAATACCATCTCTTAAACTCATTTGAATGTTTAAGCCCTTTATGCGCCATTTATTAAAGCAGCTTTTTGTGATGTTTGAAGCATTTTCATACCCATGAAGAGCTTTCTATTTAGGTGGACTTTTTAATGTGACCATAGTAAACCCACGCCCAAAAAGAATTAGGTACTTTTCAAAGGCCAGAGGAAAAACAGAGAAAAACAAAGCAAAAACAAAACAGATGAACATAAATGTAAATAAGGAATCCTGGAAACGAGTTCCCTTACTGTGCTTGAACAAATGTCTCTCCAAAAAATGTAATTCTCTGCTCACCAGCTAAGATTCAGTTTTATATTTCATATGAAACTCCTTTTCTTCGTGTGTGAAGCAGAAAACTGCAACTTTTGAGGTTCTACTCTTTCCTTACCCTCCTCTTCTGTGCCAGCATGGCTTAGGGTTGTATCCTAAAGGCCCTGTATCAGAAATGGAAATCATGAGGGAACTCTGGAGTAGCAGGCATGAGCTAGTTGGGAGCTTTTAAACAGAAATGCTTTGGGGGCATCAGCTCTCTTCTCACATCATTGGTGTTCTAGGTCATTGTTGGTGTTAGGTGTGTTCTGCAATTTTCCCCGTTCCTCTCATGATCTCTCTCATTTATCTTGTTTTTGTCCAATCTGTATGGACTTTTTAGGTTTTTCCTTTTCTTTCTTTCCTTTCTTTTCTTTCTTTCTTTCTTCCTAGTACAAGTAATTTTCTGATCCCAGGTTTGGTGAATGTGTTAACACTGCTTTGTGAATAAATAAACGAGTGATCTGCTGAACGATTGCAATTGTAGAATTATGTTGTATGTAATGTACATATGGAGAAAGAATGTTATTTTGTTCATTTTCTTAATAAAAAGTTATATATGGACACTGAATGATGTCTCTCATGTTTGCTGAAACTACTTTTGAAGTCAACTTTTAAAATGTTTATATACTTTATACTTTGCATTTGTTGTATTTTTCCCTCAAAAAGATGAGTTTTATTCAGGCTTCCAAAGGTAGAAAATTATACGTGCGCAGAAGGGCCCTTTGGTGTTTTCCTTTGAGACAAGGCCGAAATAAAGAAGTTCTGATGGATCTCACAAAGTTTCCTGGAGAAGTTTCCCTTTTTAAAGAACACTGGTAAATTATTTCATAAGATGGTGTCTTTTATCTACCACTGACATCCAGCCATATCTGATCTGTTTTGTAAATTTGGGCAGGTGTTTCCCAGGTTTTCTTTAAGGGGGGAAATACCTGTGTAAGTTAGGAACTAGAAGAAAATTAATTGTACAAAAGATAGTAAAGAGAGTTGGAGCTCGGGGCACCTGGGTGGCTCAGTGGGTTAAAGCCTCTGCCTTCGGCTCAGGTCATGATCCCAGGGTTCTGGGATCAAGCCCTGAGGAGCCTGCTTCCTCCTCTCTCTCTGCCTGCTTCTCTGCCTATTTGTGATCTCCGTCTGTCAAATAAATAAATAAAATCTTTTAAAAAAAAAAGAGTTGGAGCTGTTGCAAAGTTTTGAAAAATTCTGGATCCCTGTGCCTAATAAAGGGAAAGAAGCTTTCAGGACTGAACCTTTGAAAAAAGAAACTCAGATATGCCAAGCACAGATCATGAGTTGTTAGGGGGGAGTGCTGTGAGTTTTCATCAGACAGGCTGGACAGGACCTCCTCTTGACCCTTTTCATCTCCTGGCCTTGTTTACATGCTTATTAGCTTTGTGGTCCTGCATTCCGCAGTGCGTTAGTTTGTCAACTGATTTTATTCAAAATGGGGATTATGTTTTCTCAATTTATAAATCAAATAATCCTCTTACTGCGTAGCTTTCATTTCTAGAGTGTGCTTTGAGCATGGCTCATAAGTAAATTTTTGTTTTCAAAACAGGAAAACATGATGTGCAGTGATAAGGTAAGAAATTGGCCTTTCCTTGGTTAATCCTCCAGAGAATTAACTCAAACTGATCAAAATGTGGGACACCACCTCTTCTCTCTTGATACATTTTGTCTTCTGGCAGGAAGACAGCAAATAACCAAAGAGGGCTTTGTGTTGAACAGTTGAGATGACAGCTCCTCACATGCCGAGTGAGTATGGAGACCTTCAGGGGTCGAAGTGCTACCTTCAGAGCCTCTTACCCAAGGAGGTAATCCAGCTCCGACAGGGAGATGGCTGTGTATGCCCATACTGCTATACTTAGAAAAAGTCAACCATGAAGTCAGCGGAAATTAAAAAACATATTTTTCCTGCTAATGAAGGCAGTATTTTTTTGTTAACCACTGTGAGTGGAAAGGCAAACTGATGGCCATCGTGAAGCCTATGTGAGTCCTGGCTCAGACGTAAATATAAGTTGGTTACGTTCCTTTCCCTTAGCACCACAAATGCCACATTTTCTTTTGCCGTTTAGGGTCTTGGCAGAAGAAAAGGAAGAGAGATTTCGCTTTTTGTTGTATAGGGAAGGGGAGACACTAGAACGTGATGCCAGAAACATCCTATCATTCTCACTCTGAAACTTCTCTCGTGTTCATACGGGACTCTGCCCGGCCCCATACGCTCACCTTGGAAAAGCAAAGGCAGTTCTATCCTTCCCAGAAACGTTCTTATCACAGGGAAGAGAGGAAGGCTCTACGTTGAGGCAGCCTGTCCACTGCCGTACAAGGAAATTTTAATAGTTGGCAATCTCCCAAGCAGGGAGATTAGGACACTGGGCGACATGTACAGCACACATTGTTACAGCCGCCGTCTGAACTTAGGCCAGAGGATGGGTGGCCCAGGGCAGAGGCAGGAACCCTGGGGTTATTTCATATCCTCCAGGGACTTCTGTGTAGCACTGGGCAGCCTCAATTCCTCTGCCTCACTTTCTCCTTCTGACAAATACGTTGGCAGCAGATCCTGTTTGCTAGGATTGTGCTTTTTTTTTTTTAATCTGTAAAATGCCAAGCTCTTTGAAAAATTCTGTCTCAGTATTTATCATTTGTGTTAATCATAATAGCCAGGCCTGTTTTTTACTTTTTTCCCTTAGGCTACAGAAGAAATGCCTGGTTTGGGACTGAGCTTGCAGGATTCGGGAATTGTGAGTGACAGAGGCCTAACAAATTGGAAAGGACCACTGAGTGCTTCTTGGTTGGCAGGGCATGGAACAGGGTCAATGACCTATTCAGGAAAAGAATGGAGCCTCAGGTCTAATTGGTGGCCAGCGATAAACTGTGAGCCATTCTCTTCTTAGAACAGTGTGCCTCAGGCATGGCCAAGAGGCTTGCCCAAGTTCCTGGTGCTTGTACTCTTTTCTGTATTCTTGGCACACTCTTGAAGTTAACCTCAAAACACCCCTGACCCAACTCTGGCCCACCATTAAGGGTGTTGATTATCTTTTAGAACTCCCATATAAAACGAAGATCCTATGGTTGGTGGCGGGGGGGGGGGGGTTCTATTGTAACAGCGGTCGCATTCTAGATATGTACTTTGTTGTTGGAACTCCCGCATTAATGTGGTCTCGAGAAGAGAATGTAAGACTGAAGAGAAGCGATACAGCTTCCGTGCCTCACGCTGCCACTGAAATAACCCTTCCTCTCTGTACCTAATTTCCCTGCTGGTAGAGAAGTGCCCATTCCTACACAAGATTATGTGTTTTGTGAACTGAAATGTACCAGGCCGGCGGAAGAGATTGATGTGGAGCAGCTTGAACATGGCCCGGCTTCATCAGACGGTTTACCTTCTGCAGTTCTGCAAGTTGAGAGCGATAGTTTTCCCCTCCTAGTGAGGGAGACACAGAACTAATACCGCCGCTGGAAAAGGAAGAGAGGCAGAATCATTTGAGTGCTTGCTTCCCTGAACCTCCTCCAACTTCACTCATCTCCAGACAAGGGACGGGTAGACACTTCTTAGGACAAGTAAACAGAGTCTTTTGTGAGCAGTAACAGGGCCAGAACGCAACCTCCTTGGTTTTCTTATATCTTTATTTGTTTTGCTCCTATACCAGTGTTTTCACACCTGACTGGGGCTCTAGGATCTTTAGTGGGAGGTGACTCATAATTGTATCTGAGGCAGAAGTGGAAGAAATGAAGAAGGAAGAACACTGATAAACACGGGAGAAAAGATTCAGCTGGGATCACTACAACAGCCCAAGATCACCAGGATCCCCCTCTTCCTTCCTTTCAGCTTCTCCCCTTCTCTTTCACTCTCTGCACCCCCTAGTTGGGCAGCACTGCCTAAGAGCAGAGGACGCTGCCCTCGCTAGAGCGTCGGCCATGAGCTCGCACACACGTGAAGAACGTGAGCCAGTCAGTCAAGTTCAACAGGGCTTGAGCCAGCTTACACAAAAGCACTTTAATTGACAGTATACAGTTCTCCAAAATATAGTTTTGTAAGAAAATGGCAATAATTAAGTATAGTCTTTACAAACAAGTTTCCCAGTGAATTCCAGTGTACTTCAGACCCCTGTCCACGAAGACAAACGCTCCTGCAGTCGCCTGGGCAAACTAACATTCACTACTAACAAAAAAGACACACATCGAATCGTCCTCCCCTCCCTTCCACTCAGTGCTGGGTTTTCACCAAACCTGAGCCGATCAGCTTGTGACAATGATAAAAGAGAAGTCATTGCTTTACTCTTGGCTCCTCTGCCTTCCTGGAGCTGGTTTCCTTTGATCCACAGCCCTGCTAGGAGAAGATCTGTATGTAAAAGCTCATTCAAAACTGTTTCTTGACAGTCAAGTATCACTCATGGAAGTCTTAGACCTAAATAACTCCGAGCAAGCGTAGATCAGTATGGTTCCTATTGTGGTCCTCGGGCTCTCCCTAGCCTTGCAGCAGGACATGATTTGAGAAGGTCCTGGTCCTTGTGTCGTCCTGGTGCCTGTTCTTAATTTACAGATTCCTTCTGAGGCCCACAGCACTGGTGTGTCAATCCTCTCTCTCTCTCACTAACCATGTAATTTTGGCCAAGCCACTTCTGTCTTTCTGGGCTTCAGTTTCTTTTTCTATAAGAACAAAACAAAGATTGGACTAGGTCTCTACAAGCCTCTCCCTAGGACTAGAGTGTCTCCAAGCCTTCCTGTAATAGGCTAGGACTTAGCTGGGGAGGGGGATTGAGGATCGCATTTAAAAATAAAAATGCCTGATCTCTAAGACAAATACTCTGTCATCAGCTTGTCTTATATTTCACTTTTCATTGGAGAAAAACAAACAAACAAAAACTTGTCATTTCTAGTGAAATAGACATTTACATTTACATTCCTGTTCAGAGGAAAAAAAAAAGCCATCTCAACTAGCAAATGTTTTTACAGTGTATATTCACTTAAAGCAGTGCTGGGTAGATTACCATGTGGCTGTGGTATTTACATTATTAAGAACTATGTATGTATGTGTCAGCTTGGACTTGTTTTCCAAAGTTTCTTCAGTATATTGTCAAAAAAAGGTTAAAGCTCAAGAAGTGGTTTAAATAAACTTCCTGCTAGCTTTCCTTATAACAAGGGAAAAAGAGAATCTGGTGTCTAGACTAGATTAAACCCGTATTCTGTCCTACGATGCAAAGCCTATTCTGTACCTCCTTCATAAGCACTGCTGCTGCCCTCCCCATTCACAGATCAGCGTGCTTTCCCACTGGGTTTCCATCCAGTCATCAGACTCCTGATTTCTGGCCTTTTATGCAGCTTAGGGAAGCCAGTCTGCCCCTGGTCCAAGTTGATAATCTCTCTTTGGCACAACTTGTTGGAAGTCATGCTGAGTTCCTGGTGTTCCTCTTCTTTCTTCTCAGCCCCAAACTCTGACTTACCAGACAGCACTGAACCAGTGCAGTCGTGGGATGAAGGTGACCTCTGCAGATGCTTGGCTGTATGACCTTGACACAGATGTCTAGTGGCAAGAGCAAGCCAAGGCAAGGTACTGGATTCTGAAGTTGCCCTCAAAGGCTGGAGCCGTCCAGCCTGGATGCACCAGGAGGAGCATCTGAACCAACCCAAAGCTTCCCAAGGTTCTCCTTGGACGGAGCCACCAGTCATTCCTCTTGACCAAGTGTGATTTTACGCTAGTCCTTGCCGGTTGTCATCTCTCTGCCCAAGAGGCTGTGGGGCTTGAGCCTTCGATCAGTTTGTGGGGGCGTACTTGCTGCCTCTGTCCGAAGGCTTGGCTGATAAAATGTGATCCAGAATCAGCAAAGTAGTAGTAATCCAGTCGGGCCTCTTCCACAGAAACCCACAGGGTGGAAAGAATCAAATGCTGGGCAGGAAGGAAGCAAACAGAGCTCTTCCCAGTATAACAAGATTTCCTTTTTTCCCCTCCCAAGCTAGCATTGTTCTCTCCCCTGCCAACCTCCAGACGCTAGAGAATCAGGGCAAGGACTTGTGGATCCTTGTTAGTCCACCATCTCTCTAGCTCTTGGGAAACTCACTGGAGGCTCTGCACTCCAGAACCCTAGGATATCAAAGGGCAACGGCCATGAATAAGGAATCAAGGCAGCCAGGGAGGGACAGCAGTTCTGCCCATCCTCCTCGTTCATGCCAGGAGATTTACACCCAGGAGCAAGAGAGACCGTGGGCAATATTCCACAAAATCTGGGATTTGGGCTTCCCAGAAAATTGGATTGAACCCCACTCTGTCCAGTCTTCAGGTGCCTTCGCTTGGCTAAGCTCCCTCAAAACCCCTTCCCGGTACTGTTTCCCTGAGATGCCACCAGAAACTGCAAAAGCAGGCAGCCTGCTAGGAACAGAGGAGGGGACACGGCAAGGCCCAGCTGCATGCCCCAACAGTGAGAGGTCACTGGGAACCCCACAGGCACCCCCAGGCTGCTCCTGAGCACCTTAAAATGCATCACACTTTCTAGGCCTTTCTAGCCCCTACAGCACAGGAGAACCAGGAGTCAATAAGATTAGTTAACTGAAAGGTCTCCCAGCAGTTGGAGCTTTGGCTTGTGGCAGTAGAGGGCTGGACGAAAAACAAACAAATACAACAAAACTCTCACCAACTTGAAAAGTCCCTGAGTTTCCTCTGGAACAGAGAGTAAAGCCTATCCTTCCTAACCGCGTCGATCGATTGTCCGGTGAAACACCACTCTGGACTGGGCCCTGGGAACGTCTGCCCTACAGCTGTGGTTCTCTCTTGCTGGATCTCAGGGGGATCTCTGAACTTGGACCTCACCCCACTGACCGAGCAGTGAACGACAGAAACACTTCTTCATAGCTGCTGCAGATTCCAGTCCCCGGTGGGAGTGGGAGGCCAAAGGAGTTCCTGCCCTGGTGATGGGCCAGGACCCAACCTGGGGGTGAAGGGCCTCCCCTTTTCTCTTCACCTGCAGAAGGATCCCTGAAGCAGACCTCGTTCACACTGGAGTCTTGTGTGGGTTAAGTCTCAAGGTCCCTAAGCAGATGCAAGGAAGCCAGAGTCCGGAGCAAGGGCTTCGAAGCCACGAAGGGACGGTGTGAGTCCTAGAGGCCCTAGGACAGAGCGGGGCTACAAACTGTGTGGGGGTCGGGGCAAGCACAAAGGGGACGGACGCACTGGCAGGCGAGGCTGGGGACCTGTACTTGGAAGGAATCAGATGCCCCGGAGACAGGATCTGGCCCTGCTGTCCCTTCCGTCCCATCCATTGTCACATCGACTGCGAGCTTCACCCCACTGGGAGCAGCTCTGAAGGGAGGCGCGAGCGATGGCAGCAGTGGGGCGTGGCGTCTGTCCCCTTAGATGTGAGCTGAAGGGATTCTACCAGATGACCACATGGGTGCGCTCCCTCTCGTCTTCCAGCAGCACTGAGCTCAGGCACTAGTGAGTTATTTTACAAGAGGAATCTAGACAGAATGTGATTGGTTCAGTTTGAAAAGGGAAAATTAAGGCCCCGTGGGGATGGGGAGGAGGTGGGGATTGGGAGGAGGGACCCTCCGAGTCTGCTTCCCTCCCCAACCTTTCCCTCCGCTGGGAAGGATGTTCCTCCCCTGTCCAAATGGCACTTGAGGTGGTTCAGTCTGGAGCGCTGTGGTCCTGTTGGAGGCTGCCCGCGGACCTGACTAGAGGTGCGTGTCTTCCTCCTCGTCAAAGTCATCCTTGGCCAGGTTGTCCAGAGGGACGATCCAGCTGTCCCCCAGCTCACCATTAAGGTTGACCACCTTTTTCTCCTGCATCTCGGATGAGGTCTCCATCACTTCCAGCGTGGGATTGTCATGGTAACCGTTCTCCACTGTCTGCAGCTCCTCTGTTAGCCGTTGCTAGGATAGGGAAGACGACCCAAGAAAGGGTAATTTTTGAGGGCTCATGGGCTTAATATTAGACAAGTACCCCTACAATCAAGGAACCCCGGTTTGGGTAGGGTGCGCAATAAATGCTCTTGGAGGCCATCGTGGCTGCTGGCCCGGCATCCTAGAACTCCCAGCTCGCTTGACCTTTACCCTGTTGGCAGATCCATGAAGTCAGCAAAAATGGACTTCTGTTTTCCAGAAACCTCCCGGCTCTTTCCTCCATTTCTCCCTCCTCCCCAAACTTACTCTCCAGGCACCTGCCTCACCCCACTGTCCTGAATCAGGAAGGACTATAAGAAAATGACATTCATCAGGCCAGATGACTGAGGACCTCTCTTAAGCCTAAGTAAGATGGGTACAGCAGGACCTGTGCTGTCTCTGTCTCGGTCATAGAGAGGAGCCACCTGGAGGCAGTGCTTTCTCTGGTCTTTATCTGAGCTACAACCTGGGTCACAGTCATGTCACCCGGGAAGCTTTTAACTAATACTCAGACCCAGAGATTCTGTTTCAGTCGGTGTGTGAGGAGGCAGGCGTGGGACTTTTCCTAACCGTCCCCGTGATGCACAGCCCGGGCTGAGGACTTTATGTGGTGGGAATTCGGGGAAGGCGGGTAAAGAACTTCCGGTCAGCCAGGGATGCCCCTACCCATTTCTTTCAGGGAATCCTCAGAGCAGCTCTGCAAGGTGAGTATTATCCCCACACACGGAG
Organism: Neogale vison; assembly: GCF_020171115.1. Lineage (NCBI taxonomy): Eukaryota > Metazoa > Chordata > Mammalia > Carnivora > Mustelidae > Neogale > Neogale vison. The sequence goes on from NC_058094.1 coordinate 210,475,769, forward strand.
AAGCTCAGAGATGACAGGCGGTGCTCAAGGTCACGGAGATAATCAGAGGCAGAGCGAGGGCTTATCCCCGGTCTTCTGGACTCCAAAGGCCATGACCTTCCCTTCCCTTCCCCCACAGGCCTCTTCCATCTGCCCTGTGACGGTGCAGTTCCTTCCTATAAGGGATGGTCTCTGCCTGTCTAAAAGGGCCCGTGGCCCACTCCCTTTCCTCTAATAGGGGAGTCACGGGCGGAAGTCATCTGGCGAACTGGTCTGTTGGCTCACCTGGTCCTTCCTCTGGGAGAGGCGCTGGTGGCAGCAGCCGTAGAGGGCGGCGACCAGGAGCAGGAAGGACGCCATGCAGACAATGGTGATGATGAGAGGCATGCTGAACCGGTCCTCGGTCTCTTCGGGGGGCCCTTGGTCCCCAAGCTTCATGTTACTGACTCCCACCTGCCAGGAAAGAGGACGTTATGTGGCAAAATACAGAATGGGGGTCACTCCCACCCGGTTATGAGCTCTTCCGCTTGGCGTTCTTGGGGGCCGAGCCCATCACCCCGCTGTCCCCTCTCTAACCCCCGCACTCCGGCTGCTCGCAGGTGGCACTCTTCCACCAGGAGAGAGGCTGCACGGCAGAGGAACTGCCGGTCCCCGAGAAGCGCTTACCTCTTTCAGCTCATCCCATTTGTCTTTCAGCGACTCATACACGTCCCCGGGCAGGAGGTTTGCTGTGGAGGGGAGAGACGCTGCTAGCGGTCCGGCTCAGAGGGAAGTGTAGGGGACGGAGACTGGGCCCCAAGAGGAGGACGGGCCGTACCTCAGTCTCCTGCGTGCTAGCTCTCTCGGGGAGCCCTGCCCTAACCCTTCATAAGAAGCACCAGCCCTGACCCATCTTCATGGCTCCCAAGTGGTCAACCCCCAGCCCATTCCCTCCCCACTTAGACCCCAGCACCCCCCACCCTCAACTCACTCTGCACCGTGATTTCTTTGATGGCCACTGCCTGGGAGTCTTGAACAGGTACCAGCAGTATATGGCACGTGTCTTGAGCTGGGTTGAAGGTGGCTTTTGCTGCTCGGCACAGAAGTGTAACCAGTTTGTCATCCAAACTGCTGTTCCCCGCCTATTGTGGGGAGACCACAAGTGAGTCCTCAGGCATCAGGACAGCAGCCTCGGCTTGTAGGGCTGCCCTTCAAAGCCAAGGTCAGGAGGATGCTTTTGTCTGGTGTGAACTTATTTCCCTCTTCCTTCAAGTGGGGCCATTCCCGGGCCTGGCAGGAGTCACGGGTTATGTGCTGTGCTGGGCCGGTCCCTGCCTTCTCTGACTCCTGCAAATCTCTTCCCCCTGGTCCCCTTACCCTGTTTATCTCGTCTGTGGCTGAACAGTACCTCTCACCTGAGTGCCCCCACCCTTAGAGCTCTTCAGGGGTCATGACCTAATGCCCATCTCATCTCCCTAGGAGGGACTGAGGGGCACTGCCCAGCAGCCTGACACTTGCCAGGTGCTGATGCCCAGTTTGAAGACCTCAGGAGGGGAAGCCCCAGCTCTCAGCCCAGGGTTATCTTTCCCAAAGTTGAGCAGGCATGCCCTTCCCTAGACTAAGACTCTAGCCATGAAGCCAGGAAAGGCCATCCCTGAACAAGGGAATATGGGAGAATCTTGAAGATGCAAGAACTGTAAAAAAAAAAAAAAAAAAAAAATACAGGTGGCATTAAAATGCTGTAAAGCCAAGTTCTCCATCCTTTAGAAACCCTATTGTGGGGCGCCTGGGTGGCTCAGTGGGTTGAACCTCTGCCTTCGGCTCAGGTCATGATCCCAGGGTCCTGGGATTGAGCCCCGCATCGGGCTCTCTGCTCAGCGCGAAGCCTGCTTCCTCCTCTCTGCCTGCCTCTCTGCCTACTTGAGATCTCTCTGTCAAATAAATAAAATCTTTTAAAAAAAAAAGAAGAAACCCTATCGTTCAGTTCTATTTCCTAGGGGGTGTTTTCAAAAGTAGTCACTGACCAGGAGAGGGCAGCCATGAGCCACCCACAATCCTCAAAGACTAGACAATGGCAACAGCAACCGCAGCCCCCCCTCCAACATAGTGCTCCTTCCCAACCAAATGTCCGTGTGCACAAGCAGACACTCCCACCCCAGGGCACACACACACCCCGAGTAGGAGCAATGGCTGCCCCGATGCTCAGGAGCTCTGACTCCACAGGCTGGAGAGAGATCATGTCTGCGCTGTTCTTCCACTGAGACTGTCAGATGAGTCCATGGACCCGCGGACACACAACCCCAGATTATCACAACAGGGAACGTTAGTTTGGCTGACTGAGCCTCTTGTTTTCAACCGGGGCCTCTGAAGGCCAAAGAGATCAACTTAGCTTAAACCACAGTCTGAACTAGGAAGGAGGTCTCCAGACTCGGAGAACATGTGAATCCTCACACATCGCAAGCCCAGGAGACCTGGGCTGGGGCCTTCTGGCCCCGAGGCAGCCCTGTGGGACTTGACTTAGGGCAGTCTGAACTTCACTCTGTCTGGCAGTTGGAAGGGGCCACTTCCCACGGAAAGAGCAGGGGCAGGAGAGTGAACACATTCCTCAGTCCGTTTTCAGAAGGAACACTCCATGCCCTCCTACCTTCCCTACCCCTGCTGCTAAACCACAATTTGGGGGTGTCGATCAGGGTGGAGCCTAGACTGACAGGATACTCACACAGAGGCTCGTTTTCGTCAAGTTCAGGATGAGCATCTTGTCAGTTAGCCCTCCGGGAGATTCGCACTTTATCTAGAAGAAGCGGGCACTGGGATTCAGCTTCAGGCTGAGCTTGGCAGGGTCCCATCCCTGACCCCTCCCTTTCTCCCCCCTGGGTGGGCGACATAAAGGAAGGAGCTCCTGAGAAGCTGGGGGTTGTGACTGCAGAGTTTCATAGCCAGGTGTGTTGCTGGCTGGCCAGCTGTCTAAGCCAGAATCTGGCAAAGCCAGGGAGAGGGGGTGAATGGGGGACAGTTCCCAGCAGCCCTTGCCAGGGGCTCTGGGCTGGAAGGGCGGGTAGAAACACTTTTTAGAGCCCCTTCCATCTGAGGCTGGGCTCTCGTATCTGTCCCACCCCTGCTGGAAGTACCCTGTCATCCACATGAGCCGAGGAAGGAGGGACGCTGGGGACTCGGGGGGCAACTGAAGTCAACTGGGTGCTGGGGCTTCTGGATCCCTCGACAGGAGACGTGGCCACAGGTCCTGATGAAGGGCCTGCAGGATGCGAAGTCTCCAAAGAAGGGATCCCAGTGGTGGAGGAAGAGATCCCAGTGATGGACGAAGAGGTCCCAATGACAGTTGGCATCACGCTGGATTTCTGCAGATCTCCTTGTAAGGGAACCAGTGATGCTGTAATTAGGAAAGCAAAGGCTCTGAGAAAAGATGAGTGGTACCTTTAAGAGCAGAAGGCAGTCTTGGGGCACCTGGGTGGCTCAGTGGGTTAAAGCCTCTGCCTTTTGCTCATCATGATCCCAGGGTCCTGGGATCCATCATCCAGCTCTCTGCTCAGCAGGGAGCCTGCTTTCTCTTCTCTCAGCCTGCCTCTCTGCCTACTGGTGATCTCTCTCTGTCAAATAAATAAATAAAAATTAAAAACAAAAAAACAAAACAAAACAAAAAAACAGATAGCAGTTTCTCTTGTTCTTGTTCTTAGTTCCTGGGGCTTCTTTGGCCTTACCCCCCACCTAGCCCACAAGCTAGAAGAAGCAAACAGATGAAGTCATTTCCTGTGCCGTATTCCAGGGTGGGTCAGACTACGCAAGCCAGTGTGAGCCCCGATGCCAGTGACGCAGCAGCAACAGCTAACATTCAATGGGCACTCCATCTGGGGGTCTGTCCTCAGCACCCCCACACTTACTTTCTTAGTTAATCCTCACAACACCCTGATGAAGAAGGTACCATAAATAACCCTCGTTTATAAATCAGGAAACCGGGCTCAGAGGGGCCTGATGATTTGCCCAAGGTCACATGTGAAGAAGCGGCCCATCAGGGACTTGAATCCAGGTGTATCCAGCTCAGAGCCCCTGCCCCAGGATGAGACCACCTGCAGGAGAAGCAGGTGCACTGAGCACCAGTACGCATTCCAACCACCTCCGGAGTTCTTGACAACCCTGACTCAGGTCCACACCGAGAACTTCTGATTCCATAGATCTGCCATTGGTCATGATCGTGAGGCCCATGATCCACCCGTGGGTTTTAAAATTTATTTACTGGGTTAAGATCAGCACTTTTAGGGGCGCCTGCGTGGCTCAGTGGGTTAAAGCCTCTGCCTTCGGCTCAGGTCATGATCTCAGGGTCCTAGAATTGAGTCCCGCATCGGGCTCTCTGCTTGCAGGGAGCCTGCTTCCTCCTCTCTCCCTGCCTGCCTGCCTCTCTGTCCACTTCTGGTCTCTGTCTGTCAAATAAATAAATTTTTTTTTAAATCTTAAAAAAAAAAAAAAAAATCAGCACTTTTAAAAGGGAACCAAGGACATGGGATGGAGTAGAAACTATTAGGGCCCATCACATACAGGAAGAATCAACCCTGGTCAGTGAAACTATTATTATCAGTTACACATGTTGTTACGTGTGTGTTCTTCATTTGTATTCCTGGATCATGGTGTAAAAACTGCATAAAATATATTTCCTGCTGGTGACTGCCAATCTGAGAAACACTGTTCTGGAGTACTACTGCCCCGCCAACGGCGACCACCCCAAGTCTTACCCATGAATAGACTGCTGGCTTGTTTGTGTTCAACTGGGCAGGCCAGAATACTGGACCCTCCTCAGAAGAACCCAGCAGTGTTGGCCGGCACCTGTCACGGACGGGGGAGCCTGGCCCCGAGTGAAGGTGCTGTATTCACAGAATTTAACCCTCAGCATGAATTCCGTCTTCCAGCTCAGCAACTGGATAGAACATAAGCATTCAGAAGGTTCTTGCTTGAGGGGCGGGGGGGAGCAATACTTGGGATGCTTAGTTGGCTCAGAGGAACACATGACTCTTGCTCTCAGGGTGAAGGGTTCAAGCCCCAGGTTGGGTGTGGAGCCTACTTAATTTAAAAAAAAAGAAAGAAAGAAAGAACGAACGTAAAAGGCATGACTTACTTGCTGTGGGAAGTGTCCCGCGGGACGTGGAGCTGGGGCCCACCTTCGTGCCTGAACTACTGGGAGCCGCCGTGGGGATTTTGTCGGAAGGGCTCACCGGAGGCTTCGAAGGAGCAGGGCTTGTACTTGCTTGGTGAGGGCTTGTTGGGGCGGCGCTGGCAGGAAGAGAAGAAGCGGGGCTGGAGGTGCTGGGCGCGTCTGCAGGTGCGGCAGCAGCCGGTTTCCCGCCCCCAGGGGTCGTGCTGCTGGCGGGACCACCGTGGGCGTCCCCGGCTCCGGCTCCGGCTGCCGGGCTGCCGGTGCCTTCGGGCTTCACGGTGTGAGTGGTTGAGGAGACTGTCGTCGTGTCTAAACCTTGGCCATCCTCTGAGCCATCACTAGCTACACTGGGGTTGCTGGAGGCCTTCCCATCCTTGTCAGCGGCCGCTGGGGCTGTGGCTGTCGTCGTCCCGGAGCCGCTGGGCGCCGTTAGGGATCTCCCGCGGGTGGCAGCGGCCGTCGTCGCTTGCGCCGTGGTTGCTGGGGCTGGGTGTGAGCCAGGCTCGCTCACCTGAGTCCCCCCTTCGGTACCGGCCGCCGGTGCTACGAGGGGCTGAGTGGCGGCTGTCGCTGCGCCGGCGGCTGTCGCTGTTGCGGCGGCTGTCGCTGTGCCGGCGGCTGTCGCTCTTCCGGCAGCTGTCGCTGTTCTGGTGGTTGTCGTTGTTCCTGCGGCTGCCGCTGCTCCGGTGTTAGTTAATCCTGTTCACAAAGACAGCACAGAAGCAAGTCAGGGCATTACCGAAAGCGTTTCTGGCCACACGTTCTCCTGCTCTTCCTCAGATCTCGAGGCCCCGCTCCCATCTGCCTGGGCTGAAGGCCTGGGTCTTCTTTGTGCCCAGATTCTCTCAAGTTCAAGAGGCCTCTCTGGCCAACGAGAGTGAAGCAGAGGACATCAAGGGAGATTCTGCAGACGACTAGGACCAGGCCGGCCAATCCCCTGGCACGCGGAAGCCCGCGGCCGGTGCCCTGCCCCCTCCCCAACCCCGCTCCAGGCGCACAGCCTTCTTCTTTGCCATATGCCACCACAGAGCCGGCCACCGAGGTCCCCTCTGCCTCCTTCGCCCCAGCTCCCAGGCACGTGACCGTGCAGAAGACTCAGCTTTTCTTTTTTTTTAAAGATTTTATTTATTCGTCAGACAAAAAGAGAGAGACAGAACACAAGCAGGGGGAGGGGCAGAGGGACTCATGCCTACTGAATCGTCCGGTTGTAGGCATGACAAAAGAGCCATGCCTCTGTTCTCCGGGAAGTAGAATCTAGAAGGAGAAACTGAGAACAGTGACAAGACACAAATTGCTGGGGCGCCTGGGTGGCTCAGTGGGTTAAAGCCTCTGCCTTCGGCTCAGGTCACGATCCCAGGATCCTGGGATGGAGCCCTGCATCAGGCTCTCCGCTCAGCAGGGAGCCTGCTTCCTCCTCTCTCTCTCTCTGCCTGCCTCTCTGCCTACTTGTGATCTCTGTCAAATCAATAAATAAAATCTTTAAAAAAAAGAAAAAGAAGAAAAGGCAGACTGAAAACCCGAGACTTTCTGAGACTATAGTAAAGGAATCTTACTGTTTGCAGCCGGAGAGCAGAGAAGACCAAAAGACAAAAGGAGAAGTTTGATCCCATGAGTTGCCAAATTACAGTGTTAGTTTAATTCACAGCTTCACCAGGTCTTTTATGTGAAAAAAGGGCCTTGGGAATTGGAATGGTGACATATGAAATGCAGATGAACCCCAGTATCCGGAAGCCTCAGTCTGCAACAGAACTCATCGCCGGTACCCTGAGCTGCTGTTCTGTCTGCTGCGGCAGCTCCCGCCTTGCTTGAAAACGCTGCCGTAGGCTCACCTGAGCTCAAGGACACAGAAAGCCACATCTCCTCACCTCTTCAACCCTTCACCTTTTCCAAACCCGTAACAACAGTCAGACTCCAGTACGCCCCGGAAAGTCAAATACAGAGTCTGCCCCAGGAGAAGCGTCAGGCATGAATGATTCTAGCAAACACGTGTGGTTCTACAGTAGGAATGTGCTAGATCAAGGATGGGAAGCAGACCAGGCTGAATTTATCCACATGGGTCTGCATACGAGAGTTTTTGGCGTCAACGTGCTGACTTAAGCAGTTAGAAGTACAAGCTCTACTCGTTTTCTTCGTTGGTGAACTGAAACCTGCACTCAGTGGTAGTCTGCATTAAGTACAGTTAAGTTCCCCCAAATTTCCTGGAATAACGAGTAAGACAAAATCCGAAATCTTAAGAGAGCGAGAAGTGTTAGAACGGGGAGTATCACGGTGGCGCCTGGGTGCCTTCGTTGGTTAAGCCGGCCCACTCTCGGTTTCAGCTCGGGTCATGGTCTCGCGGTTGTGGGATGGAGCCCCACATTATGTTCTGCACTGGGCAACGGAGTCTGCTTCCGACTCCCTCTCCCTCTCTCTGCCCCTCCCCCACCCTGCTTGCAGGTGCGCTTGCTCGCTCTCATTCTGCCTCTCAAATAAATTTTCTTTTTTTTAAAAAAGAAGAAGAATCGGGACACCTGGGTGAGACTCAGTTGGTTGAGCGTCTGCCTTTGGCTCGGGTCATAATCCCAGGGTCCTGGGATCTGGTCCCGCATCAGGTTTCCTGCTCAGTGGGGAGTTTGTTTCTCCCTCTGCCTGCCGCTCCCCCTGCTTGTGCTCTCTCTCTGACAAATGGATAAATAAAATCTTAAAATAAATAAACAAATGGATAAGTAAATAAATAAATAAATGTCTATCGTGTATAATCTGCTCACTTACACTTTTTCTGTTAGAAGAGCTCCAATGACACCTGCTTCACCGAGGCTTTAAAAAATACTGTATTTCATGAGCTCTAAGCTGCACATCTGTTCAGGTCTGTGAAATGAGGATTTTTTTTTTTTTAAGATTTTTATTTATTTATTTGACAGAGAGAAATCACAAGTAGACAGAGAGGCAGGCAGAGAGAGAGAGGGAAGCAGGCTCCCTGCCGAGCAGAGAGCCCGATGCGGGACTCGATCCCAGGACCCTGAGATCATGACCTGAGCCGAAGGCAGCGGCTTAACCCACTGAGCCACCCAGGCGCCCAATGAGGATTTTTTTTAAAGATTTTATTTATTTAGTTGACAGGCAGAGATCACAAGTAGGCAGAGAGGCAGGCAGAGAGAGAGGAAGAGAAGCAAGCCCCCTGCTGAGCAGAGAGCCAGATGTGGGGCTCGATCCCAGGACCCCGGGATCATGACCCGAGCTGAAAGCAGAGGCTTTAACCCACTGAGCCACCCAGGCACCCCTGAGGATGTTTTATAAGTTACTATAGGTCCCATTTTGACAGTGGCCTTTATTTTCCTAAGTGGTTCACAAAATAATAGATCATCTTACCATTCATTGGTAGTATCTTGGATTTGATTAAATTTAGGATATTATTTTGGTTTTTTTCTAAAGATTTTATTTATTTACTTGATAGACAGGGAGAGCGAACGAGAGCAGGAACACTAGCAGGCGGAATGGGGGAGGGAGAAGCAGGCTTCCACCGAGCAGAGAGCCCGATGTGGGGCTCAATCCCAGGACCCTGGGATCACGACCTGAGCCGAAGGTAGAGGCTTAACGAATGAGCCACCCAGGCCCCCCGAATCTGGGATATTGTTGAGGAGACCAGTAGCATATCCTAAGAGATCACTGTGGCTGTTCTTCATTGCCAGGTGTGCTATAGGCGGAAACACTGATTCCAGTGGGGATGGACACTAGGTTCCTTGGGTAGCAGTACAGGCAAGAACAGAATTCCATTTCTAGGGAAAAAGGTGGGCTAGTAATGCCATACTGGATGGCAGGGCCAGCATGGTAATCAGAATAATCTAACGAAAGGCATTTCGGACACGGGCTAATAACCGTGTGTTCTTCAGGAGAAGCCCACTACCATCCCACCTCAAGACTCAGCAACCTGTGACCTGGGTCAGGTCACCACAGTGGAGAACACAACCAGCTGCTCATCCAATTCCCAGAACTGAATCTTTCCACAGGTACATTGAACGAAATATGTATTTGTTTCCAAGGCTGCTGTGTCAAATGACCAAAACCTGGGTGGCTTAAGACAACATAAATGTATTCTATCATGGTTCTAGAGTCTAGAAATTCAAAATCGGTAGGGCCATGCTTCCTCTGAAGGCACTCGGGGACAATCTGTCTTTGCGTCTTTGCGGCGATCTTCGGTATCCCTGGCTTGCAGCTATATCCCTTCAATTTCAGGCTCCTTCATCACAGAGCCTCTCCCCCGTGTGTCTCCCCTTTTAGAAGAACACTAGTCTTTGCGTATAGGGTTCTCCCGACCCCGTACGACCTCACCCAGGATGACTGTAACTTGATTATATCTGCAAAGTCCCTATTTCCAAATGAAGTCACATTCGCTGGCACTAAACACTGGGGATTAGGGCTTGAACACATCTTTCAGGGAGCACACTATTCACCCTCCCAATCTGCTCTCCCACCCCACTTTTTCACTATAAAAACCAGGGTTCTTCATTTCAAACATTAGAGATCAGTTCCATCTGCCTCCAACAGAAAACAGAGCCCTGGGCGCACCTCCGTCGAGAAGTGGCTTTCCACGGTCTCCTCAGCAAATGGGCTCTGTGCCTAGCATCCCTGCCCCCGCCACCCACGAGCACACGCCCGGGCTTCTGCCAGCCCACGACTACAGCGGCCGCCCACAGCTATTACTGGCGCCGCCTGGGCTCCACTTCCAGTAACAGCTCCTGCGGAAGTGCACAGTGTCCTGGGGAAGCCATCCCTCACCACCCCGGTTTCCCCAAGGCCGATCGGATTGCTGGCGTGCAAGCTTCTTTTTGGGGAAGTCTATTCTCTCATTCGTGGCTACAACATTAGAGTCCCCAGAAGGTGGGGACTCTCCCCACGCCTCCAGGAGCATGATCTCCTGTGACTTGGCTCCGGAAACCACGGGGAAGCCGCCTGGTGGCCAGCCTGGCGAAGCCAACACCGGGCCCCAAACCTAAGTCGCCACCACCAGCCACCAGGCTTCAGGAGCCACTAGGCTCCTCAGAGGCCCTCCTCTCCCCTCCCCTCCCCTCACTGTAGACCAGGCAGGCTGCAGCAAGCAGAAACAGTTGGGTTCTTTCTTTTTTCTTTCTTTCTTTCTTTTTTTTTTTTTTGCAATTGGGTTCTTTTATATCAAAATAGCAAAACACCAAAAAGGAAGTTGAGAGAACCCCACTCTTTACTATCCAAGCCACACACAAGCATTTACACCCTGTAACTGTGTGCCTTCCACCAAGTGGAAAATAAACTCCAAGCACCCAGGAGAAAAGAATATTAATAATCATTTTGCTAATAGAATCACTTAAGATAGCTAAAGAATCACGCTTAGGGGGCACCTGGGTGGCTCAGTTGGTTAAGCGTCTGCCTTCAGCTCAAGTCCTGATCCTAGGGTCCTGGGATCAAGTCCCGCATCCAGGTCCCTGCTCAGCAGGGAGCCTGCTTCTCCCTCTCCTCCCCACTTGTTCTCTCTCGCTATCTCTGTCACTATCTCTGGAGAAAAAAGCTACCTGACAGGCATAATGAATATCTCACCCATCTGATTATCAAGAGCAAGATAAAAGTGGGATATTTGAGTGGCTCAGTCATTAAGTGTCTGCTTTTGGCTCAGATCCTGATCTCAGGGTCCTGGTATCCAGCCCCACATCAGATTCCCTGCTCAGCGAGAGCCTGCTTCTCCCTCTCCCGCTCATGCTCTCTCACTCTTTCAACTAAAATCTTGAAGAAGGAAAAAAAAAAGTGTAAAGAGTGCGATAAAAATCCTTGCATTCCAGATCTATCTGAAGAAGTCCATCCAGGGGCACCTGGGAGGCTCAGTGGGTTAAGCCTCTGCCTTCGGCTCAGGTCACATCTCAGGGTTGTGGGATCAAGCCCCGGAATCGGCCTCTCTGCTCAGCCGGGAGCCTACTTCCCCCACTGCCTGCCTCTCTGCCTACTTGTGATCTCTATCAAATAAGTAAATAAAATCTTTAAAGGAAAAAAAAAAAAGATATCCATCCATATGCCTCCTCCCTAAAGTTCCCTGCACTGATTCTCTATTCTTGTTTCTTCTAAGTTCTTAAGCTTCTCTCCCAAAATCATTAGCTTCTGCCTGTGAATCTGGCCAGATCCTCACCTCAATATAGCTTGCCTTCAAAAAAACCTCCCCAAAACCAAACAACAGCAACAACAAAAACTGACCATGAAATGTACCATTTAAAGCCCTCCCTGCAGTTGGGACGCCTGGGTGGCTCAGTTGGTTAAGCAGCTGCCTTCGGCCCGGGTCATGATCCCAGCGTCCTGGGATCGAGTCCCACATCGGGCTCCTTGCTCGGCGGGGAGCCTGCTTCTGCCTCTGCCTGCCATTCTGTCTGCCTGTGCTCGCTCGCTCTCCCTCTCTCTCTCTTTGACAAATAAATAAAAAAATCTTTAAAAAAAAAAAAAAAAAAAGCCCTCCCTGGGGGCACCTGGGTGGCTCAGTGGGTTAAGCCTCTGCTTTCGGCTCAGATCATGATATCAGGGTCCTGGGATCAAGCCCTGCATCGGGCTCTCTGCTCAGCCGGGAGCCTGCTTCCCCCTCTCTCTCTGCCTGCCTGTAATCTTTCTCTCTGTCAAATAAATAAATAAAATCACTTTTAAAAATAATAAAATAAAGCCCTCCCTGTTGGAAGAACTTTCTATCCTTACTATACCTCAGTGTCTCCCCTAAACAGGGCTACCATCCCACATCAGTCCACTCCTGCCTGGCTCCAGCATAGTACATACATAAACCAAACCTGGCTTTATTCACGCCTCAGACAACTGATCACCGCGAACTACTTTCTTTGGGACCTTTGGGGAGGAGTTGACAGAAAGGTGGCGGTACGGCAGGAACAGGCATGCTGAGGGCATGGGCCGCATTGCAATTTACGATGTGTCCTTCCTCAGGACCTGCTCAGATCTGGTCCTATATATACTCTTCAATTTCATAATGGAAAGCTGCAAACCCCCTACCCCATAGGAGGAATGAAATAATAAAGATAAAAGGAGAAATTAGTGAAACAAAACAAAATATAATAGCAAGTATCAACAAAGTCAAAAGTCAAAAAGTATTTTCTCTTTTTTAATATAGGAAATTTATTTTTTTTATTACTTATTTTTTCCTTAAGTAATCTCTACACTCACCATGGGGCTCAAACTCATAACTCTAAGATCAAGAGTTGGATCCTCTAAGCTCCCCAGATGCCCCCAGACTTTCTTTAAAGACTAATAAAATAGTAAAGTCTTTGGTGAGGTTGGTCAAAGGGAGAAACAACCCAGAATGCATAAATACAAAATATGAGGTATAAAAATAATAAAATATATTTATAGTACAAGCTATTATGAGCAATTGCTGATAAAATTGAAGCAGATTAGACAGACACATTCCTGAGAAAATACAACTTACCAGAGTGACTTAAGAAGAAATAGACATAATAATCTGTCCTATACACACAAAGAAATCGAATTGTTAGTTAACACCTTTCTCAGATAGGAAATCTAAGCCTGGGTTCAAGGGTCCAATAATTCTAGCTTTTTATGTGAACCTCTCTATAGCATAGTCCCTCTGCCTTAATATGTGTCTGTTAAAGGAACTATTTTATGTGCAGTGGTCAATCAACAAAACACAAGTACACGCCAAAGAAAAACTGATAAATTTGGCTTCATCAAAACGAAGACACACACACACACACACACACACACACACAAACAAGGGATGCCTGGGTGACTCCCTCAGTGAAGTGGCTGCCTTCAGCTCAGGTCATGACCCCAGGGTTCCTGGATCCCCACACGCTCCCTGCTCAGTGGGGACCCTGCTTCTCCTTCTACCCCCAGCTCATGGGCTCTCGTGCACTCTTTCTCTCTCTCTTTCAAATAAATAAAATCTTTTTAAAAAAGAGCCCCAGGACTTCCAGCTTCAGTCAACAAGAACAGAGAGCCAGGAAGCACACTGCTCCTACCCTTACACCAAGAAAAAAGCTGGAAAAAACAGAAAATTTATGACTTCTTTTGAACCACTGGAGAACTGAGATCATGGGCAAACAACTCTCCTGAAAAGTGGCAATAGGCAACTGCGGGGAGAAATGGGACACAAGCATTTGTGTGCACGGGACCAGAGTTTGGTAAGAAAATATGGTTGCTAAAGGCTGAGGATGGGCTACTGTGAAGCCTGGGGGGCTGCAGACACGGGAAGACCCCTACCCTGTGTAGGCTTTCTCTCTCCAGAAAACCCACCGGGAGCTCATGAGGATGCCTGGCGAGAACCCTGAGAAAGGTCCCCCGTGCGGCCGGCTAGGGGAAGAAAACAGTAGTCACTGCTGAAACTCCAAACAGCCCCGTGCCCACTAGGGGAAAACAGCCTTACTCCCCAGGAGAAGGTCAATCTGTAGCCTGAAGCTGGAGGAAACCCAACAAACCTGGGGAAGCAAAATGCCAGCCACCAATGAGACCCTGCCCAGATTCATCTCTCCTATTTCTTCGAGGAAACAGAAGCATTAAACTGCAGGAGAGGGCGCCTGGGTGGCTCAGTGGGTTGACCCTCTGCCTTTGGCTCAGGTCGTGATCTCAGGGTTCTAGGATCGAGCCCCGCATCGGGCTCTCTGCTCAGCAGGGAGCCTGCTTCCTCCTCTCTCTGCCTGCCTCTCTGCCTGCTTAAATAAAACCTTTTTTAAAAAAAAAAAAATAATAAGCTGCAGGAGAAAGGCAAAAATATTTTAGCCAGAGGGTACGATGGAAACCCATTGCAGCTGGGAAAGGGAACAGGAAAAATAAAAAAGCCCTTCTCCCCTGGGGAGGGCAGGGATACGTGCTAAGTCCAGCGTAGCTTCTAGAAAAGAGGCTGGGCACCAATGACGGCCACACCCTCAAGCCTCAGGTTCCAGCGCCTTTTAAGAATCACGTTTAAGCAAAACATCAGAGAATGTCCTTCTCCCTGCTACTAACCTTAAGTGCTAGCGATAGCAAGTGTGACATAAATAGAAGTTGGATAGGGGCGCCTGGGTGGCTCAGTAGGTTAAGCATCTACCTTCGGCTGAGGTCATGATCCCAGGGTCCTGGGATCGAGCCTGGTGTTGGGCTCCCCGCTCAGCAGGGAGCCTGCTTCTCCCTCTCCCCCAGCTCATCTTCTCCCTTGCTCTCTCTCTCTCTCTCTCTCTCTCAAATAAATAAAATCTTAAAAAAAAAAAAAAAAAAAGATGAATACAGCTGGAGGGAATTTTGAAAGACAGAGTGGTCCCAGCAGCAAAGAAGGAAGACTTACAGCCAAACAGGGAGACAGACAGAGGTATTACTGGGGGATTTGCAGCCTGTGGCGCAACAAGTTAAAAATGAAGGTCAACTCCTCACTGAATTAACACAAACCCTCACCCGGAAGACGCAGCAGAAGAAAAGCCGTGTGCTGGGCACACACCCATCCAGCCTTTGTCTCTATGGATCTGCCTGTTCTGGACATTTCCCAGAAATGGAATCCTACAGTGAAGAGTCTCTCATGACTGGCTTTTTCCACTACAGCTTCCCCCAGGTTCAAGCAGGTGTCAGTCCTGTATTTCTTTTTATGGCTAAGTGATAGCTCCGTGTTTGGACAGACCACATTTTGTTTATCTACTTATCAGTTGATGAACATTTGGGTCGTCCACCTTGCAGTCATTTGAATAAAGCTACTACGAACATGTGTATACAAGTTTCTGTGTAGACACAGGTTTTCATTTCTCTTGGATATGGACCCAGGAGTGGAATTCCCAGATCATATGGTAACTCTGTATTTAGCATCGAGGAACTGCCAAAATGTTTTCAAAAAAGTGACTGCACCGTATTTCATGCCCACTTACCCATGCCCACTTACCCACGAGCAGTGTAGGAGGCCTCCAAGGTCTCCTCCTCCTCACCAACAACTGTTATCATCTGTCTGTTCCATTGCAGACATTCTACTGGGCATGAAGGGGTATCCTGTTGTGGTTTTCATTTGTATTTCCCTAATGACTACCCAAACCCAGCAATATATTACAAGGATACTACATCATGATTAAGCAAGGTTCACCTCACGGCTGATTCAGTACTTGAAAAGCAAGCAACACAATCCACCATATTAACAACAAAAGGAAAAACCATATGGTCATCTCAATACGTGCAGAAAAATCACTTGACAAAATTAACCGTTCACTTATGATTTTTTTAAAAATCTGAGCAAACTAGGAACAGAAGGGAATTCTCTTAACCTAATAAGTGATATCTGCAAATTAAGCCAGTAGCTAACATATTTCATGTGGAGAGACTGATGCTTCACCCTTAAATTTGGGAACAAGGCAAGGATGTCCTTGTCACCACTCCTATTGAACACCATACTAAAAGCCCTAGCCAGTTCAGTAAGGGGGTGGGGGGTGGGACACCCCTTAAATAACTTAAACTCAACAATACAGAGATAACTCAATTTTTTTAACATGCGAAAGATCTAGAAGAAGTTACCAAAGACGATATACAAGCAGCAAATAAGTATATAAAAAGATGTTCAACGTCATTAGGCAAATGCAAATTAGAACTACCCTGCAATGTCATTACACGCCTTTTTTTTTTAAAGATCTTATTTATTTATTTGACAGACACAGATCACAAGTAGGCAGAGAGGCAGGCAGGAAGAGTGGGGAGAAGCAGGCTCCCTGCTGAGCAGAGAGCCCGATGTGGGACTCAATCCCAGGACCCTGAAATCATGACCTGAGCAAAGGCAGCAGCTCAACCCACTGAGCCACCCAGGCGCCCCTTACATGCCTCTTACCTGGCTAAAAACAGTCTGACAATCTCACATGTTAAACAAGAACTCTTACACACTGCTAGAGTCCAAAACAGGACCACCACTGTGGAAAACAGTGTAGCAGTTTCTTTTAGTTAGGCATACAATCACCGTAGGACTCAGCAAGTGTATTCTCCATATTTACCCCCCAAACAACTGGAAACTTGTGGTCACTCAAAAACTTAGCTGCAAATGTTCATCACAGCTTTATCCATCATTGGCTGGAAACAACCAAGATATCCTTCAGCAAAGGAATGGATAAAACAAACTGTCATACATCCATACCAAGACTACTTCGCAATAAAAAGGAATGGACAGACTCACATTGCAGGGAGGAATCCAAAAGATAAGAAGACACAGACTACGAGTGTTTGAGGCCATTTATAGGTCATTATGGAAAAGGCAAAACTGTAGGAATAGAAAAGAGGTCAGTAGTTGAGGGAAAGGAGAAGTGACTTAGGACAATGGAACTGGGTTTTTTTGTTTTGTTTTTTAAGTATCTCTACACCCAATGTGAGGCTCGAACTTACAACCTTGGGATCAAAAGTCGCGTGTTTCATCTGCTGAGCCAGCCGGGTATCCCCAGAACTATTCTATATAGTACTGCAGTGATGGACACAAGACTGTATGTGCTGAAACCCACAGAACTAAATACCCCAAAGAAATAACTTTACTTAGCACAAGTTCAGAAGAAGAGGGGAAAAAAAAAAAAAAGATATTCGGGAAATCCTAGGATGTAGCAAAGACTATGAAAATAAATTTAACTCTGTTGCAAATGTATAACATAGCCTCACTGGAGGGATGGGGAAACACAGTTGACCAAAGTAACTGAAAAATACTTTATTGACTGGGTATTGTAAAGCTAAAAACAAAAAGAATAAACAGTGCTCTCAACGGGGTACATCTCTTCCTCAGAAGAGTATGGGTTGTCAGTTAAACGTCTACTTTAGGGGGAAGCCTGGGTGGCTCAGTAGATTAAGCGTCTGCCTTCAGCTCAGGTCATGGTCCCAGGGTCCTGGGATCGAGTCTAGCTTCAGGCTCCTTGCTCAGCAGGGAGCCTGCTTCTCCTTCTGCCTACCTCTCTCCCTGGTTGTGCGTATTCTCTCTCTCTGACAAATAAATAAAATAAAAATAAAATAAATCTACTTTACAGGTATGCCAAGGTTGGTAAATAAGAAAATAAATGATGAATAACGTAAGCCAGATTTCTCACTGTCACAGAAAGAAGTTGCAAATAAGCAAGAGCAGGTAGGGAGGAAGCTGTGAGCTCTGTGATGTCTGATTAGTGACAGATGTCAGGATGAACACATATTTTAACACATGCATACAGACACATAAAGAAACACACAGATAGACAGGTACACACATGAGTGAGTACAAACATTTATTTCTTAGGCTCTCCACTGAGGCGGTCTAGAAGCAGCAACACACCAGTGGTATCAAGGATCCCCAAACATTCTCCAAAAACCATTCTCCTTGGAAAAAATAGCTGGATTCTAGCACTGAGGAAGGGAAAGCACAAGAGAAGCCTGGAACATCTTGTAATGCCGGAAAGTAAAGAAGTGCTTAAAAAAAGAAGTGGGCCAAAAAACCTAGGGAGCAACCTAATATACATTTCCTAACGCCCATCGTTGTTGAATCACTGTGCTGTTCACCTAAAACCAATACAGAGTTGTACGACAACTCTATTTCCATGAAAAATAAATAACACAAACCCCCAGTCTAATCATGGAAAACAAAACAATACACCAGCAGACACACCTAAACTGAAGGACCATTCTACAAAATATCCGACTAGTACTCTTCAGACCAGCAAGATGACAGACAAGAGGGAAAGACAGAGTCACTGCCACTGACTGGAAGAGACTAGTGAGACAGGCTGATGGAAGGCGATGGATTCTGGAACAAAAAAGACCATCAAGGGGAAATAATGGTTAAACAGGAATCAAGTCTGTAGTGTAGTTAACAGTATTGTACAGTGTTGGTCCATTGCGATACATGTACGGTGGCTGTGTAGGATGTAGTAAGTATCAGGGGAAGTTGAGGGAAAGGTACATCAAACTCTACATCATCCTTGCCACTTTTTGGCAAATCTAAAATTACTTAAAAAGGGGGGCGCCTGGGTGGCTCCATGGTTAAGCCTCTGCCTTCAGCTCGGGTCATGATCTCAGGGTCCTGGGATCAAGTCCCGCGTCGGGCTCTCTGCTCAGCAGAGAACCTGCTTCCTCCTCTCTCTCTCTTTCTCTCTCTCTCTTTCTCTCTGTCTACTTGTGATCTCTGTCAAATAAATAAATAAAATCTTAAAAAAAAAAGTAAAATAAAATTACTTAAAAAGCAAAGATTTTAAAAAAGAAACCAAAAGGAAAATGAAAAAGAATCAGAAGATAATTACAACATATATAAGCATAAAAGATTTGTATCTAAAATATATTTCTTGGGGCACCTGGGTAGCTTAGTCAGTTAAGAGTCTGTCTTTGGCTTAGGTCCTGATCCCAGGGTCCTGGGATGGAGCCCTGCGTTGGGTTCCCTGATCGGCGGGAAACCTGCTTCTCCCTCTTCCACTCCCCCTGCTTGTGTTCCCTCTCTCGTTGTGTCTCTCTCTGTCAAATAAATAAAATCTTTAAAAAAAATTATATATATATACACACTAAAAGAACAGGAATACTTAATATGATTTATATAATAGTTCTGAAACATTTTATTTACTTATTTATTTGACAGAGAGAGAGTACAAGCAGGGGGAGTGGCAGGCAGAGGGAAAGAGAGAGAATCAGGCTCCCCGCGGAGCAGGGAACCCAGTTCCAGGCTTGATCCCAGAACCCTGGGATCATGACCTGAGCCGAAGGCAGACACTTAACTGACTGAGCTAACCAGGCGTCCCTATATGCTATTTTAATAGGGCTCAAAAATGGGCAAAGTGAAACCACATACTTTTAGAGTTAGAAACAGAGAAAATATTAATACTCCACAGACAATTTAATACTCATGTAGGACAACGGCTACTGCTAGAGGGCGAGAGGGAGGTACAGCAGGGCTCCGGGTCTCTCTTTGAAATGGGAAGAAGATGGGTAAGTACATTTGTCATTCTGGTAGCAGGAAGATTACAGATGAAGTCATGTGCAAGGGAAAAGTACCAAATTCTCATTTTGGAAAGGGGAATAGTGAGCCTACCGGAAAATGGTTCTCGAACTTTAGTGCCCATCAGCATCACCTAGAGGGCTTGTTAAAACCCCGAGAGCCAATCCCAGCCCCAGAGTTTCTGATTCAGCAGATCTGGGACACAGCATGAGAAGTTAGGGGCACCTGGGTGGCTCAGTGGGTTAAGCTTCTTCCTTTGCCTCAGGTCATGACCCCAGGGTCCTGGGATGACCCCTGGCCGGGTGCCCTGCTCAGCGGCAAGTATTTACACGTCTCACAAGTTCCCGGATGGTTCTGCTGCTGCTGGTCAGAGGACTGCACTGTGGAACCAACCGTACTAGAGAACGAAAGGATGAATGCCAAGTAGTTTTGGTGCCCAACAGGGGCTTGGAATCACAATGTGAAAATTCATCCAATCAGCCAGCGTGTGGTTTTGCCCCGGCAGTGTCCCGCTCGGGCACGGAAAGGAGAAGGTGGAGGCAGAGTCCATCTGGGAGCGGGGTTTGTAGGTGAGTACACCGGCGGGACAGGGTACAAGGAACCGGATATCTGGGAAGTCAGAGTTACCGTGGTGGGGAGGGAAGGACAGGAGGGCCAGGTCAGACGGGGGCCGACAGGCCACACGGAGGGAGGGATGCTGTCTTCGGTTCAAGCATTAGGTCCGAGCACCTGAACAAAGGATCTGGAAGGTAGAGAAACTGTGATCCAAGAATGCAATGCTTAAAGATTTCAGAGGTGGTGCAGTTGGGGGTGGGGGCGGTCCACGGCCAGGGTGTGGAACAGGAATGACCCAGCGAAGTGGAGATGGGGAAAAAGTCTCGAAAATGGGAGGCCAGGGTATCTCAGTGTTCATACAAGTGGGTACTGAGGTCGCCCAGAATTGAGGAGAGGAAGGAGTGAGAGTGCAGTGGCAGAGGGAGGCTGCCGAAGAGGTCAGAGGTAACAGCCACCAGGAGAGACCCTGAATCGGGTCTTGAAAGAAAACGAGCAGGCGCTGGCTGGATGCTGTGCCAGCGAGATGCTATTCCTCCCTCCCACCGCCCCCACCGCCCCGTGTGCTGTGGGGTCGCGGGGAGGAGAAGCCAGGCCTGTCTCCTCCCCTGGGGAGAGGAGAACACTGCTCCCTGCCTTTGGTGAGGGCCTGCTTCCTCCCATTCCTGGCTACTGACAGACCTGGGATGACTCGAGGCTATTAATAGCCGGAAAGGAAACTGGAAAGAATGCCCCAGGAAGAGGGCGTGAGGAGGGAGGGCAGGAAGGCAGGGAGCCGGGAGGGAGGCCCGGCCTGGACACCAGTGTCCACCCCTCCTTCCTCTGTTACCCCCGGCTCATCACCCCCAACTATACCTATCTCCGGGGAAAGAACACCAAAAAGCTAGAGGGGGTGGGGGACGGGGAGTAAAATGGCAGAAACCAGGTGAGATAAGCTGCTGTCTTCCCGGATGGGCGGGATAAAGGAGAGCAGGCGGACCGGGAATCCAGAGATCTGAGCTCTCTGGTCCCGGCTCTGCCTCGGATCCCCCATGGCCTTGGCCCCCACAGAGCACGTCTGTTAAAAGGACAGGATTTCTCAGGTGGAGGCGCTCTCCTAAGCATGACCTAGGTAAGTTGTCCGCCTTTGCTGGGGCGACAGAGCCACCCTAACCAGCCCCTTCGGAGGCCTTGCTCTGGGCATCCTTTTCCAAGAACAGACAGACCTCGAAACTCATGTTGCCGTCTGTGCCACCTGTCCTGAGCCTCTCCCCTCCCAGGAGCCCGATGCTACCGCAGGTGCAGCCTGGCTGAAGTCTGAGCCCCCGCCAGCGTGCTAGAGCCCACCTCTCTCGGACCCCCGATCCCGCTGCCCAGGCTGCATGGGCCCGCTTACCTCCAGGCGCCGGGGGAGTCGCTAGGACTTAGGGCGATGTGGGGCAAATGGGGAGCTTTAGGGGCATGCAGACCCAGACTCAGACACCCTCTCTCTACACCACATTCACTCCCTTGCTCTCCTTGCTGCGCCCCCATGATGTTCCCACCTCTGTGCTTCCGGGCACCTGTCATTCCATGTGGGTCTTCACAAGGCCCCTTCTTCACTCCATCCCGTCATCCATCCCTGCTACCTCCGTCTCCCACTTAGCTGGGCGCGCACTGCCTTCCGCCAAGAGGTCCTTCTGGATGCTGCCCTCTGCCCCCACGTGGCTGCCATCCTTGGAGGCTGTTTGCTCTGATGGTCTGCTCACCTGTCCTGTGTCCATCCCTTCTAAATGCTGTGGCTTTTGGAATGCCCGTCTCCACTCCCCATCCCCCGCAAGGTCCTAAACAGGTGTTGGTGGGGATGGGGAGGGCGGGGAAGCCTGACGTGGGTGAACAGCACCAGCGAGGGGGCTTATGGGCAAGAGGACGGCGGCTGCGAAAGGTCAGAGCTCTGAGCTGGGAGCCCAGGGAAGGGGAGAGGGAAGCTGACTCCTCTCACCCCGACCAACCAGCTTCAGCCTTCTCCCCAGGCGTGCAGTGGGCGCTGGGGAAGCCTGACCCTCTCTGTGCCTCGGGTCCTGGATTAGTTTCCTCTGGCTGCTGTAGCAAATCCCCACAAACTGCGTGGTTTAAGGTACGGCAGGCCTGCACTCCTTCTGCAGGCTCCAAGGGGGACCCCTCCCCACCCCCTACCCCCAGGCCCCTTGAAGCCACTAGGGGCTAAGGACATTCCTGGGCCAATCCCTGCCTCCTGGTCCTGCTGCTGCCGCCTCTTCTCTGGGTCTCCTGTAAGAAAATCTGCTGTTAGACTTAGGGTCCACCCAGGTATTCTCACCTTAAGATCCCAAACTTAATTATAGCAGAGACCCTTTATCCAAATAAGGCGATAAGCACAAGTTTGATGATTCCAAGTGTCTTATTTGGGGGGGGCAGGGAGGGGGAGCGGGGGGGTAGTGCTCTCTGGGGCTGTTCTCTATACCCCTCCAAACCGCCCGCTCCTTGGGCCCAAAATGCATCTGGTCAACTGAGGGGTGCTCCGGACTTACTGGCTGTGTCCCCCCCACCAAAGTCATCGGTTGAAGCCCTACCCACCCCAAGGGATGGTACTGGGTGGGGGGCCTTTGGGAGGCAATCAGGATTAGATGAGGTCATGAGGAAGAGACCAGTGCTTCGCCTCTTTGCCACGTGAGGACAGAGAACGTGGCCATCTAGAAGCCAGGAGAAGGGCCCTTACCACAACCCGACCCTGCAGATCGCGGACTTCCCGGCCTCCAGGACTGTGAGGAAGAAATGTCTGTTGCTGAGCATCCCCGGGCTGTGGTACTTTGTTGCGGCAGCCCACACTAGGACGGGGGTCTGGGGGTGAAGTTAAGAAGAACAGAGAACAGAAATGGCAGGAAGGGCTGCTCCTGCTGTCTGGGGAAGGGCAGGGTCCGCGTGACCTCCCCAGCCCACTGGGGCAGGGTGGTGAGGCAGACGTGCGGCCACGGGTCCTGGTCCACCCTCCCTGCCCCTCCCCCGGGTCCCCACGGTTCTGTGGGCCCCCCTAGGAGCCTGTCTTCTTGGTGCCTCTTGACGGCAGGACGGTACCCCAAGGGGTTATCAGGCCTGGCTCCTCAGCACCGGCTCCCCCAGAGGGGCCCAGGGCTGCCCCCTCAGGGGAGATAATTCCGGGCATTCTTCAAATCTAGAATTGTTCTGCCCTTATCAGCTTGTTTCAGCTGGCCTGCCCCGACACTCGCGCTCAGGGTGGGGCCCTGTCTGGCTGTTTCCCTGGGCAGGAGAGGGCTGCCACTGTCCAGTCTGGAGGTCTCGCCGCGAAGGAGAAAGGCGGGCTTCGCGTGGTTATACTCCTCCCCGCAGGGGGAGGCACCATGGCCAGAGGACCCCATCCCACCTCTTCTGCCCCAAGCCAGCAGATCTCTCTTCTTTCCCCTCCCCTACACCAGGAGTGCAGCCCAGAGCCAGAGGGTAGCCAGCTCCCGCCTACACCCAGCGCGGCCCAGTCCCACTGTGACCCCTGTCCCCTCCCTGCCAGGCGAGCAGTATAGGCTGGTGCCTGAGGGCACGCACTCAGGGGCCGGACATCTGGATCCCGGTCCCCATTCCCCCGCATGCTGGTTGTGTGCCAGGCAAGTGTCTCACTCTGTTCCTCATCTGTCCCAAGTGAAGAGGAGCATAATCATAGTAACTAAATCTCTGCAAGTATTCAGAGCAGCGAGTGCACATAGAAAGTGCTCGATTAACATTAGCAATGATTATATTCTAAGGGACCCTGGGGTCATGCCCACACCCTGACTCCCTGTGACAGAGCCACGCCATTAGCCTCTGGGGATGCTCGCCCCTCTAAGGCTTCGACACAGGGGAGGAAGACACAGGTGTTCTCAGACCCACTGAGTCTCTTCCTAGGCTTCCCAGAGCAGCGTGAGCCCGCAGGGGACACCATCCTGGTGGCTGCGGACAAGGGGAAAGGTAACTGGAATCTTCCTGTGGAAGGAAGAAGAGCCTGGGGCCCAGGAGGGGTCCAGCTTTGGGAGGTGTTCCCCCTCCTCAGACAAACCTGGGGGGGTAGAGTGGTAGCAGGGCCAAGGGAGGGAGGAAGAGGCATTCCTGCTGGCAGTTTCCAGGTCTGCCCTGACAGCAAACCCAGGCTGTAGTCTCTCTCACTGGGTAAGGCCGGGCAGCCCAAGCCTCTTCCCTTCAGGCCAGCTGGGCTCTGGCACCGGCGGGCAGGGGACCAGCAGGGAGATGCCGGGTGTGCCCATCTCTCCCAGGCCTGCGTTTCCTCCTCAGTGAACCCAAACTACATCCCTTCTGCCTCCCTCTCCATCCATGCCACCTTGAGGGGTGTGGGCAATGACGGTAAGAGTCTGGTTGGGGGTCTGCCCCTGGAAGACGGTTGGGGACTCACACACTGAAATGTACTGACCACCTGCTGAGGCCCCAGGGCCTTTCACGTGGTATCGACGCCTAATGCTGGAAAACTCTAGCAGTTTCTGCGGATCAACCGAGGTCAGAAGAGGTAACCTGTTCAACACCACAGAGTGCGAGGGGTCGGCGGCTTGGCACACAGTCAGACCGAGGACCGGCATTCTTCCCAGGGCCTGCTGTGGTGTCGAGGAAGACCAGCAGGGTCTTCCGAGCCTTTGCTGATGACTAGGCCAAGCCACTTGAATTTCTTGGGCCTTGCTCTCCATTTGCAGAATAACGACACTGTGGGTGACGGCCTGGGTGGCTCAGTCCTTGGGCGTCTGCCTTCGTCTCAGGTCATGACCCCGGGGTCCTGTGATCAAGCCCTGCATCAGGCTCCCCGCTCTATGGGAGTTTGCTTCTCCTTCTCCCTCTCCCCCTGCTCGTGTTCCCTCTCTCCCCATCTCTCTCTGTCAAATAAATAAATAAAATCTTTAAAAAGATAATAAAAAAAAAACAAAAAAACAGTGCCATTGTGCCACAGTAACGTAGAACGGGTCATTAGCAGACTTTCCCTCAACGGCCGCTATGCTTCACTACAGCCGGAAAAGCACGCACAGCGGTCGGTCCGTGAGTGCCCGGGTGGGGCCGGGCCCCAACACGACTGTATTTACACAAGCCAGAGGTGGAGATGCGGTCTGTGGACCCCTGGTGTCCGTGAGCCTCCTGGGTCTGGGGCGGGGTGCCCAGGTCTGCAGCCCACTGTGGACAGGAGGCTGTGATCTCCCCGAAGGATCCGATGAGAGCCGCCTGCACCAGCAGACTAGCAGAAACCAAACCTGTGATGGCAAACTGGCAAAAAGAATTTGCAGCGCGTGCCACCAAAAGGAACACCTGAATTGCTGCCTACTCAAAGAACAAAACAGAAAAAACTGGAGACGGCCCTGCTCTGGCAGGGTCCCCTTGCATCTGGAGCCCACGCAGCACCCGTCCCCAGCAGGTGCTGGCCATGTTCCCGAGTCTGGGGCCACCCAGCACCGGGCCCCCTCTGATCCCCACAGGAATGGCCAGGGCAGAAGACAGCCCAGAGACACGCGGGTCAGGGCACCTACCTCCCTTCCCTTCCACTTCTCCTCGGGGCTGGTTGCTCCCGGTCCACAGAGCCTCTCTCCCCGGGCCGCCCCCTGAACTGTCTGCGGTTTGGGCTGCAGAGGTGAGTCAGGAGACCCTCAGAGAACAGCTCCTCCTTTATCTTCACAGTATTTCATTGAGGAATTACACACGTTCAGAGAACTGCACACGTCACAGGCGTCAACAGATCACAACCCTGGCCCCAGAGCACCGAACAGGATGTCTGATCCTGGAAGCCCGCTGTTCCCTTCCAGCCACTATCCATCCCCAAGGGTAAATTCTCCTCTGACTTAAATATCCCGGGTTAGTGGTGTGTCTATCAATGGCATCGCACACCACTGACCAACGTTTGCGCCTGGCTTCTCTTCCTGCACGTTCTATTTGCCCGATTCATCCTTCTCGTGGCATGAAGCCATAGACTGTTCTGGCGCGTGGACATCCCATAATGGGCTTACCCCCTCTACTGCTGGTGGGCACGCGGGTGACTCACGGCACAGGGCCCATCCGCACGAGCTCAGTGCAGTCCATGCCTTTGAACAGAGCGGTGTGCAGGGGCAGGGCCCTATGAGCAGGGCCATTGTCACAAGTCCTGCGGAGTATCGGGAGAGAGAGGAGCCAGCAGGGCTAGCCCTAGGCCCCAGGGCCTGAGCTTCCCCATCCCCTGTTCAGATGCCGCGCCCAGAGGGAATCTCCCCTCTGCTTGGGCACCCCAGACCCACACCCTGGCCGGCAAGCTGTCACCCCCATCTAGAGCAATGCTGCTCTCTCTCCTTCCCTAGGGGACCAGCCACGAGAGGCCTTCGTTTGCACACCATTCACAGAAGGGTGGCTCCAGTCACCCTCCTAATGATGGCACATCCACACCCCACCCTCATCAGAAGCTCTCCAGGTGGGGGTCAGAAGGTGGAACCCCACCCCCACCCTGTACAGGACTGAGCTCCTCAGCAGGAAGCTTCTAAAAACATTCTTTGGATTACTCATTATTCTCATTCTGCGGCTGAAGGCAGAGAGGTAAGAGGAGAGCCTGGAATTCAGTCAACTGTGCTGGCAAGACGGCAGCCCCACCTCTGCCCAAGCCCCCACGGCCCCCCCACCCCCACCCTGGTTCCTCTCCCTGCCCAGGCAGAGGTCCCTGTCCTGGCCTGCTAAGGGCCTCTGAGCTACCTGCCATGGCTGTTCCTGATGAGACGTGCACGCACATGCTGACCCCTGGAGGTTTGGGGCAGGTGCTTCAGGCTTCATGCGAGGGCAGCGAGGGCAGCCAGCCAGGCCAGGAAAGGGGCCGGGGCTCTTCCTGAGCTGGAAAGACAGTCCAGCCTCCTTAAAACAATACCTTTCCCAGGGCCTCCTAATCCCTCCGGCCGCTGCAGACCATGTGAATCCTGGTCTGTGTGAGCCGGCAGCGTGCCCGGGAGCTACCAACCAACAGGCCTGCGAGCAGGCAGGGGTGATCCCCAGCCAGCCGAGCTCACCTCGCCTGCCAGAGCCAGGAAGGGCTACCGTGCAAAGGTCAGGACAACAGGACAGCATCCTGGGGAGGACACAGAGTGCCCTTTGGCCTGTCTTTAGTACTGGCTTCAGGGACCCTCTGTGTGAAGCCCAAGAAGCTCCCACAACAGGAAGACTGAGCTCTGGGGCCTCGGTCTCCTTGTCACTCCAGGGAGAGAGGAGTTACCTGGGAACAAAAGGAACACTCAAAAAATGTATATGCTTTGGGGGGGAAATGTCAAAATACTCCAAGTCTGCAGAGGACCGGGTCTGGTCGGAGGAGAAGCCAGGCTGACAACCTTGCCGACCCCTCCCGTATGCCGGAGAGGCCAAAGTCAGCGCCAGGGCCGCACAGGAAAGCAGGGCAGAGCACTGTGGGTCCCACTGGGCTCACGGCCAGCCTGAGACCATGGGCCACAAGTACGTGCTTCCTCTCTCCGCACACGGGGCATGTTCCGCAAACCCACCCATCAAAACCAGCCTATCACATCACTAGAGCTTTTATCTAGCACTTAACGGAAGCCTTATCATATGGGGCAGACATTGCACTGAGAGCTCTCTGTTGGGTGCGCCCACTGGTGTCTCCCACACCCTCTGTGGCAGTCCCATCACTGGGCTCCTTGCAGAGCAGGCGGGAAGGGCTGGGGCGGGGGTGCGGGGGTAGGAACAGAATCGGTTGGGGCTGTCCATGGAGGGCCCAATGACGACAACAAAACACTGTCTAGGGCTCCCACATGCCCGCACAACTTTGCAACTGACCCCACCGCTTCCCCTGGGACACCTACTGTTCTCTAAGCGCCTGGGCACACACAGACTTCCCGCCGAAGCATGCGCACACTTGGCACCCGACTCTTCCCTTCGTGGTCAGTTCAAAAACAAACTTGTAAATATTTTTCCGAGGGAGCGCGTTGTCATTCCCACGCCACCTTCCCCATCCCGAAACCATGAAAATAACCAGATGTGTACAGATTTCTCCACTGCCCTTGGAAACCTCCACCAGGGCCCGGTGTCTCCGCTCCGGGCGGGAAACAAACAAGGGCCAGAAGCCAGAGGGAAGTCCCGCATAGAAGGTGGGACAGCTGCCTCTGGGAGCGGAATGAGAAAGTTCTGGGCGACAGGGCCTGTGAATTTCCCCAGGAATGACCGGTTTCCGCCTGCTGGAAGCTGAAGCAGAGCCTTCCAAATTTCCAAACTACTTTTTTCCCCTGCCCTGGAGAGAACTCTCCCCCTTCCAGGAATAACACCTGCGTCCTTCTCGCTGCAGAATGATCCGTGTCAGGACATGCCCCCAACCCCGTCTCACTGGAAACCCCACTTACTCCGCAAAGCAAGTTAAAAATAAAGCCCGAACTCCATCACCCAACACCCCCGGCTTGGCCCTAAGAAGTAGGGAAAGAAGCTTGAGGACTCCACGGTCAAGCTCAAAATCTACACCTCTTTGGTGTTTAAGGACCGAGGAGGGCCGCTTGCCTGTGGGGACCAGGGGGTCTGGCGGGGGGTGTTGCTGCAAAAGAAACAAACGAACCTCATGAACAAACAGAGTTAAACAATCGAGGGCTAGCTCTCTCGGTCCCCCCACCACCGAGGCCTGCAGTGCGGGGAAAGTTAAAAGCCGCGTTCCTTTCAAGCAAAGCCAAGTTGTCCCCGTGTCTGAGATGTTAGAGCTCGTCAAGGAAGCGCGGCTTCCTATGGGCCCCGCCTAGGGAAGTGAGTGAACCAAGAATCCCAGAGGCGGCCTGGCTGGAGCCAGGTGTCCAAACAGCTGAAAATTCATCCTCGAAAAGTAGTCGAGGAGGCTTGAATGACATCAGAGGGGGCACAGAAGGCGGGGGTGTGCCAAGACACACACACACACACACACACACAAACACACACACACATTTCAGAGCTCTTCTGTTCAGAAGAAACTTTAAGCAAAATGGAATGCTTCCCTCTGAAGCTTTTTCAGGTCAGGAAAGGGGGTCAGGTTTGTTTAGGTCACACAAGATTGAAACCAAGGTCAGACCTGGGGCTCTGAAAGGGGTGGAGGCAGGGGAGGCACCATCTCCCATCCAGTGACCTCACGTGTTCCCATCCCCCCCCTTTCCTTCTCCACTCTATTGTGTTACCCGTCCTGCATGGTAGTCCTGCTACCATGCGAGGTGGGTACAGAGGGGAGGGCTAGGTCAAGTTTATGTGACCACTCCTAGGCCCAGAGCACTAAGCTAGACCTAAAAGGGAAGGGGCTGGGGCGCCTGGGTGCCTCAATCAGTTAAGCATCCAACTCTTGATTTCGGCTCAGGGTTGGGAGATCAAGCCCCACTTTGGGCTCTGCGCTGGGTGTGGAGCCTGCTTAAGATTCTCGGTGCCTGGGTGGCTCAGTGGGTTGAACCTCTGCCTTCCACCCTGGTCATGGTCCCAGGGTCCTGGGATGGAGGCCGCATCAGGCTCTCTGCTCAGCGGGGAGCCTGCTTCCCCTTCCGCCTCTCTCTGCCTGCCTCTCTGCCTACTTGTGATCTCTGTCTGTCAAATAAATAAAATCTTAAAAAAAAAAAAAAAAAAAAAAGATTCTCTCTCCCTCTTTCTTCCGCCCACCCACGCACTTACTTGCTCTCAAAAAAGTAAACATAACCCAAAAAACAAACAAACAAAAAACCCAGAAGGCTAATTGGAACCTCGAGACTCCCAGATTTACCTCAAGACTGGGTAATTTACCATCACCCTCCCACCTCGGAGGTCCCATCTGGAAAGTGGGTACAGTCCTCTGGTTTGTGGCCTAACCCAAGGCCACAGGACTTCAGAGACGCTGGCCTTAGAGACTGCTGCCTTTTTCATCTTCCCTGACAGCCTGGTCTTTGCTATTCCAGTGAGGATCTCACGCTGAAGACGCTGCTGGAAGAGGAGCTGATGTCTGCCCCTCAGCTGAGGAAGCAGCTGGGAACGCAGCAGCCAGAGAGGCAGTGAGCAGTGAGGGCCAACGTGCGGCTGCGTCAACAGCCCTGCGTGCACAGCCCTGCACGACCAGTGGCGGAGCATGTCCCCCGCTCTCGAAGCCCCACGGACCTCACTGCCCTGCATACCCCTCGCTCATGACAGCACAACTAAAGGGACCAGAGACAGCACTTCATCCCGCCCCAACGAAGGAGAGACAGGTAGATGGTCAAGAGTTCTGGGCACTGGGTCCCACCTTCCTTGGGTTCTAGAACGTTGCGGTCCAGCTCCTAAAGCAGGCTCTCTATCCTGTGGGGTACATATATGCTCCTGGTTCCAGCCCCTGCTTCCCCTTCTGTCCCTGGAGAGGGTTGGAGGCAGCTGACCCATACTGAGATGAAGAGGGAGGAGGGCCTAGGCCAGCAGGACCCCGAGAGCACCTGGTGCCCAGTCGAGGCACCCCTCCCTCCAATCCCCTTCCCCCAGGCCCTCCTAGATACATCCACACACGTGCACCACCCAGGGCCATCATATTCCCAGTTCTGGGACCAAAATCATCAGGCAAGTCAGGTCTTTCAGATCACCTGAAATACTAAACAGGAGGGTCCTCAAGATCTCCTGGGCCAGGCCCTCATCCACAGATGAGGAAACGGGAGGCCACTGGGAGGACTCCTGGCCCCGGGTGGATGGAGCCCCTTCCTCTTCCAAACCCATTTTCTTATTTTGCCTTCTCCTTATTCACCCCCCAACACAGGACCCTCCTGGGTACCTGCTCTCTGCCCCCCGTCATCCCCACACACAGATACACGCGTAAGGACCTACGTAGGCCACAGGTTCATTCACAGGAGGCCCCAGGGGCCACCGTAGCTGGTGTGCTGACGTGACTGCCCCAGGGCACCCACGGAGTTCAGAGACTGTGTGCGGTCAGGACCAGACTTCCAGATTCTCCCTGGGCCCTCGAAGGAAAGCCACAGTGTTTTTCTAGCCAAGTGCAATGCAGCCTCCCCGGATGCTGAGGGGAGAATGAGAGCCCATGGACAGGCTCCCACCCTGCCTCTCCCCGGGAGCCAGCTGTAGACAGCGGGCACTCTCCAGAGCCTTGGCTCTCTGTGGCCGCTGAGCGGTGGGGACCGCTCCTTCCTGGCGGGGAGAAAGGGCGTGCTGGGGACCGGGCTGACAGCACAAGGCTGCTGAGTGCGAGCTCGGGCAGGCGGAGACGCAGCCACACGCTACTCAGCAGCGCCCCCTAGGCCTGGGGTGTGGGGCTACATCTGCATGAGCAAGGGGATGGCGCACTCCCAGACCCACCCCTGTGGGGGTGCCCTATGAGCTCGCAGCAGTTTGGAAAGCACAGGCAAGCTGGGGTCTCCATCAGACAAGATGCATCCTCTCTTTCCACCCTTTGGCTCCCTGACTCCCAGAAAAACGACAGCCTGATGAGATCTACGAGTAACCAGGGCTGAGAACAAAGCCCAAGTACTACTGCCTCCGGTGAGCCACTCTGGGGGTGCGGGCTGACAGGACATCCTCCGGAGGTCCCTTCTCCAAGCCCCCAGGGACAGGATGACAACCTCAGATGGAATTTACAACAGATATCACGATGCTGTCAGGAACAAGGACCCAAAGCGGCAGGGACAGAGAGAAGCACCACAGGAAAAGAGCAACCAGAATCCACCAGCAAACCACGCATGCCCCCACCTGAGAGGAGATCCAATGTCAAAAACACGCATGCCCACCATGTTCTTAATAATGCCTTCGACTTCTATCTGAGAAGAAGCACTGGTACCAAGTAGCCACGCAGGGCTGCTGGCCTGGAATGGAACCTGTTCCTACGCAGATGCTGCTACCAGCAGCTTTGACTCTGGCCACAAGCTTCCATGTGGTTTTCTACAAATCCCTTCAGGAAGGAGGACACTGTAAGGCTCCATTTCCATTCCAGGAAGATCGTGCGTAGCAACGCTCCGCACCTTGTGTGCCTGTCCAGCTCCTTACGAAGGAGTGTGCGGCTTCTAGCAGAGTCCCACATCCCTGGGTCCCTCTCTGTCCTGGCAGACAGGACAGGGGGTCCCTCCGCCTTTATTTATGTCTGCATTTCCCACCGGAATGGAGGAGAAAATGTAAAGTTTCCATGATTCAAGTACATCTGGGGAATGCTGAGTTAAGCGGAAGCAGTGAGGGGCCTTCGAGATCTGGGAGCATTTAAGATCATAATAGGCACTGATTTTCCAAGAAGGGGTAGAGTAGGCAGCCTTTCCCAAACTATTTGGAACATGTTTCTCTTTTATTCATGAAAAACTTCCTATTCATATATCAAACAATTACTGAGAGCCTGACTGTTACTATCTTAAGGACCACTGGTGTTCTCTTTAGGCATACTCTGAGACACAGCTTACTTTACCGAGTTACCGAGTTTTCACCAAGTAAAAAACAAGGGTGTCTGGGTGGCTCAGTCGGTTAAGCATCCAACTCTTGATCTCAGCTCAGGTCTTGACCTCAAGGACATGAATTCAAGCCCCACTTGAGCTCTAGCATGGAGGACCCCCACCCCAACAAAAAGGTAAAGAAACAAAGCCATACCAAAAAAAACAGGGTGTGAACCCTGGTTTACCATATGGGTAAACTGAGGCACAGAGCAATGCCCCCCTGGGGATTATTGTGCTGAAAGCCAAATGCAGTTCTGTGGATAGTTCCTATCCTCCTCCCACTTGTCGTCTTTGGGAGGAGAAACTTGGTTCCCTGGTTTGTATCTGCTGCCGGACTACAACCTCCCTGAAGAAGGAAACGTGTAGAGAAGCTGTGAAGACCGCCATCACGCTTTGTTGCCCGGCCCAGATGGTGCCACCGGGAATTTGGCGCTGGAGTCAGGTAGGGGTGATGGAAGAGGAAGGAAGCTATTCAGAGGGTGATACTCAGATCCGTGGCCTGCATGGGGTCAGCGGAGCAGGCGAGGCTGGAGGATGCCGATCTAGACAAAGAGCAAGAGGACGTGACTCTCCATTTCACTGTGGGATGAGCCGAACCTCAGGGGCTGGCACAATCAGGGTCTCAGTGGGCTTAAAGAAAGCCTTAACTTGCAACCTCAAGTGAAGGTCAGTGCGCCCAAGAAGCAGAGCGAGAAGCACCAGGCGGGAGCCAGAAACGCGGGCGGCGCTGGCCACAGACCGAAGCCCCTTCTTAGCAGAGCCCACCCCCATCTGCGGGTGTGGTCTACACACGCTCATCCTCAGGGACCCGGCTCTGGGCCAGAGACTAGACGGGCAAAGGTTGGGCCCAGAGAGGTCACCGCACGTGCTCCAGCTGGGGAAGGGGCACCGGCCGGGTCCCTTTCATCAGCCTCCCCCGGGATGAGAGCCAAAGTCAATAAAAGAAGGAAAACCAAAATGCACCAGCGCCTACTAAGTGTCAGGCACACCGCCGAAGCGACTGTCCTTACCCCTCCCTTGTGCAGGAAGGTGTCAGGCCTAGTTTACAGCTAGGGAAACAGAGGCCAGGGAGCACGCCCGAAACCACAGGCTGGTGAGCGTCAGAGCTCAGACTAAAATCCAGGCTTCTAACTTCAAAGCCTGGGGCCTCACGTCAACCAACGGCCAAATTTTTCTCAAAGGAATTCTTCTGTGGAGATCTACCCTACAGAACTGATAAAAGAGCTGCCCAAAGGTGGGGGATGCAGAGTCCCCCCCCCCAAAATGGGCCTCCTCTTAGCTTTCCCCTCCCAGTGTACCCCAGCCTCACGGTGGCCAAGGCAGCGCCACAGAGGCCCGCCACCAGGTCTGAAAGCCACTGGCCTCCAGCTGCTGCTCTCCTGAGTGTCCAGGAAGACGGTACCCACCTCTGCCCTATACTCGCCCCTGCTGAGCTGGGAAGGGAAGGCGCCGGGTGCAGAAATACTTCTTTGGCATTCTAAGGCCAGTGAGGGGAAGCAGGTCTCCCAGAGCCAACCCCAGAGAGGCACGGCTCACGGGTGGCCCCCAGGCAGCCCGGCTCCCTGGTGCAACTCCAAGCGAAGACACCTGAGTGGGAGGTGGCCAGGTTTCCTAGTGTGTGACAAGGAACTCCACCCAGTCCACCGAAAGCCACAGAAAACGAGGGATAAGCTGCAACTGGCTTAGCCAAAGGGGGGCAAAGCCTTAGGCCATGAAGGACAAGGGCCTGTGCGTCCCTCTTACAGAAGCACCGGAGATTGGTCAGATGAGGACTGCAGGCGGCTGCAGAGAAACCCAAGGTTTGCAGGGACCCGCGCTATGGCAGTATTCGCCAGTGACCTACTCCAACAACCATTCTTTGTGACTTCTTTATTTTTGTAAAGACTTTATTTATTTAGGGCGCCTGGGTGGCTCAGTGGGTTAAGCCGGCTCAGGTCATGATCTCAGGGTCCTGGGATCGAGTCCCGCATCGGGCTCTCTGCTCAGCGGGGAGCCTGCTTCCCCCTCTCTCTCTCTCTCTGCCTGCCTCTCTGTCTACTTGTGATCTCTGTCTGTCAAATAAACAAATAAAATCTTTAAAAAAAAAAAAGACTTTATTTATTTATTAGGGGCGCCTGGGTGGCTCAGTCGGTTAAGCGTCTGCCTTTGGCTCAGGTCATGATCCCTGAGTCCCAGGATTGAGCCCCACATTGGGCTCCCAGTTCAGTGGGGAGTCTGCTTCTCCTTCTCTCCCATGAGAGAGCCCATGCTCTCTCTCTCTCTCTCTCAAATAGTAAATAAAATATTTTTTAAAAGATTTTATTCATTTATTAGACAGAGAGAGAAAATGAGCAGAGTGGGGAGCAACAGAAGAAGGGGAAGGAGAGGGACAAGCAGACTCCACGCTGAGCATGGAGCCCACGACCCTGAGAGATCCCACGACCTCAATCCCATGACCCTGAGACATCATGACCGAGCCAAAACCAAGAGTCGGACGCCCAACCCACTGAGCCACCCAGGAGCCCCGTGACTCCTCCATAACTGAACCACTGACTTTTGGGTTAGCCATATGGGTGCCTGAAGTGAAAATGACTCTTCCCCAAGGGAAGTATGCTTCCCTGCTTCCCTTGCAGCTAGGTGTGGCCACAGGACCAAGTTCTGTTCAACAAAATCACTGGAAGTGTGGCATGTGGTTTCTGGCAGGTACCCTCAAAAGAGAAGCCACAGCCATCGTGTTCTTTTTTCCTGGTACCTGAAGCCCCAGGAGCCACCTTGGACCACAAGGCAGCGTGCTCAAGATGGCAGACCTCAAGATGGTTCCTGCCCTCTGAACATCCATCATGTGAGAGAGAATGTCTATCTGTCTTGGTCCATCCAGTATGTTTTAATGGCTAAGAGCAGCCAAATCAAGTTCTAGTCACCAGAAGCCCTAAACTTCAACAGAAGGGTCCTCTGGGTGGGGGAAGCTCGGAAGCAGCTGTGAGGCTGCTGCATGTCCCACGGCGCTCCTGCCTCCCCGCATCCTGCTCCCCTTCATGCCCGGCATCCATCCCTCCCGGGCGCAGGGCTAGCCCCGCCAGCCACCTGCCTCTCTTCTTCTGGAAGAACTGGGTTTGAAAAGCTTTGCACGTGGACAGCACAGAACTGGAAGACGAGACTCTGGGTTCTAAACCAGCCCTGCCACTGACTCACTCTCTCACTCATTCATTCATTCATTCATTCAGCAGTTACTGAGTACTACATCCCAGGTCCTGTTTCAGGAGTTGTAGCAACACCGGCCAGAGGAACTTGCCGTTATGGAATTTGTCTACCCAGGGAAGAGGCAAAGAAAGAAATGAATATGGACAAGGTAATGAGTGCTTTGGGGAAAATAAGGCAGTGGGGTTTGTTTTACGAGGCAGCGCAGAAGCCTTCTCTGAGCTGGTGGCCTTGCAGCAGACAGTGGACAGAAACGAGGGAGTGAGGCATGTGAAAATTTGGAGAAAATCCAGTTGTGCCGCCTACTTTGAGTGCTTGGTGCTGTGCCTCAGTTTCCCCTCTCTGGAGTGGTCTATGAGATAAGAGCTGTCCCAAGACAACCTCGCGCTATCCAGGCTGGAGACTGTGGCTCCAGTGGGCATGTCCAAAGCAAGTTAGCACGGAAATCAGACTGGATGGGGACCAAGGGGCCCCTAAGACAGAGTCTGTAAATTTCAGGTAAGAAGGGGATCGAGGCTCTAAAGTGCCCTCCTCCCCAGGCCCATCTTCCGCACTGTCCCTTCTATGCTGAAAGATAGAGGAGAGACAGTTGTAGGCTCCTGGTCAGTCCATGTGTCTCCGGGGGCCTGGCCCTGGGAGGGACCCCAGCATCCCAACCTGGGGCTGCGTGGCTAGCCTCAGTCAGCCGGTCCTCAGAATTCTCTTCCCCCTGGGCTGAGGCACACAGCCTTCCGGCCATGACAATTGGCGGACGGGGTGCCACCCAGCGCCCTGGCCATAGGGAAGTTCGAGGTGGCTGACCCGAGGGGGATAAGGCAATAAAGGAAGAGAGGGTGGTGGTGGTTTGTCAGAGAAAGGGGTGGGAACAGAGGGAGGATGGGTGGCCGGAAAGCCGAGCAAAGCGGGGGGTGGTCTGCACTGGGGATCACAGGAGTGGTACAGGTGGGATCATAGCCCCGAGCCAATACGAGGGCTTGGGTTGGGGGCCCGTGGGAAGTGTCGAACCAGGCACCAGGCATCCAACAAGCATTGCTGTCCACTCGTGTTCCAGATTCTGGCTGGATTTGATGGAGCT
Organism: Neogale vison; assembly: GCF_020171115.1. Taxonomy (NCBI): domain Eukaryota; kingdom Metazoa; phylum Chordata; class Mammalia; order Carnivora; family Mustelidae; genus Neogale; species Neogale vison. Next base: position 210,511,885 of record NC_058094.1, read on the forward strand.
CACAGACAATGGGAGACAGACAGGTACAGCGTAGCCAGCATGGGGGCCAGCACTGGGACATGGTAGAGACAGCCTTTGGAGAGCCTAACTCCAAGGAATAAAGTAGCTCCAAGCCTCAACTTACCCTGAAAATGGTGGGACGGGGAGAGTCTGGGCACAGTACAGTGTTGTCACCATCATGAAACCCTCTTTAAAAGGGTTTTAATAGGTTTCCCCAGTGCCCAGGAGAGCATTAGCAGAGAAAGGCTCGGTCCATTTCCATGGCGGCATACCCGCGCACACAGATCTCTGGGAGCGCCATCACCGGGAATCTCTAGGACTTGGGCAGGTGACCCCACTCCCTGGTCTGCATTCCCTCATCTGCAAACTGGGTGCATATAGAAGATTTCCACAAAATTCCCAGCTCTAGGGGCGCCTGGGTGGCTCAGTGGGTTAAAGCCTCTGCTTTCGGCTCAGGTCATGATCTCAGGGTCCTGGGATCGAGCCCCGCATCGGGCTCTCTGCTCAGCAGGGAGCCAGCTTCCTCCTCTCTCTCTGCCTGCCTCTCTGACTACTTGTGATCTCTGTCTGTCAAATAAATAAATAAAATCTTAAAAAAAAAAAAAAAAGATTCCCAGCTCTAGAATTCTGTGTTCTATGATTTTCTGGGTTATTCAGAAGCAGTGTGGCAAGTACCCTTGGCCAACCAATTCCATTTTGAACAGCCTGCCCGAAGGGGTCTCATGGCAAAGTCTACTGCAAATACTCACAGGCTCCTGGCACAGTATCCTCCATGGAGACGCCTCTGGAAGGCTTTCCATAAGGGAATACCTACCGTCATGAGGCATGTGTGCCCACCTAGAGTCACAACCTCTTTGACCTTCTAACTTCCTCACGAAGTGGACAGGACCCATGACAAGGAGGGACCCTGAGCAACCTCACCTGTGTTCCTGGGAATGGAACATGACAGGAAACACTGCCAAATGAGCTCCCTGCCCTTCATCACACCCTCAGGCGTAAACCGGAAGTGAGCCCAGAGCTGAGGAGAGAGCTCCCTGGCCTCTAGGTGTGAGGAAGTCTCCAGGCAGGCCGGGGCCGGGCCTGGGGCTCGGGCTGATGGGCAGGGGATGGACAGAAGAGGGCCATTCTCCTCCAATATGCAGCTTCCGTTCAGCAAACTTGCAGAAGGCTCCTGGGAGGCCTCCACACAGATAATGTGAAGGAGAGAGCTTGTCCCAGAGTAGAACCATGTAAATCCCGACCCTCTTCCCCAGAAGTGCAGTGGGCTGCCCCGAGGGTTCCTCCTACCTTCCTGAGGAGTGCTTGGCCTTGAGCTAAGTGCTGAGCTGTCCTCATAGCAGCCATTGGGATCCCAAGCCCCGGAAGCCCCGACCTTCAACAGTTGTCCCTGCTGGTTCTGGCTGCTGCCGAAGAAGCCCACCAGCCAGCGTCACTGTCCAGGTTGTAAACTGGTCTAGGGCTCCCCTTTCCGAAAGCCTGAAACCAGGGCCTAGGGTCAGCCCCCACCCCCACACGTCAAGTCGAGCCACTGCTCTGTGCCCATTGCTGCAGGGGGTTCTGGAGGTGGAGACTGAGGCTGCCCCTGCCCTAGAGGGGCCCCCTGCATGTCAGCAGAAATGCCCAAACACAATCCGCTTTCATCTAGAATCAGGGGAAGCCTTCTCAGCAGAAATGATACCTGAGGACAGACAGGATTAAACCTCCAGTCTTCCCTGCTCAGAGGAATTCTAACCCAGTAGGGGCCGCTTCCTCCTCTGCTGGTAGGGGCCGGTTCCTCCTCAGCTTCCGGAGGGGGGAGGTCTCAAACCCCACCGGGCAGGAGCCCCTCCTCTCCCTTCAAGTATGGAGGCCTCAGGAAAAGGCAGATGTGGTGCCCTGGTGACCACCAGAGGACACCCCATCCAACAAGGGCCAAGCCCCCCTCCTCTGCCCCTCCTGGGGTGGCCATGCCCTGAAGCTCTGGCCAAGCTGCCACCAGAGAGCTTTTCAAACCCCTGCCCCTCATCTTTTCCCACGTCTTCTCCCGCGAGCTGAGACCAGTCTGCTCCTAACCCCCAAGGCTTGCTCCCTCTTTCCTCAGAGCCACGCCCAAGCCCCAGGATGCTAGGAATACCCACCAGCCCCAGCTTCATCCCATGGAACTTTCCCTCTGGGCTCTGAAAGCTCAGCTCCTCCTCCAAAGCCTTCCCACAGCTCAGCCCCCATCGTGACCCCCAGCCTGAGTTTCCCCTCCGCCGTGCAATTCACTCAGCTCCAGCCAGCCCCTGAAATGGTCTCGCCACCCCACCTGACCCTTCTGTTTTCAAAGATTTGTTTGAGAGTGAGAGAAAAAGTCAACAGCTGGGAGGGGCAGAAAGAGAGGGAGAAAGAGAATCCTGAGCACGTTCCCCACTGAGCACAGAGCCCAACATGGGGCTCGAAGACACGACCCCGAGATCATGATCTGAGCCAAACCAAGAGTTGGACACTCAAGCGATTGAGCCACCCAGGTGGGCCCACAGTGACCCCTTTCATCTTAAAATCCCTGAATAAACAAACCCCCACCTCATTCTGGAAGCTTTGCCTAGGTCACCGCTATACCCACATCTTACCGCTTCTTTCCCACAAACCTCCTCCCCCCCCCCACACCTTGTGGCTCGAAAGCTTCAGCTGTCGCTATGACATACCAGCCACCACCCACAGACACTAGCCGCTCAGCCGACTGAGACCCACCAAACTCTTGATGCACACACATGCTTTATTCACCATCACAGCCAGGACTGGCTGAGCTCTGATGGGGTATCCAGCACACTGTTGAGCTCACTCCCTATGTTCTCCCTCATCCTCAGAGCTGACTACAAGGTAGCTTTGTCATTATTTTATGGACGAAGAAACTGAAGCTCTAGAAGTTCGCTATTTTGTCTACAGACTTGCGGGTGTGTCTGACTCAAAGTCCGAGTGTTTTCCACCACAGCGAGCCAGTGTTCCCTTCCAGAGATTCATCCATGGACTAACTCGATCAGACCAACGGTGCAATCCAGCCTGTCCCTTCTGCAGCTAACGGGGCAGAAAACCCTAGAAATGTCACATAACGAGAAACCAGAGGTGCCTTCTTCTCTTCTGTCTTATAGATAAGGCAACTGAGCTCAGAGGTACAATGGGCCATGTGGCTCAACCGGATGAATATCAAACCAAAATTACTGAGAAGAGGTCTGTCTGGACTGCACGGCCCCTGGATTTAATGCTGCATCGTGATCTGCCTGTATTAAAAGGTAAGCTCCGTCGGGGATGGGGACGTGGGTGGGGTAATTCCTTTGTTAAGGAGCTGAGACCAGTCTGCTCCTAACCCTTATGGTTTAGAACTGAATCATAGGATTCCACCAGTTTGGGGGTTACCCCATCTGCATGACTACAGCCCAGGCAGCTACACCTTCAGAAGGGCAGGGAGATGGGAGAGTCCTTACTGACTCCCTCTAGGAAGGTATTATTAAATCAGCACAGCCACGGATATCAGGCCTGCACCCCTCCTGCCTTTTCTGCCTCAAGGTATACAAATAATAATAATGAGACCCCCTGTGCTTTGCCAGTTTCCAGACATTTACCTTTAACCCCTTATTATATATCGCGATAGCATTTTCGGAATTGGGCCCTGGGGGCTTGCAAAGGCCGAGACTTGCTGATGGGGATGAGAGTCCGGTGTTGGTCATTGTTGTTCATTTGTTTCCCATGTATCAGGGTCCTTCCACATGCCGTGCCCCGTGCTGGAATTGAGGAGGGCTTCCTGAAAGAGGCATGGTTTCTGGGCAATGCCCAGATGCTAGGGAAGGTAATGCCAGCCTTGAAGCCAGCAGTGAGTTGGGCTTGGAGCTTTTCCCATGGGTTGTTCCAGAGCTTCTCTTAGTGCAGAACAACACCCGGCTCCTCCTCAAAGTCCAGTCTCTAGGTTCTGGCGCCCGGGGAACTGGCCTATCCTTCCCGACACAGCGCATCTCCCTTCCGGCGGGCTCCCTTCTGGAGGGTGCTAAGAGGCTCTCACCAAAAAGGTGCGTGTCAAGGCCCACGCTGAAGCCCGGCTGCTCTGAGAGCAGGATCGAGGAGGGGTCACACTCCAGCATCTTCTCAGTCCTCCAGTCATGCAAGGTGACGGAGGCGACAACCTTCCTCAGAGCTGTTCAGACCACTCTTCACACCACAACATACCCTTTGGAAGCACACACCTTCGCCCATAGAAATCGCCCTCTCCTTTTAGGCCGAGCGGGTGGGGTGTCCGGGCTGCCCACGGCGGGACGCTCACACCCGCGTGCCCTCAGAGAAGCGGCCCCTTCCCACGGAAGATTCCATGCAGTGCCGCGAAGAGGCTGGGCTTCCATCCCATCCTAAATTCCCCCTAAGAGGACAGCCCCAAATACCAGGGCCTGCCAGCAGCAGGGTCCCTTCGCTCTCTGAGCAGTCCCCAAAGTCCTCCTGGCCCTGGGGTAGGAGCACCCCCTCCACGCTTTCTCCCCGCAGACATGTGCTTGTGGGGGCCACAAAGAAATGCATCTCTTTCCTCAGGCTGACCCTCCAGCTGTTCTCAGGGGCTTTGGGACCCCTGCTTTGGCTGTGTTTGTGGCCACCTCCTTGTCCCCCTTAAAGAGTAACATTTCACCTTCAGAAAAAAATATAGGGGTTGTTTCTAAGGTGCACCCAAGCTTGTTTCAAGAGATAAGTGCCTGTTTATAGGAGGGGAGGGTCTCGCCTTTCTGGCCATGTGCTAGAAGGGCACTGTTGTTCCTTCGGTAGCATAGGAAACTGGGATCCAACACAGCCAGGTGACTGGGACTGTGGAAGGTCCACTTACTCCCCTTTTACCTGCCCCAGCACAGGCTCAGGTGAGTCGAACTGCTCCCGCCGCTTGGAGAAACCTCTCTGCGAACGCGGAACACATCACCCGCGTGAGCCGTTGCCAGAGGCTTGTCACCTGCTTCAGGGACTTCCTCGTGCGCTTCCAGCCTGCTGTTTTGCTGGAATAAACGACTGCACAATACCGTTGCTCAAACCCCCGGCACCGAGAAAAAGAGCGATCAGACTTGAGGGGGTCCGCAAAAGCGTGGAGCCTCGCGGTGCCCCAACTCCCTTCTCGCTTTGCCAGCAAACCCATTCATGGCCAGCGCGCCACCGTTTGCCCCACCACGATCCACCTCCCATCCATCGGAATGGAGACCGGGGGCGATCTGCGCGCGGGCCCGGCACCTGCGGTGTTCTCGGGTTTGGAAGAGGAGTAGATGGTTCAAGGTCAGGGCTCCGCATGTGGCCCCCACGGGAGGCGCGCGCAGGGGCTGCTCCGGGTCCCGCCACGAGGTGCGGGCGGCTGGGGACGCAATGGCACTGCGCGGTAGCCGCGGAGCGCGAGCCACCACTCACCTTCGTCGGAGAACGACCGCGGCGGCAGCTGCAGCAGCAGCAGCGCCGAGAGCGCCAGCGCGGAGCGCATCGTGTCCTGGCCTCGGGCCGGGAGCAGGTGGCTGAGGGTCCGAGCGTCCGAGAGGCGAGAGCGTGGGCGCCGCTCAGGGAGGCCGGGCTGTGGCTTCGGCGGCCGGGCGGTGACCCCGGGTTCCCGAGTCGCGCTCCAGCGGCCCCTCCTCGCGGCCGCTGCGGCAGAGCTGGGCTGAGGCGCGGCGCCAGGCGGCGGAGGAGCGGCGGGTGGCTGCGTCGCCGGCGGTGTCTGCGCGGCTGGGCCCGGCCGGCGGCTGCAGAGACTCCCGTCCCGTCCGCGCCGGCCCCCGCCCCCTCTCCTACCCCAGGAGCGCGCGGGAGGCTGCGGAGGGGCCGGGCGGGGCGGGGCGGGGCGGGCGCTGGACCGGGAACAATGAGCAGCGGAGGAAACTCCGCCCTGGAGCGCGGCGGGCGGGGGAGCGCGGGCCGGCAGCCGGCTCTGGGCGAGCGGCCCCCGGGCGGGCGGGGTTGTGAGTGTGTGTGTGTGTGTGTGTGTGTGTGTGTGCGCGCGCGCGCGCGCCTGGGGCGGCTGGGGGGCTCCCCCACCCGCCCGGCTGGTCAGCCAGCCCCGGCGCACAGGTGGCGCCCGCAGGGAGGGCGGAGGGACCCCCGCGGGTGGTGACCCCCGACACCACCAGGACCCTCGCACACCCCAGTCCGGAGAAGGCGACCCCCAGCCTCCTTGTTCGCTAAGGATCTTTCGAGGCCTCCGGGCTGCGGCGCGTAGTGTTGCAACTCCGGAGAAACACGTCTCCCGGCTGCCAGGTGCAACTCACCTGCGGGCGGGCCAGCCTTCCGCACCGCTGGCGAGCAGGTCTGCGCCGCAGAGTGTGCACTGCGCAATCTGGACCCATTCGTTGCTTCATCTTTCTAAGCCTAGGTTCCTCATCTGTGAAATGGAGGTGATGGTTTAAAAAAAAAAAAAGGACTTTTTTGAGGGATAAATATGTGCCCGTCTGTGTTCTCAGGGCTTCACCAATATTATTTCATTTACTCTTCACAACAGCGATATTTTTAGTCTCATTTTGCAGACAGGGAATTGAGTTAAAAAGAGGTTAAGAAATTCGCTGAAGACCCAGTAACTGGTAAGTGACATATCTGCCTCTGAGAGTAGTTTGGCGAAATACTTGACCACAGTGCCTGGCAAATACTAATTGCTCCATAAGCATCCACTACCATCCTTATTCTTGCTGTATACAGAACAACAATAAAGATTTAGGGCTCTGGGACCAAACCTGATGTGGGTTCCAAATCCAGCTGTGCCCACCTAATGAGTAGTTAAGACCCTGGGCGAGTTGCTCTTGGTACCCAGTTTTCTGTATCTGTAATACAGGGACCACACCACCGATCTCAGAAGCTTGCTCTGAGATTTAACTAAGGCAATACGCGATGAACACTTAGCACAGGACCGGCACGGCGCAGTGATGCGGCCAGTACCTGACGACATGGTGAGAGAGATCTGCGTACTTGGGATGGGGGTGGGAGTTGAATTCTATAAACCGAGTTAACCCAGTGAGAGAACAAAGAAGAATCCCCTTCTTTTGTTGTTGTTGTTTTATGTTGTTTTGTTTCTGCAGAAGCTGTCGGTGGGGGTGTTGGGGAGGAAAGTGAAGTTCCCGGAGCCCCCTACAGAGGAGGCGCAGCGGCGGCGCCTGGGCGGGGGAAGTGGGGTGAAGCGGCCCTAGAAGGGGGGGCTGATTAACCCTGGAGGCTGGGGGGAGGGGGAGCAGCCTGGATCTGGTTCACGAGACTCCTGGGCTGATCATCTGGAATGTCTTTCAGCTGCGTCTGGGAGGGAGAGGAGGGTGCCCTGGCCCTAGCTCCGTTGTAGGGACCTTGGACTCCTTGAGACCCTCGTGTGGGATGCACGCAGGCGCTGCGGGATTGGCACAGAGTCTTCGCAGCAGCGAAGAAAGCTCTGGAGCCCCGGCTGGAGTTCCGCCCGAGCTGGGCTCAACCTTGGGAACGGCTGACCATGCTGTTTTCATCGGGAAGTTTCTGCAGGATCATTCTGACCCTGTTTTCCACGCCGCATATGGGAAAGACAGAGGGTGTTCCCTGTAAATACCGTGGGATGTGTATGACTATCTTTTATGTATTTTAGTACTGTTCCCCTAATATCCATGTCAACAAAAGCTTGTTTCTCTGTCTGAAACCAAGCAGTACAATTAAAAACCTGGGAATTTAAAAACTTGCATTATAGGCTTTATGATTTAAACAGTGCTTTGCACTCTGTGAATCGACTTCTCTCGAAACCTGGAAAGGAGCATGTTAGTTTTGTAAAGGGAAAATGTATATTTCAAAACTTGGGGCATTTTAAATTCCTATGATTTGGGATGGGATTACCAGATCATGCAAAATTTAAAATGAGAGCAGACATCGGGTTTAGGAAACAGGACCTGTTCTTTGAAACTGAAGACTTAGCAAAATAAGAATGTTCTGGACCCTCCCAAGTATCCAACACTCCGCCCCGCCCCCACACACACACATATGCACAATGGGACTTTCAGGAGTAAGGCCTGAAGCTGGCTGGGCTTGGGGGAGCGGGGGTCACCTATGGTCACTGAGCAGATCTGTCCCCAGGTAACTGGCCTGTGTCCTTGGTCCTATTTAGCAGCTTGTTCCCACTAGCAAGCTCACTGGCCCAGATCAGCTGAGCTTACGGTGGAAACTCAAAGCACTTTACAAATGCTATTCGACAATCCTTCTGGGATTTATTACATTTTGGTTATATTTATGCATGAGTTAGCTCCCCTAAAAGATTGTAAACTTTTTTTAGAATTTTTTTTAATTTATTTGACAGACAAATATCACAAGTAGGCAGAGAGGCAGGCAGAAAGAGAAGGGGAAGCAGACCCGCTGAGCAGAGAGCCTGATGTGGGGCTCGATCCCATGACCTGACCTGAGCCAAAGGCAGAGGCTTTAACCCACTGAGCCACCCAGGCGCCCTGATTTTAACCTTTTTTTTTTTTTTTTTTTTTTTAATTTGACAGACAGCAAGAGCAGGAACGCAAGCAGGGGAACTGGGAGAGGGAGAGCAGGCTTCCTGCTGAGCAGGGAGCCTGACGTGGGGCTCGATCCCAGGACCCACTGAGCCACCCAGGCACCCCCCCCCCCAATTTTAAACTTCTTAACGTGAGGTCTTTCTTATTCAACTGACACTTTTTTAGACCACCCAGAACAGCCTATCACATCACAGATGTAAATCCAGATACAGGTAGAGATCATGGAATCCAAATACGAATGTCACCTGGGATATATCACACAGGGGCCTGCAGCACAAGGTGTAAAAGGCTTTTTCCAGTAGTTCCTGTTAAGGTCAGGCGGCACCGCCTGCAATTGGGTGATGCTGCTGACCGCATTCTTATGGCAGGTTTGGTGAAGTCCTCTTCGTCCTCATAGGAAATAACTTTAATCCCCAGTCACAGATCTCAGTTGAGGGATGGGACAGAACCTCAGCCAACAACCCCGCCCCCCAGCCTCAGTAAGAGTCAAATGCATAGCTACCCATCCTGAGGCCGTAGGATCTGCTTATAGGTGCCAAGGATGCCCTTACTTTGGTTTTCCAAAAGGAACTCCAAGTTCTTTGGGGGCCCAGAGTGGTATTTCATTCATCTTGGAATCTCAGTACAGGGCTCCTAACTCTCTCAATACACAAAAGCTGAGTAGATGAAGTGATTGGATTATATCGACAAGGTTGGGCTTTATCTCTGACTGCCAAGTTGTATGATTCTGTGAATACCAGCTAGGGTTCAAGTTGGGCACCTCTCCCCAAAGTCATGCACTTAGCATAATTATTCGTCAATATCTGCTCTAACGTGCATAGGATGCCGGGCTCTGTGCACAGTGCAGAGCAGGCAAGTCTGATGCCCAGCCCCTGCCCTCTCAACACAAACACAGCTAATGTGAGGTAGAGGCTATCGTAAGCGGCACGGAAGAAGCACAGGGCAGGATGGGCTCCCTTGGCCTGGGGAGGTCAGGGAAGTCTCACAGGAAGAGCGGGACTTCCCCAGGGGAAGAACAAAAGAAAAGGTATTTGGGTGCAGGTGGAGTCAAGAATTTTGCCTTCACCAGAGGGCAGATGCGAGACTGCAGGTGGTCCCAGCACTTGGAGAGGCCAGTGCATGTGTCCCTGTTCCAAAGGGCCTGAGCTCAGCGGTGCTGGGAGGGAGGAGGAGGGATCTGACACTAGACGGACTTGGGAGTCAGAGCTGATAGTGTTGGTGGCCCTTTGGATGTAGACATGCTGCTTGGTGTGGCATGTGTGGCGTGCTAAGGGTCTGAAGGCATGGCAAGACGCCAAGGGCTCCAAGCTTCCCACTTGTGTTACTGGGTGGATTGTCTGAGAGCCATGGTTGAATGTCACTAACCGAGACAGAGAACACAGAAGAGAAGCAAGTTTGGGAGAAGAAAATGATGAGCCCAATTTTGAACACGCGGACTCTTGAATACCCATGGGGCACTCAAGGGCCATGCCTAGAAGTTACACCCGAGACACTGAAACTCCGACCTGAGAAAGGACTAGAAGTGGAGACTGAGGAGCCATCGAGGTGCGGGCAGGAGCTGTGGCCACGCACCTAACTGATCCCTCGAATTCCCAAACTCCCGAGACTCAGAGAGAGCCTGGGGCCCAGCGGATGGTTGAGCCCACCAGCAACCTCATCACGCGGGAAATAAAGGCCGGGAGAGTTGGGCTGCCCTGTCCCCACTCACACAGCTAGTAAGCAGGGCTGGTTCCAGAAGCCGACTAGCTCTCCAGCCCCCTGTGTCCCTTGGCGAGATTATCTGTGTTCGTGCATCGGAGCATCTGTGTCCTGGGCTGTTGGTCTCTCCACTTAAAAAGCCACAGGTCCTGTGGCAGGAACAAAAGAAGATGAGCGGGGGAGATGGAACTGCTAGTTAAGTTAAGGAATAAAAGAAGCCCAAGGCACCAGCTTTAGCTGCCTTCAAGACATGTTCGCCCCAATCTACTTTCCAATCTCATTTCCCACTTAGCTCCTGCCCATCCCCTCATGGCTGTGTCCCCCTGTGTGATAAAAACAGCATGCAGTCAGCTTCTTCCGCCCTGGAGGCTGACCAGGGCCCGAGCAGACAATTGGACAGTATCACACGGAGCTACTCCTGTATTCTGGGCATATGGGAAACCCTTGACTCTCGCAAAACAACTTAATCTCCCTGCTCATTGGGGAGCCTGCTTCTCCCTCTCCCTCTGATCCCCCAAAGAGGGCCCTCTCTCTTCCTCACTCTCTCAAATAAATAAATAAAATCTTTAAAAAAAAATAACTAATAAATTAATTAAATAAAATTACTTAATCCTCATACAACCTGGAGAGGGAAATATATTCCTATCACCCCATTTTATTTTATTTATTTATTTTTAAAGATTTTATTTATTTATTTTTAAAGATTTTATTTATTTATTTGACAGATAGAGATCACAAGTAGGCAGAGAGGCAGGCAGAGAGAGAGAAGGGAGCAGGCCTCCCGCTGAGCAGAGAGCCCGCTGTGGGGCTCGATCCCAGGACCCTGGGATCATGACCTGAGCAGAAAGCAGAGGCTTTAACCCACTGAGCCAACCAGGCACCCCATCACCCCATTTTACAGATGAGAAATCGAAACCTTTATTTCTCTGGCATCCACCTGAAGGCAGAAGGAGCTCTGCTATGTGGCCTGGGTATTGACCTGCATATGTCTAATTTTCCTGGTGAGCTCTGAAGTCCTTGAGGAAGGAGCTGTGTCCTTCGGTCCCTGGCACCCTTGGAAGTCCCCAGCTCAGCATCTCGCACCCTCCCCTTCTTTGTCTCCTGTCCTCCCTCCTTTTGCCCCCAGATTAGTATTTTCAGAATCAGGGGGGATCCTGACCCTCACCCGCTCACATGCCTGTCTGTTTCCTGGTGAACAAAATCCCGGACATAGCGTTCAAGGTCTCCACAGTCTGGCTCCAGCTAACCTTGCCACCTTCATTTTCCACTGAGAGGGACAAGGCTCTCTAGATTCAACTGCAGCGGTCATTTTCATCCTCAAGTCTTTGGTTTGCTTCTCCTTGTGCCTGGAATTTCTACCTGTCACAGGTTGGAAGGCTCCAACATCCTGCAGCCCTATTCTGGTCTAACCTCCACCAAGGTCATAAACACATCCTCCTCTGGGTTCCTGTTGCCTTGAGGTGATGCCTTCATTCGCTGACTTCAAATGGTTTTTACCAGTTACAGACACAGGCAGACCGCAAGTCCTTTGAGGGCAAGAACCTCACTTTATTTGTTCATATGTCCCTTCAATAGTTAGCATGCTTGCAGATGATAAAACAGGATATGAAGAGCCCCCTCAGCTTGCTGGTCTTACCCCACGGGCTAGCACGGAGCTAGGTGTTTCACGCATACAAGCCTCATTTATTCTTTTACTGATTAGGAAGCCGAGGTGTTTCCGGAAATTGAGTAACTGGCCTAAGATCACCCAGTTATTAAGTAGTGGAGTCAGGATTCCAATCTGGCAGCCTGACTCCCAAACCTACACTAAACCCATACTATTGGGAGAGAGAATAAATGCATGAATGAATAGTGATATTCGTTATACTATAATTTTGCCTGCTGTGTTTCATAAACATGGTTAAGATGAAATGTCTACCCCAGGGCAATCTGGAATAACAGCGCACATGCGGCAGAGTACTCGTGTGTTTCTTAGTTCAAGAAACGATTGTTCACCCACACAACCCCTCCTACACTTGTCAAAGCCCGTACTTCCCCGCATCCCCAAAGAAGTCCACCCCACTCAGAAACTGACATAGACTGCCTTCACAGATTTCAGTCACTGAGACTTCATTATTCCCAGAGCTGTAGACTATGCCCTGCATTTAAGTGAAATACACCCAGAACTTTTCACTGACTCACATCTCAGGGTTACTCACTCCATCTGCAAAAATCAGAATTGCTACACACCACCCCCCCTCCCCGCCCACGGTTTTAAACCCTTGTGTCCAGCTCCTCCCTTTAATGCTCCAAAGATCTTGGCTAGGATTTTTTTTTTTTTTAAGATTTTATTTATTTATTTGAGACAGAGATCACAAATAGGCAGGCAGAGAGGCAGGCGGGGAGGGGGAGCAGGCGGCGGGCGGGGGGGGGGGGGAGCGGAGGAGGCAGGGGAAGCAGTCTCCCTGCTGAGCCCAATGCGGGGCTTGATCACAGGACCCTGGGATCATGACCTGAGCCAAAGGCAGAGAGAGGCTTTAATCCCCTGAGCCACCCAGGGACCCCTTGGCTGGGATTTTTAAGGGTTTTTATTCACTCTACTTCGTCGCTTGATTCACAAAAGCCCAGGTTTATCCAACCCCGATATTACTTCTGCTTCTTGGTCTTGTGTCTCCAAGAAAGGTATATAGTCCAAGTGTTTTTCCTTTTTTAAAAAGATTTATTTATTTATTTGTATGACAGAGAGAGATGGTGAGAGAGAGATCACAAGCACGGGGGAGCTGGAGAGGGAGAAGCAGGCTCCTAAATGAGCAGGGAGCCCGATGCAGGGCTCCCTCTCAGGATGCTGGGCTCATAAGCTGAGCCAAAGGCAGACGCCTGATGACTGAGCCACCCAGGTGCCCCCCCAACTGTCTTTTCTTGCCACAGAATGAGTAAAACTACCGCGGCCCTCCCAGGACCCATGGGGACAGGACTGCAGACCCGTGAAGATAAACAAGCTGGCCCAGATACGGATGAACGACAGACATGGGACAGGGCCAGGAGCGGCTCTGGAGGTTCCCATGACTTCATTCACCTCTGAGGCATTGTTCTTCCCCTGTCACCAGGGCCTGTAGATAACATTTACACGCTCAGTGCACAGCTGGGGGTGTGCACTCGGCCTCTAGGCAGCAAGGAGACCGTGCAGAGTCCCGAGCCCAGAAAGAGCAAGTCTACACAGGGGCGGATGCAAGGGCTGAAGACAGAAGGGAACCTCCCCACTTTGCACAATCACAGACTCTTGTTGGTGAGGCCACGTGGGAACTCCTGAATGCTCCAACTGGAAGGAATCCCGACGGTCCTGTAGCCAAGAGGCTTGAATAAAATCCCAGGTTCAGGGAGTCTTGGAATGTAAGGAGAGGGTCTCCTCTGACTCCTTCTGTTCCTTCATCGCAGGGATGGTTGGGGCGGTTCTAGATTTGTTTTTCTCTGTGTTTGTTTGTTTTAAAGTTTTTATTTGGGCGCCTGGGTGGCTCAGTGGGTTAAGCCGCTGCCTTCGGCTCAGGTCATGATCTCAGGGTCCTGGGATCGAGTCCCGCATCGGGCTTTCTGCTCAGCGGGGAGCCTGCTTCCTCCTCCTCTCTCTCTCTCTGCCTGCCTCTCTGCCTACTTGTGATCTTTCTCTGTCAAATAAATAAATAAAGTCTTAAAAAAAAAAATAAAAAAAAAAATAAAGATTTTATTTATTTATTTGACAGAGAGAGATCACAGTAGGCAGAGAGGCAGGCAGAGAGAGGGGAAGGGAAGCAGGCCCCCGCCGAGCAGAGAGCCCGATGCGGGACTCGATCCCAGGACCCCGAGATCATGACCCGAGCCGAAGGCAGCGGCTCAACCTACTGAGCCACCCAGGCGCCTGGCCTTGCCCCTGCGCTTAGAGCTCCATGAGGACACAGGCTTTTCCTCGGTGTTCACTTTTGCATTCTCAGGGCCTAGCACTGTGCCCGACCATAGTAGGTGCTTGGAAAATACTGGTTGTATACATGACTCCTTCTACACCAGCAATGTAAAAAGTTGTATTTCTATTCTCTGGTCTACCATCAACTAGCTTATGACACTCTCCAAGTGATCGTTTCCTCAACAGCTAACAGGAGTAAAAAAACAAACAAACAAACAAACAAAAAAAACTATCGTAACTCCTTTTCAGTGATAATTCAAAACCCTGGAAGCAAAGGGCATATGTCTGGCTCAGTCAGTGGAGCATGTGACTCTTGATCTCAGGGTTGTAAGTTCAAGTCCCATGTCAGGTACAGAGCTTACTTTAAAAAAACAAAAAGACAAAAAAAAACAAAAAACAAAACAGCTCTGGAGGCAAAAATTTTTTGATGAGCTTTGAAAAATATAATACTCTGGGGTGCCTGGCTGCCTCGGTCAGTAGAGCATGCGACTCTTGGTCTCAAGGCTGTGGGTTCTAGCCCCGCGTTGGTTGAGGAGAATACTTTAAAACAACATCTTAAAAAAAGAAAAAAGACAAATATAATTCTCTTTGTAGTTATTTCTCCTGCTCCCTTCCTCTTCGGAGTTATTTTCTCAGTCTCTCCTAGCCTTTGGACAGGCTGGTATCTCATACTGGCCACGGTAAATCCTTTGAACCCCAGGAATGAACACTCTATGTTATCTTGTGAAGCGCCTTAAGTTTGTTGCTTTTTTAAACCTCCAAATCTCGGGGGATAATTTATGGACACCTTCCCCATACCGCTTTTTGAGAAGCCCTGTAACCGCTCCCTCACCCCAGAGATAGTGAAGGATGTAGGAGAGCATGAGGGTCAAGACCTAAGGCCGGGAGTCCACTGTGAATGAGGCGGCTTCCTTCCCACCCTCCTACGGGACACCGGAGAGGGACTCTCACGGATTCCTTCGGCCCTCAGGTAGGGTCCAGCAGTCCCGTGGGCACCGAGTTCTTGCCTCCGAGTCTATCCAGAACCTGAGCTTCATGGGCAAAACTGTTCAGACTCTGTAGAAAAAGGCCTGGGCCAAAATAGACGGAGAAAATGTCCCTGGGGACAACCTGTCACAAAGAACATCCCCCTTCCCCAAGGATTCAAGGGGCCTTGTTCTGTTTCTTTGTTTTGGGTTTTTTGTGTTGTTATTGTTTTTTTAAAGATTTTATTTATTTGAGAGAGAGAGAGCTGGAAAGAACAGAGGCAGAGGTATAAGCAGACTTCCCACTGAGCACGGAGGCCCACACGGGCCTCTGGGATCAAGACCCCAGCTGAAGGCAGACATTCAAAGGACTGACCCACCCAGGCGCCCCTCAAGGGGGCTTTATAACAGCAAACTCCACCTACAGGGTCAGAAGACCAGACTGTGGGGGGTCTGAGTGGCGCAGTCAGTGGAACCTGCCACTCCTCCTGATCTCAGGGTCATGAGTTCAAGTCCCACATGGGGTGCAGAGATTACTTACAAATTAAAAAAAAAAAAAAAAAAAGATCGGATTTTCTCTGTAGCTGTTGCATGCTGCCTGCCCCTGTTTCCGGACACACAGACCTAGGCTCCTCTGTGGCCTGCCTTTCTGTCCTGTGCCCCCACACCCTCAAACTTCGAGCTTAGCGTCCTCATTCTCCTCCAGGGGTCATCTGTGTTTCTGTCTCCACTTTTTTTTTTTAATTTTTATTTATTTATTTGACAGAGATCACAAGTAGTCAGACAGACAGGCAGAGAGAGAGGGGGAAGCAGGCTCCCCACTGAGCAGAGAGCCCCATGGATGCAGGCCTCAATCCCAGGACCCTGAGATCATGACCTCAGCCGAAGGCAGAGGCTCAACCCACTTAGCCACCCAGGCGCCCCTCTGTCTCCACTTTTGAAACCAAAATCTGCCAAGGCGTCGCGGTGTTACTTGGGAACCCAAGTGCACGAACAGCGGGGACTCCTTGGGCCTCAGAAAGTCGGGGAGCCTGGAACCGCCCACATTTCTAACCAGGACTCAGTCTTTTTTTTTTTAAGATTTTATTTATTTATTTGTCAGAGAGAGAGAGAGAGCACAAGCCAGGGAGCAGCAGGCAGAGCGAAAGGCAGGCTCCTCGTTGAGCAGGGAGCATAATGCAGGTCTCCATCCCAGAACCCCGGGATCATGACCTGCTCGGAAGGCAGCCTCCGTCCTAAAGATATTTTCCTTCTTCCTGCATCGAATAGGTTTCAAATCATAGGTAAAGTTTGCGGAGCCCTTACTTTGTGGGAGGCCTTGTTTGGAGTGCTTAGTAAGCATTATCTTATTTCCTTTTCTCCACAGACCTGTGGGTCTATTGTCTTCCTATTTTGTGGATAAGCAAACCCCCTGATTAACTTGCCCAGAGGCATACATCCCATTAGCAGCTTCGACCCTGCGGCAGACACTTGCGCATGCTCAGAACCATTCTGCCGGGGCTATCTGGAAGAAATGCACCTTCAGGTGAAAACCTTTTCCACGCTTCTTCAAGGCCGGCTCAGAGACACCCCGTCTGCAAGCCTCTGAGTTTTTCCTCCCCTGTGGCACTTTATTCACACGCCACCGGAGCTCTTGCCGCACTATGATAAATGGGGCACTGGCTAAGTCAGAAGAGCAGGCAACTTGTGGGGTCGGGGTGGTGAGTTCTGGACCTGTGTTGGGTGTAAAGATTACTAAAGAAATAATAAATTGGAGCACCTGGGTAGCTCAGCCGATAAGCATCTGCCTTTGGCTCGGGTCATGATCCCAGGGTCCTGGATGGAGCCAGCATTGGGCTCCCTGCTTGGCAGGAAGCCTGGTTCTCCCTCTGCTGCTCCCCCTGCTTGTGCCCTCTCTCGTTGTGTCTCTCTCTGTCAAATACATAAGTAATATCTTTAAATTTAAAAAAAAAAAAAGAAATAATAAATTAACTTTAACAAAATGGTGTCAACCTGAGCCTTTCCCTCCCACCTCCGCCCTAGCTTTAGAGGAAGGGTGTTACCTTGTATCCATCACGGACTTCCCAGCTCCTAAAGACGCTCCACTAGTGTTTCCTGATAGAAACAGAGGGCAAACACTGGTGGTGGATTCTGTCACAAGCGGTTCTGAGGACCAGGGGAAGCGTCAGGCTTAGGGGCTCCTGGAGGATAGAAATTGAGTGAAAGAAATGATCTCAGACTTACAGAAATTTACCATCAAGCAGTGCCTGGCTGGCTCAGTCGGAAGAGATGACTGTTGATCTCTGGTTTTAAGTGCAAGCCCCACACTGGGTGTAGAGATTACTCAAATAACTAAAAACTAAAAAAAATTAAATAAAATTGAAAAATATGATCTAGGGGCGCCTGGGTGGCTCAGTGGGTTAAGCCGCTGCCTTCGGCTCAGGTCATGATTTCAGGGTCCTGGGATGGAGCATGCTTAACCCCCCCCCCCCCCCCCCGCCCGTCCCCTCCCCCCCCCCCCCACCCCCCACCCCCCGCCGCCTGCCTCTGCCTACTTGTGATCTCTCTCTCTGTCAAATAAATAAATTAAATATTTTTAAAAAAAGAAAGAAGGGGCGCCTGGGTGGCTCAGTGGGTTAGGCCGCTGCCTTTGGCTTGGGTCGTGATTTCAGGGTCCTGGGATGGAGTCCCGCGTCGGACTCTCTGCTCAGCAGGGGGCCTGCTTCCCTTCCTCTCTCTCTGCCTGCCTCTCTGCCTACTTGTGATCTCTCTCTGTCAAATAAATAAATAAAATCTTTAAAAAAAAAGAAAAAAGAAAAATATGATCTAACTAGGAAGTTACATGGGCACCCTTGAAATACAGAACTTAAGGCTTGTGAAGACACAGCAGCAAGGGCAAAGAATGGATATCTGGATCTTCAGTATGGACATAGATAAACTCAAAACATTTTTAAAAAGAGTTATTTATTTATTTTAGGGGGGCAGGACAGAGGCAGAGAGAGAGAGAGAGAGACTCTCAAGCAGAACCACCCCCCCTCCCAACCCACACACACCTTGGCCCCCAGCTCAGAGCCCTAGGCAGGGCTTGATCCCAGTACCCGGAGATCATAACCTGCTCCAAAACCAAGAATTGGATGCTTAACCAACTGAGCCACAGAGGCACCCTGACATTTTTGGAAATAGGTAGCAAGTCGTGTGAATCAAAAGTCTTAAATTGATTATAACGACTACTCTCCTTTTCCTCCTACCCCAGCTGCTCAACCTCTTCCATGCAGATAACCAACTCTATTCCTTTGTGTTCTTCCAGAGATGTTCTATGCATGTGCCAGAAAAAAATAACATGTTTTAGTTATAATTAATTGCACATATATGTGTATATATTACCTATATATTAGTTATCTATATTATAGCAAAAATATATAACATAGGTAATATATATGCCTTTTTATGAGTAGATTTTGGCTGGGATGCCGATCATATACTAGGCCATCAATTAGAACCCATCAGTGATATAAGCTCACTATGTGCACAGGCTTCGTTTGAAACCGGACCCCAACATGAATATAAGAGAAAACTTAAACCCTGCCTGTAAATAGCTCCCACTTAGGATAGTGGAGACCTGTCCTATTTCAGTCTGCATCGGGGAGCGGGCTGGGCAGGGAGTGGGGACTGCGGAGGTCAGTAGAGGAGGTGGGGTGGAATTCAGCTTTAAAGGAAAATTAACCACTTTTCTCTAATTTGTGCCCCTGGAAGCTCACCATAAAGTGAGTAATTGTTAAAGCAGATCATATTTTCTTCATAAAAATGATGAGGCAGTTGAAGGGTACATCCTAAGTAGGGTCTTGGCATCCAAAAGCACAGGTATGACTGGAGATGTCATAAGAGCAAAGAACTAGAAACCTTCATAGTCATTTAAAGTAATAAAATTATGCTCCAAAGTATTTTACAAATGTACATAAATGTACTGATCATATTGATTACAAAAGGGCCCCAATGAACCATAAAATATACATGCAGTACATAAAAAGTACAGCATTTCTGCCTCATAAATCTTCCCTAGGACTGATATATTGCTTATGATAAGCATTAATTTAAAAATTAATTAACAATAATTCTCCCTGCCCTTCACAGATGTTAGAAAGGCTTTTGAGAATAATTTGAAGATATTTTGAGATAATAATTAGGAGACATTTTTGATTTAATAATTCAATAAATTTTGAGATAACTTTCAGGCATCCAGAGCTCATTAAAAACTTATCCAAGAAAGTTTGAACCACTGCCTAATTGTTCTCCTCTGCCTGCCTCTCTGCCTACTTGTGATCTCTAGTAAATCTTCTTTGATGGAAACAGAGATGTCCAAAATCACCCCTTTCATCTGAACACTGCCCTCAAAATGGTAGCAGCTCATTCAGCAGGCAAAAATCACGAGCACAAACTACGGTAAGCACCGAGGGATTGAAAAGAAAAAGGAGTAAGGCGTGGTCTCCACCTGGGAGACCTCAGAGTGGGCTGGACCCTGTAACAGCAGCCGCCGCCTTTTGTAATGTTTATTAGGTACCCTGCTACGCTAGCCGTGAATTCATTCCATTTTCACACTAGAAGGAATGTTCTCCTTTGCATAGGATTCGGAGAGGAGGACACAGATTCAATTTACCCAGGTGTTATGGGTTGGACTACATCTCCAAAAAAAAAAATTTTTTTTGTTGAAGTCCTAACCCCCAGCATCTGAAGATGCAACCTAATTTGGAAATAGGGTCAATGAGGATGTAATTAGGTAAATTAAAAGGAGTTCACACTGGAGTGGGTTTGGCCCTTAATCCCATCAGCCTGGTGTAGGTATAATAGGACAGAGACCCAGAGCAGAATCCGTGTGAAGACAGAGATCCTGCGGGAAGGCCGTATGAGGAGAGACACAGAGAGTGGAGCATAGTGACTACAAGTCAAAGATCGCCAAGGATAGCCAAGGATGGCCAAGGACAGCCAAGCACGGCCAGCCATCACCAGAAGCTAGTGGAGAGAGCCATGGAACAGCTTCCCGCTGGCTCCAAGTAAAAATCACTATTACCAACGCCCTGATTTCAGACTTCTGGCCTCCAGAACTATGAGGCAAGATATCTCTAGTGTTATTAAGCTGCCTAGTTTGTGGTGTTTTGTCAGAGGAAATTAAAACCTCGGGTTACACAGCTAGTGAGGCGGACCCAGGCTGGGTCTGCCTCTCAAGCCCACGCTCTTAAGTGCCATCTTGAGGGTTAGGAGAATCGTGGCAGAGGGGGCAGAGGAGGACAGGGAGGAGCAGCCTCTGCCCAAAGACAGGAATCTGGGAAGGCTTCTCAGAGGAGGGAAATTTTGGGCTGGATCTCAGTGGTTAAGCAGGAGTATGCCAGGGCCAGCAGGGGGGCACTAGGTCATGCTGGGCAGAAGGGTCAGCATGTAGAGGGAGAAGTGACTACCCGGGAGGGAGCTGGGGAGATGGCAGCAGGTACGCGTGGCTGGTGCAGGTGCTAAAGTACTCTTTAGGGGCGCCTGGGTGGCTCAGTGGGTTAAAGCCTCTGCCTTTGGCTCTGATCTTGATCCCAGACCCTGGGATTGAACCCCTGGGATCGAGCCCCTGGGATCGAGCCCCGCATCGGGCTCTCTGCTCAGAAGGGAGCCTGCTTCCTCCTCTCTCTCTGCCTGCCTCTCTGCCTACTTGTGATCTCTGTCTGTCAAATAAATAAATAAAATCTTAAAAAAAGAGAACTCTTCATAGGGGCGCCCCAGGGGGCTCAGAGGGTTCAGCGTCTGCCTTCAGCTCAGGCCCTGATCCTAGGGTCCTGGGAATGAACCCCACACTGGGCTCCCTGCTCAGTAGAGAGTCTGCTTCTCCTCCCTCTACTGATCCCCCTGCTTTTGCTCTCTCTCTCTCTCTCTGTCAAATAAATAAATAAAATATTTTAAAAAGAAAGAATTTGGAGCTGGAAAAAAGATACTCTTTTTAAAAGATTTCTTACTTTTTAATTTATTTGCACAGAGAGAAATGGCGAGAGAGGGAACACAAGCAGGGGGAGTGGGAGAGGGAGAAGCAGGCTTCCCGCTGAGCCGGGATCACGATCTGAACTGAAGGCAGACGCTTAAGGACTGAGCCACCCAGGCGGCCCCTGACTTTATTTTTTGAAGTAATGCCTACACCCAACACAGGACTCAAACCCAAAATCTGACATCTGGAGTCACATGCTTCACTGACTGAGTCAGCCAGGCACCTGGGTTGTAACAGATTTAGATATTACAGACTTGAAAGAGAGTTGCTACTCTGGATGGGTCTATAAAGAGTGGTCTAAAATTAGCCTAGAAAGGTAGGAGAGAAGGAAATCTACCACAAATGGTTGTGAAAGAGTCATCTGTGATTTAAGTTGTGGGGGAAATGACCTTATCTTCCTCAATAACTTTTGTATTGACATCGCTGTATGACCCCACGGTACATAGGCCAACCCCTGAGAGCCAGAGAGGGAATGTAACTTGCTCAAGTTGGCACAGCTAGGCAGGTGGACGGGGTAGCACCCAGATCTCCTGGCCCCACCTGGCCTAGGGTTCCTTCCACTGTTCACACCGGGCTCCTAACCAAGACTCCAAGTTCCCGAGAACACCTCAAGGTCTTTTCAAGGTCTTCTGTCCGAAACACCGGGAATGTGTGTGTGACTACTCTTCGGAAGAATTCCATCGTAAATGATGATGACGGAGTAGAGATTGGGACGTTCGAGGGGTCCCGTGTGCACTGTTGCCCGCAATACACCAGCGATCTGGAAGCAAAGATGAACCCTGAGGAAGTGCACGGCAAAGGTTTTGCTCTGGAACAAAGAAAGAGTCCCCTCCTTCTGACTTTGAGGGTCAGGCCAAGGCCAGGAACCAGAGCCAGAGGGTGGTGTCCACAGGAGCGCTGACAGTGGGGCAGGCTCGAGGTCCCCTGTGATGTGCCAGGGGCGCGTGCGGAACATCTCAGGTATATAAATACCAGACCGGCTTATTATTGGGTGTATACGGCCACATTATTTTAATTCAGCGCTCCTGCCCCCGGGGGTGGGCATCCTGCCAGTCTGCGTTCCCACATCCTGCTGTCGACTCTGGGCCCACCCGTTTCTATATTGAGGAGCTCGTCTCCATAAATAAAGAGCAGGAGTCAGGCACGAAAGAAAGGCCATTTAGAGCACTGGGAAGGCTGTCACATGGGCCAACAAAGGGCAGGAAGTGCCGGGCGGTGGCCCTGTGTCGGTCCCCGGACTCAGCTCACCTGGCTGGGCTATAGGGTCTTTGTGCAGCAAATGTCAGGCCCAAGTCCTGAACTTCCTGCCATTCGTCAGGCTGTGCTGTGACCGAGAGTTCACCAAAACGCTTGCTGCTCCCAACAATACACGCATACATCCTTTGGAAAAATTCTCTCTCTCTCTCTCCTGTCCAGGCAGTGATGGCTTTTTATGGAAGTGGCTGGGGGGGGGGGGGTCCAGGGCTGAGCCACGGAAAGTTTTGGTTGTATTTCTTTTCTGAAGAATCCGGGCTCAGACAGAGCAGGGGGAGGGCAGAATCCCAGGGGCAGGAGACAGAAGTTCTGGGGTCTCACCCCAGCTCTGCTCTGGGCTGGTTCAGAGCTGTGAGGCCACGGGGTAGGGGTATCTACATCTGTGACCCATTTGTTTTCTGCTCCTGAACAAGACTCCAAAGTCTCCATCCCACCTACCTCCCCTGGGACCCCAGGACTTCTCTGCCCCCGACTAGGCGGCAGTCAGTGATCAAGATACCTGTGTGCCTGCGGAGGCGAGCTTCCTGGAGCAAAAATCAGTCCAGGTGTCTGAAGCAGAGGAGACAGGATTGGGAGCCACGTCCCTGGCTCCCAGCTGCATCTTGTGTGAGGAGGCTCGGGTTGCTTCTTCCGGCAACAACCAAAGACATGAACCACCGGTTCTGCTCACTGGAGCTGTGCTCAGCCGGCAAGGGGCTGGAGACCGGGGCTCCCAGACGCCGGACGAACATTGGTAAAGTGGTCACCTGTCCCCTATGAATTGAAGAAAAAGAAACGTGATATATCCTCCACAGGAAAAAAAAAAAAAGAAAAAAGAAATGTGATATATTTTCCAGCTTGCTAAATTTATTCCATGGAAAGCACTGCCTTTCGTTGGGACATAATGTTCTGAAATGGAGAAAAAGAAAAATGTGAATTTCCCCATACGGCTAAGCGTATTCAATTTTAAAGATCATCCTTTATGCTACCATTATGTTCTTCCTTCTTTCCTAATGTTACTTACTTAGTGTTAAAATGTACTTTTGGGGCACCTGGGTGGCTCAGTCCGTTAAGCATCTGACTCGTGATTTCAGCTCGGGTCATGATCTCAGGGACCGGGGATCGAGTCCCCAAGTTGGGCTCCCTGCTCAGGGAGGAGTCGGCTTGTCCCTCTGCCACTGCTCCTCCCGTCACTACCCTCCCCCAACATGCTCGCTCTCTCTCTCCCCCAAATAAATAAATAAATAAAGTATTTTTAAAACTGTGCTTTTGTTTATGACATCACAGAAATTTAAAAGTGTTTTTAGTGGGGTGCCTGGGTGGCTCAGTGGGTTCAGCCTCTGCCTTCGGCTCAGGTCATGATCCCAGGGTCCTCGGATGGAGCCTTGCATTGGGGCAGTCTGCTCTGCGGGGAGTCTGCTTCCCCCTCTCTCTCTGCCTGCCTCTCTGCCTACTTGTGATCTGTCTCTCTCTCTCTCTCTGTCACTGTCAGATAAATAAATAAAATCTTTAAAAACAATTTTAAAAAAAAGTGTTTTTACTGATGAAAC
Source organism: Neogale vison (assembly GCF_020171115.1). Classification (NCBI taxonomy): domain Eukaryota; kingdom Metazoa; phylum Chordata; class Mammalia; order Carnivora; family Mustelidae; genus Neogale; species Neogale vison. Next base: position 210,535,698 of record NC_058094.1, read on the forward strand.
AAAGAGTTGACAATTCTGTCCAAGCCTCCAGACAAAAACAAAACCCCAAAAACCACCCCTGCCTGTAGGTTGCAAAGTTTGAAAGTCTAAGGAGCCAGCCGGGGCGGAGAGGGGGGTGGATGGGGTAGTGCACGGGAGAGGGACACTGTGATGGTGACACCTTCCAAGGTCCCAAGAGATTCGGTGCCAACGTGTGGGGCTGAAGTTACTTGTGCTGTTGGAGCTCGGAGGCAACGCGGGTCAGAGAGAGGCTGTTCTGTTGCACAGTAAGTGCTCAGTTAACATTGGCTGAACAGAGGAATGACTGGGAAGCACTGACGGAGCGGACTGAACACAACTGGAGCCGGGAGGGAGAGGACGTCTTGGCGATGGGGAGGAGGTAGGGCATGGTGGCGCCAGTCAGAGGCACGAGGCCCCGCAGAGTGTGCTGGTACGGGAGCTGCGGGGACAGTGCTAATTGGAGTAGTAGGCTACAATGTCAAGTAAGTGGAGATGCATGCTGAAAGTTGGACAAGTGTGTTTAGACTCTATGCAGGCATTAATGGGGAGCCATGGCAGGTTCTTGAGCAGGACAATGCCAGGGTCAAATGCTAGAGGAAGGCTATGACTCTGGCAGCGATGTGTAGGATGCTTGGAATCCAGAGCCCGGGGAGCAGCCAAGGGATTCTGACCTGCAAGGGCAGGGGCTGGGGGTGTGGGCAGCAGAGCTGGTGAGGGCACTGTCAGATGGGAAGTGTCCAGGAATAAGGCTGAGATTTTAATTCAGGAGTCTGAGAAGGTTTTGATATCCCTGAGCAATGGAAATGTGGGAGAGCTAAGAGGTCTGGGGTGAGACAGGCGAGCTTGCATCTGGGTGTGCCAGTTTTGAGATGGCCAGGCTTTCGAGCACAGGTGTCCAGCCGCCCAGGGCTGGGAAGGGTACCCCCAGCTCACTGACCCCCGGCCACCTTCCCAAGGGAGGGGAGAAGAGAGGCCACCTGGTGCTTCCATAGCTCAGGCTGCAGCTGGGGGGACCCCAAGGGGGTGCTGACCCTTTGCAGGAAGCCCTCTGGCATGGCTCAATAATGTGTGGAATTTGGGCCTGGATTAAAGAGGTTGAAAGTGGCCACTCTCTCCGGGAGGGGGACGGTCAGGCAGGCCAGACTGCCCACTCCAGCAGCTTAGATAACCCTGAGCTATTTCAGGAAGAGAGCCCTAAGAAGATAAACAGGCTAGTGGCCAGCAGATGGACAGATAACCTGTGCTTCCCTGAAAAAAGGCCAGAGAGGGCCCTCTGGGACCGGGTCCTCCGAGACAGGAAGGTGCCAGAGTGCGTCACAGGTGGGGGATGTGGCTCCCCCTGGGGAGGGGGCTTCTCATCACCCTGGCCCTGTCACACCCCAGGAGCAGGCAGAAGTCCCTGTGATTCTGATGGGAAATGGGGACTGGGAGTTCCTTCAAATTCAGGACCCTTGAACCTTATTAGGGGTCTAAGTGCCCAAAATAGCCCGGGGATGGTGGGCTCTTTGTTTTTCACACTTCCAAATTTTTCACAAGCCAGTTGCCTGCCTGCCTCCGTTTACTAGAGGCACAACCCAAACGTGGTGTAGTTTGTGCGCGTGTGTGGTGTGGTAGGTGAGTGTGTGGGTGCCCGAGGTGGGGGGCGGTTGGTGGCTGTAGACACTGAGTGCGTGTGATGTGTGAGTGTAATGTGTGTGACATGGGGGGTGGTAGGGGGTTGTGGTATGTGAGGTGTGGGTATGTGTATGTGCAGTACGTGTGTGCATTGTGTGGGTGTGAAGTGTGTGTATGCGGGGGGTAATCTGTGGGTCCAGTGTGTGTGTGGACTTTTTGTGTGTGTGTGCAGTGTGTGTGTGTATGGTATATGTGTATATGTGGTGTGTGTACACTGTATGCATATGGTGTGTGTATGCACTGGGTGTGGGTTTGTGAGCACAGTATATTGTGGGGTGTATGTAGCATGTGTGTGTGGTGTGTGTGTGCAGTGGGTATAGGGTTTTTTTTTTAATATTTTATTTATTTATTTGACAGGGAGAGACACAGGGAGAGAGGGAACACAAAGAAGGGGGAGTGGGAGAGGGAGAAGCAGGCTTCCCGCTGAGCAGGGAGCCCGATGTGGGGCTCGATCTCAGGATCCCGGGATCATGTCCTGAGCTGAAGGCAGATGCTTAACGACTGAGCCACCCAGGCGCTCCTGAGTGTGGGTTTGTGGATGCAGCATATTGTGGGGTATGTGTAGTATGTGTGTGGTGTGTGTGTGCAGTGTGTACATGGGAGCGTGTGTGTGCAGCCCATGTATATAGTACGTGTGGGCAGTGTGGGGCGTGTGCATGTGTGTACAGGTTGAGTGGCCCGAGTGTGCAGTACCTGGGGGTGGGGGCCGTGTGCTCATGGCGTGACTGGAGGGGAATAACTGGGGGGACCGGCTCCTGGCTCGGCTCCCACCCTCACCCCCTTGGAAACAGAGCGAGCGGTCCCTGTCCTGGGGTAGCAGGGCCTGTCAGTTACTGTAGAACGTGGTCTGAGGCGGGAAACCATCACGGAAGGCCTTCAGGGTCCAGTTCCAAGGCTCTCGCAGCCACGTTGCCCACCTTGCCCTCCCAGGGACCTCCTCGTCTCTGTGCTTTCCTGTCTCTGGGCCCCTGTTTACGCTATTTCCTCTCTGTGGAAGGCCCTGCCCATCCTCTCCACCTCAGAAAGCATCTTTGTCCTTGAAGTCTCAGCTCCCAGACACTGGACAGTCTTCTGACTCAGGCCCCCTGCCCACTGACCTCTGCCAGCTCGAGACTCAGAGCTTCCTGCAGAAGCACGCGCACCCTCCCCAGGCTCACGGCGGTGGGCAGGGCTATGGCCCTGGGCTGCCCCCACTGCAACAAACCACCACAGGGATGAGGATGGGGAGCCGGGCCCAGGCTCTGCCCCCCGCTCAGCCTAGGATTCCTTCCTGGGCTTCCCGACAAGGCTTGGCTCCGTCCCCACAGGGGCCTCACTGCGGGCACATTTTCCCGTGGCTGTCTGGACAGGACCTCACACCGCATTCCGCACCCAGTCCCTGACCTTCCTGCTGACCTCACCATCCTACCCGCATCCAGACTGGGAAACTGGGCTGCCTCCCACTGCCCTGAGTGTGCGTGTGAGAGAGAGAGAGAGAGAGAGAAGGAGAGAGAGAGTCTTGTCATTGACTGTATCTGTTCTTGTGGTCAGTGGCGAGACTCAGGATAAGGAACACGATGTCATGATGCCTGTTCTCACGGTCCTACCCCGCTTTAGGTTTTGACGATAACGGTAACAGCAAATATTGATGAAACATTGGGTAGATTCAGGGGGACAGCTTGAGGCACCTCCAACTCCCTCGCCCCTGGGGATGAGGCTGCAGGACATCCAGAGTGTGTCCCCCCATGCACCTGGGTGGGCGAGGACTCCTTTGGGCAGCGGGGACTGGGTCCTGCCCACGCACTCCGCAGTGCTCTCGGAATGGCGTGCAGCTCCCGTCCCACCTTGCAGGTCTTGTCACCAACCACTGAGCCCTGCATGTGGCCCTCAGCTTTTTCCTCCTGGAGAGTCGGTTCACAGCTTCGGCCTGTCTTCTGTTGGGCTCGATGCCCTCTCCCTGTTGATTTTCAGGAAACTTCAGTATATTCTACATTTTACCTAGAATTGGGATAAACACCAGGTTTTATTTATTTATTTATTATTTATTTATTTAAAAGATTTTATTTATTGGGCGCCTGGGTGGCTCAGTTGGTTGAGCGACTGCCTTCAGCTCAGGTCATGATCCTGGACTTCCCGGATCGAGTCCCGCATCGGGCTCCAAGCTCCTTGGGGAGTCTGCTTCTCCCTCTGACCTTCTCTTCTCTCATGCTCTCTCTCACTCATTCTCTCTCAAATAAATAAATAAGATCTTTTTTAAAAAAATTAAAAAAAAGGTTTTATTTATTTATTTGACAGACAGATCACAAGCAGGCAGAGAGGCAGGCAGAGAGAGAGAGGAGGAGGCAGGCTCCCTGCTGAGCAGAGAGCCTAACTCGGGGCTCGATCCCAGGTTCCTGGGATCATGACCTGAGCCGAAGGCAGAGGCCTTAACCCACTGAGCCACCCAGGTGCCCCGAACCCCAGGTTTTAGCCCTGGCAATGGCTTCTCCCATTCTGTCATCTGTCTACCAAGCTTGTTGATAGCACATCCTTCATTGGCCATGAGTCCTTCACTGTGATGTAATGAAAATCAAACTTCTAAAATATGGTATGTGCTTTTGAAGTTTTAAGATGTCCTTTCTGGCTTCAGGTTTCCTTGTATGAGCCTTACAAGGTTAATACATTTCTTGTACTGGGCTTATACTTCAGTATTTTCCAAAGTGACAGGTACTCAGCAATGCTTTGCAGACACTATCTTAATAGCAGGTGACTGCTTCAGATAAACTTTTTTTATTATTTATTATTTTTATTTTTATTTTTTTAAGATTTTATTTATTTATTTGACAGACAGAAATCACAAGTAGGCAGAAAGGCAGGCAGAGAGAGGAGAGGAGCAGGCTCCCCGCTGAGCAGAGAGCCAGATGTGGGGCTCGATCCCAGGACCCTAGGATCATGACCTGAGCTGAAGGCAGAGGCTTTAACCCACTGAGCCACGCAGGCGCCCCTGCTTCAGATAAACTTGATGTGTATGAACTCATGTAATGCTCACAACCCTGCGAGATGTAGTACCATTACTATCATCCCCACTTCGTATTTGAGGAACTGAGTCACAGAGAGATTAAGTGACTTCTCCAGGGTCACTCAGGTGACCCGTCGAAGAATCAAGGAGTCTGGTTCCAGAGACTGTGTCTTCAGTGTCAGTGCCAAACCGTCTCTCTTGGGTGACCTTCATAGCAACCCTCAGTGTGATGATTAATTTTTTTTGTCAACTTGACTGGCTGAGGAATGCCCAGAGAGCTGGCAAATTGTTTCCGGGTATGTTCCTCTGGTCTCAGACTGAATGACCCCACTGGCTTTCCTGGATTTCCAGCTTGCAGACGGCAGATGGTGGGACTTTCTGGTCTCCATCCTAGGACAAGCCAACTGCTACGGTAAATCTCCTTTGGTATATTTCTCTATGGATCTTATTGGTTCTGTTTGTCTGGAGAGGCTTGATTAGTACACTCAAGAGTACCCGAACAGGTGCCACCTGGGGGCCTGGGAAAGCCTAGCCCCAGCTCACAGCCCCAGCCAGGAGCAAAGGCATTCTGAGCTTCCAGACTGTGCCTTGAGCTGCTGCACTTTGGTCTTCACTTATTTCCCACAGGTGAAGAAAGCCTGAGATGAGGACCTGTTTCCAGGAGCTCATCATGTAAAATGATCTCCCCCTCCAAAATAAAATAAATTTGAAAAAATAAATTAGGGGCGCCTGGGTGGCTCAGTGGGTTAAAGCCTCTGTCTTGGCCTCAGGTCATGATCCCGGGGTTCTGGGATCGAGCCCCGCATCCGTCTCTCTGCTCAGCAGGGAGCCTGCTTCCTCCTCTCTCTCTGCCTGCCTCTTGCCTACTTGTGATCTCTGTCTGTCAAATAAATAAGTAAAATATTTTAAAAAATTAAAAAATAAATTAAATGATCCTGAAGAATAGGAGTGGGGGTTGGAGAGAGCAAACTGGAAAGGAGGGCAAGCCAGTCCCAGGATGTGTCCAGAGTACTCATGGGGGTCACAGAGGAGCCTTGGAGCAGAACAGTCACAGGGGTCACAGCACCTGTCACGTGCCTCCCCCACCTCCAGCAAAGCTGGGTGCTGCAGCCAAGCCTGGGGCAAGGGTGGCACAGAATACATGAGCCCAGGTGCTGCCTGCAGTTATCCCTACTTGGCACGTCCCTCCTAGTCCCCAGAAGTTTCTCTCCCTGCAGGCCTGTCTCATTTCTCCAAGCAGCTCGGTGGCTTCTGGGAGGCAGGTATGGGCACATGAGCTTACTGATCTTTATTTCGATGGGGCCCAGTGAGGAGCTGGGGACGGAGCACACTCTGATACAAAAACCTCATCTATTACCGAACACCTTTTATGTTCCTGGCTGGTTCCTGCGGGGTTCTCTAGCTGTGCCATTGCTTTAATCCTAGGGACAGCCCTGCTTTAACTGCTTTTCGGATTGGGATATGGAGGCTAAGAGGTTTAACCCAGTCACCCCGCGATCTCCTTGAGGACAGGAGAGAAGCGGAGAGAAGCCGCCTTTCTCTGCCCACATATGCATGTAGGTGTGTGTACCCTTTGTCATGGTCACGGCCGGCAGAAGAGAAGTCAGGCGGTCAGCACTTCTCAGCATACGTGCCCGGTTACATTCTCTCGCCTATCCTAACCCACCCACCAGACCTATCCCCAGCCTCTCTGCTGAGGGGCTGCTCCACGTTTCTGTGACTGGTTTTGAGCAACGAGCCTCACCAGTCCTTGGGTACACTCCTCCGACAGGTCACAGGCGAGCAGCATGGATGCTTTTTTGGCAGACTCCCACCCGCTGTCACCCTTCCCAGGCTGGCACAGTTCAGGGGCAGCAGGGATGGATGAAGGGAAAAGAGATGTCCCAGAACTGTGGCCTGGTCAGCGCTTGGTCATTGGTGTCCCTCCCGAAGGCTCCTCCCCTGACTTCAGCGAAATCTCTGTCTGTTCAAGTAACTGACCTGCCCCGCCCTCCTTTAGTCTGGCCCTGGTCCTGGGGTCCTGTCTCACTCCACACTCCCCTCTAATGCTGCCTCTAGAGGTGGCCCCTGCCACCTCTATATAATATAATATAAAATATAATATAAACTGAGCTGTTTATATTAGTGAGATATATATAGATATATTAAAAAT